>NC_037678.1:28596628-28896628 GCF_003255815.1 Theropithecus gelada | reverse complement strand
TTTTATTACAAAATGGTTTGGCAGTTCCTCAAAATGTTAAACATAGATTTATGGTCCCAGAAATCTACTTCTAAATATACACTCAAAGAAACAAGGGTACTCAAGTACATGTATACATGTTTATAAGCAGCAATTCATAATAACCAAAAGGTAGAAACAACCTAAATGTCCATCAATGGATGAATGGATAAACAAATCATGGTATGTACATACAATAGAATGTTTATTCAGCCATAAAAGAAATGACATACTGATACATGCTACAACATGGTAAACCCTGAAAACACACCATGTGAAAGAAGTCAGGCACAAAAGCTCATATACTGTATGATTTCATTTACAGGAAATATCAGAAATAGATAAATCCATAGATATTAAACAAAGATTTGTGGTTGCCAAAAGATAGGAAAGGTAAAATGGTGAGAAACTGCTTAATGGGTAAAGGGGTTTTACTTTGGAATGATGGAAATGTATCAGAACTAGATAGAGGCAGCACACGTACAATATTACAAATGCACTAAATGTCACTAAATTGTTTACTTCAAAATAACTGATTTTATGTTATGTGATTTTCACTTCAATTAATTTTTTTTTAAAAATAAAGAGGGGCCATTACTACCAACCACACAGAAATAAAGATAATTATAAAGGAATACTATGAAAAATTGTCTGTCAAAAAATTAGATAACCTAGACGAAACAAATTCCTAGAAAGACACGAGCTAATGAACGGACTCAAGAACAAACAAAATATGAATGGATCCAAAACAAGCGATAGAATTAGTAATCAAGAAACTACCCCAAATAAAAGCCCAAAATCAGATAGCTATGCTAGTAAATTCTTAACGTTTTAAAAAGAATTAACACCAATCCTTCATAAACTCTTCCAAAAATTAGAAGAGGAGAGAAAACTTTGCACATCTATGAGGCTAGTTATTACTCTTATACCAAAATCAAACCAAGAAATCATATTAAAAAAACTACAGGCCAATATCCCTTATAGAGGCAAAAATCCTCAACAAAATGTTAGCACACAAAATCTAACAACATATATAACAATTACATACAATGACCAAGTGGGATTTATTTAAAAAATACAAGGATGGCTCATTCTATGAAAATCAACCAACACTATTATCATTTTATTTTATTTTTTTAACTTTAATTTTTTTTTTTTTTTTTTTGAGTCAGAGTTTCATTCTTGTTGCCCAGGCTAGAGTGCAATAGTACGATCTCAGCTGACCGCAACCTCCTCCTCCCGGGTTCAAGTGATTCTCCTGCCTCAGCCTCCCAAGTAGCTGGGATTACAGGCATGCGTCACCACGCACAGCTAATTTGTCTGTATTTTTAGTACAGACAGGGTTTCTCCATGTTGGTCCGGCTGATCTCGAACTCCCAACTTCAGATGATCCGCCTGCCTAGGCCTCCCAAAGTGTTGGGATTACAGGCGTGAGCCACCATGCCCAGCCTATACCATTTTAATAAAGGACAAAAACCACATCTGTCTGCAGAAAAAACACTTGACAAAGGCTAACACCTTTTATGATTTGAAATAACAAAACAACTAGGAATAGAAGGGAACTTTCTCCACCACACAAAGACATCTGGATGAGACTCACAGCTATTATAGTATCATACTTAATGGTGAGACTGAAAGTTCCCCTGCCCCTAAGATCAGGAACAAGACAGATGTGCACTTTCACCACTTCAATTCAACACTACTGGAGGTTCTACAACCAAGGTAATTAGGCAAGAAAATGAAGCAAAAAGCATTCAGATTGGAAAGGAAGAAGTAAAACTATAATGGAGATGACGAATAGAAATAACTCAATTTTTTAAAAGGGCAAAGAACATGAATAGACATTTCTCCAAAGATGATATACAAAAGACCCAGGAAATATGTTCAGTGTCATTAATCATAAAAGAAATGCACATTAAAACCACCATGAGATACCACCTCACACCTACTAGGATGACTACTATTAAAAAACAAACATTGTTGGAAAAAAATTAGAATCCTCATGCATGGTTACTGGATTGTAAAATGGTATAACTACTATGGAAAACGGTACAGAAGTTCCTCATAAAATTAAGAACAGTACTATATGTTCTAGCAATCTTACTCCTGGGTATACATCTAAAAGAATTGAAAGCAGGGTCTCGAAGAGATATTGGCACACCCACGTTCACAGAAGCACTATTAAAACAGCCAAGGAGTGGAAGCAACCCAAATGTCTACCCAAAAATGAATAAACAAAATATATCATATATCATTCAACCTTAAAAAGGAAGAAAATCCTGTCATATGCTACATGTTTGAACCTTGAGGATATTATGCCAAATAAAATAAACCAGTCATAAAAGACAAATACCTTTGTATTTGTATGATTCCACCTATATGAGATAACTAAAATAGTCAAATTCATAGAAACAGAAAGTAGAGGCAGGGAGCAGTGGCTCACACCTGTAATCCCAGCACTTTGGGAGGCTGAGGTGGGCAGATCACCTGAGGTCAGGAGTTCGAGCTCAGCTTGGCCAACATGGTGAAACCCTGTCTTGACTAAAGATACAAAAATTAGCCACATGTGGTGACAGGCACCTGTAAACCCAGCTACTGGGGAGGCTGAGGCAGGAGAATCGCTTGAACTCGGGAGGCAGAGGTTGCAGTGAGCTGAGATCATGCCACTGCATTCCAGCCGAGGCGAGGCGACAAGAGAGAAACT
Source organism: Theropithecus gelada (assembly GCF_003255815.1). Lineage (NCBI taxonomy): Eukaryota > Metazoa > Chordata > Mammalia > Primates > Cercopithecidae > Theropithecus > Theropithecus gelada. Next base: position 28,893,906 of record NC_037678.1, on the reverse strand, counting down.
CTGTTTCAAAAAAATAAATTAGCTGAGCGTGGTGGCACACAGCCGTAGTCCCAGCTATTCAGGAAGCTGACGCAGAAGAATCCCCTAAATCCAGGAGGCAGAAGTTGCAGTGAGTGGAGACTGCACCACTGTACTCCAGCCTGGGTAACACACCAAGACTCTGTCTCAAAAAAATAAGGGAAAAAAAAAAAAAAACACAGAAGGTAGAGTAATGGTTACCAAGGGCTAGGGGCAGAGGAAAAGGGTGAGTCTGTTGTTTAATGGGCATTGTTTCAGTTCTAGAGATCTGTTTCACATCAATGCAAATACACTTGAAACTACTGAACTATTAATTTAAAAACGGTTAAGGTGGTAAATTGTATGCGTTTTTACCACAATAAAACAATTCATTTTAAAAACAGGTCCCAATCGGGCATGGTGGCTCACGCCTATAATCCCAGCATTCTGGAAGGCCGAGGTGGGAGAATCACTTACAGTCAGGAGTTTGAGACCAGCCTGGCCAACATGGCAAAACCCTGTCTCTACTAAAAATACAAAAATGAGCCGGCATGGTGGCACACGCCTGTAATCACAGCTACTCAGGAGGCTGAGGCAAGAGAATCACTTGAACCCAGGAGGCAGAGGTTACAGTGAGACGAGATCAAGCCACTGCACTCCAGCATGGGCGACAAAGTGAGACTCTGTTTAAAAAAAAAAAAAAAGGTTGGACATGGTGGCTCACGCCTGTAAGCCCAACACTTTGGAAGGCTGAGATGGGAGGATCACTTGAGCCCAAGAGTTCAAGAGCAGTCCAAGCAATGTAGTGAGACTCCCTCTCTACAAAAAAATTTAAAAACACAGACACAGTGGCTCATACCTATAATCCCAGTATTTTGGGAGGCTAAGGCAGGAGGACTTAGCCCAGGAGCTCCAGACCAGCCTGTACAACATAGTGAGACCTAACTCTACAAAAAATTTAAAAATTAGCCAGGCATGATAGAGTATGCCTGTGGTCCCAGCTACCCAGGAGGCTGAGGTGGAAGGATTGCTTGGGCCTAGAAGGTGGAGGCTGCAGTAAGCTGTGATCACATCACTGCACTACAACCTTGGTGCCAGAGTAAAACTGTCTCAAGAAAAAAAAAATGTTTTAATTTAGCTGGGCATGGTGGCACAAGCCTGCAGTCGAAGCTACTGGGGAGCGGAATGAGGCAGGGTGGCAGCTGAGATAGGAGGATCACTGGAGCCTGGGAGGTCGACGTTGCAGTGGGCCATAACTGTGTCACTGTACTGCAGCCTGGGCAACAGAGGGAGACCCTGTCTCAAAAACAAACAATAAAAAAAGGGAACAGGATTTGAACACTTCTCCAAAGAAGACACACAAATGGCCAAGCAGCACACGAAATGCTGCTCAACATAATTAGTCATTAAGGAAATGCAAATCAAAATCACAATGAGCTATTACTTCACATCCACTAGGTTAGTTATAGCCAAAAACAATCTCAAGTGTTGCAGAGGATGTGCAGATATCTGAACCCTCATATACTGCTGGTGGCAATATACACTGGTACTCTGGAAAACTTTGGCAATTGCTCAAAATTTAAATATAGAGTTACCATATGACCCAACAGTATCACTCCTAGGTATATACCTAAGAGAACTGAAAATATAACATATACATAAGCTAGCTGACATATAGCAACAATGCTGCTACAAAGTGCAAACAACCAAATGTAAATTAATTGATGAATGAATAAACAAACTGTGGTATATCTGTACAATGAAATACTATTCAGCCATAAAAAGAAATGAAGTACAAACAGGCATACAATACGGTGTACCTTGAAAATACACTAAGTGAATAATGCCAGACACAAAAGGCCACATATTTTATTATTTTACTTATACAAAATGTCCAGAATAAGGCAAATTCATACAGACAGAAATAAAGTAGCAGCTGCCATGGGCTCCACGAAAAGAGGAATGAAAGGAATACAGCAGGTTTGAAAAATGGCCCCCAGAATATCAGGTCCTAATCCCTTAAACCTGTAAATGTTACCTTATTTGGAAAAAGGATCTTTGTAGATGGGAAAATTATCCTGGACTATACAGGTGGGCCCTAAATGCCATCACAAGTATCCTTGTAAGAGAAGCAGAGGGAGATTTCACACATACTCTAGGAAAAGGTGAAGATAGAAGCAAAGATTAGAGTGGCATGGTCACGAGCCAAGGAATGTCACATCCACAAACTAGAAGATGCAAAGAATGAATACTCCCCTAGAGTTTCCCAGGGGAGCACAGCCCTGCCAACATCTTGATTTAGGTCTTGTGAAACTTATTTTAGACTTCTGACCTCCTGAACTAAGGCAGAATAAATTTTTGTTATTTTATGCCACCAAGTTTGTGATAATTTGTTATAGCAGCCACAGAAAAGTAATATAGGGAGTGACTGCTAATGGATACAAGGTTTCTTTAGAGTTGATGAAATGTCTTGGAATTAGATATTGCTGATGGTTGTACAATTTTATAAGTATATAATACTAAAAACCATTCAATTTCACATGCCAAAGAGTGAATTTTATGGCATACAATTTATATTTCAAAGAAAAAAAATGCCTAGCAACAGGCTGGTATAACCCTCCATCTCCCAACAACTGCTGCTAAATTTTCAAAGCACCATTAAGCAGACTCAATTGGTAACAAGGATAATCGAACAATGTAAGCTAATCTAGCCAACAAAAAGAATTAAACTAGTATCAGGTGGTCAATTTATAAATTGTAGTGGGAGTCATACATTCCCAAAGATGGAATAGTTATATCTCCTTGCAGAGTGAACACTTCTCCAATATCAAGGACTTGGAAGACCAAATAAATTATATGTAGGATTACCAAATATGCTGGTATGACCAAGACAGTTGCAGTTTAAACTTCTATCTCTGTGTAATTACAGATTGTGCCACTCTTCAATCTTTAATAAGTCCTTCAGTTTAAATGACAAATTACATAGTCAACCTAGTTATAAGGAATCTAGAGATTGTGAGAAGCTGTGAGAGCATATTCTATGCAGGCCAGATAGGTCCTATCACGACTCCCTATGTAACCTGGATCTCTGTGATTGGGAAGTTCCCAGGGAAAAAACCCCAGTTAAGACTTCTGCAGAGTATTCACATTTTGTTTCAAACGTATACAACACTAATGCTTAAGCTCAACTCTCAGAATTGTATTATTCAGTATTATCCAAATGACTAATTTATACACTGAAGGGAAAGAACAAGGAATGGACCTATATACACTTGCAGTTTACAAGTATAAGAAGCTAACAAAGAATAAGATTAAAATAGTTTGTGCCAGGCCGGGCATGGTGGCTCACGCCTGTAATCCCAGCACTTTGGGAGGCCGAGGCAGGTGGCTCACGAGGCCAGCAGTTTGGGAGGCCGAGGCAGGGGGCTTACGAGACCAGCCTGACCAACATGGTGAAACCCCATCTCTACTAAAAATACAAAAAATTAGCTGAGCATGGTGGCGCACGCCTGTAATCCCAGTTACTCAGGAGGCTGAGGCAGGAGAATCACTTGAACCTGGGAGGTGCAGTGCAGTGAGCTGAGATCGTGCCACTGCACTCCAGCCTGGGCAACACAGCAAGACTCCATCTTAAAAAAAAAACCAAAAAAAAAAAACACTTGTGCCCACATTAACTAAGTGTTAAAAGCCAAAAGGTGAAAGTCACTATTCTCCTTTCACATATCAACTTGACCCTAAGGTAATATTGCTGCATTAGAACTGAGCTGGTGGGAGGGATGTTAAGAAATTAGGGAGAAATTGTTACTCTACAGAAAGACCATCATATAAGACCAAACATACACATTTGATGTTCTGATGTTTGCTATTTTGGCGGAACTACAGCTACAAAATGTATTGCATCAGTAGAATTAAAACATATCCCAGTCCACAAAAAACTAAGAGAGAAATTATACAGGAATGATCAAGAATCTGCACAGTTCTGATCATCTCATGACTAGAGAGAAAAGGAGGAGGGGAAGCATCAGGTATTTGAGAGGAATTTAAGACCACTCATTCAATAAAAGTTTGGTGGGCCAACAAGGTGCCATGCATTGGTCTGGGGATACAGCAGTGATCCAAAGTCCTTCACTTTAGGGAGCTGACATTCCAGAAGGGGTAGTCAGAAAATAATTGTTTTTAACAAAAGTAAGATGGTTATATGAACACTACGGAGAAAAATAAAGTAGGAAATGGAAGCAGGTTGATATTCATATAATATGAATATGGCTACCGGTGGAAGATTACTCCAGCAAAGGGAACAGCAAACACAAAGGCTCTGAGACCAGAGCATTTAACACATGCAAGGACTGATCAACAGGCTAACATAGATGGGCCAATGAAAAGGGTGACAAGTTAGAAATGAGATAAAAAATGAGCTGATTGTGGTAAAGGAAAACCAAGATCATGTAGGCCATTCTAAATTCTTCAGCTTTGGCCAGGTGCGGTGGCTCACGCCTGTAATCCTAACACTTTGGGAGGCCGAGGCAAGCAGATCACCTGAGGTCAGGAGTTTGAGACTAGCATGGCCAACACGGTGAAATCCCATCTCTACTAAACATGTAAAACTTAGCCAGGCGTGCTGGCATGTGCCTGTAGTCCCAGCTACTTGGGAGGCTGAGGCAGGAGAATTGCTTGAACCCAGGAGACAGAGACTGCAGCGAACTGAGATCGTGCCACTGCACTCCAGCCTGGGTGACAGAGCGAGACTCCGTCTAAAAATAAAAATAAAATAATAATAATACAAAAATTAGCTGGGTGTGGTGGTGGGCACCCGTAATCTCAGCTACTTGAGAGGCTGAGGCAAGAAAATCGCTTGAACCCAGGAAGCAGAGGTTGCAGTAAGCTGAGACCGCACCACTGCACTCCAACCTGGGTGACAGAGTGAAACTCCATCTCAAAAAATAAGTACATAAATAAATAAAAATAAAAATAAATTCTTCAGCTTTTACCCTGAGTGTGATGAGAGATTACTGGAAGGTTGTGAGTGAGAAGTAATATGATCTGATTCATTTCATCAGGATTGGTCTGGCTACTGTGTGGAGAATAGACTTCAGAGAGTAACAAGGGAAGCAGAAGACAAGAAGCTACTGAAATAATATAAACAAAAGATGATGGTAGTATCAGACAGGGTGGAGAAATGGAGATACTAAGGAGTCGGACTCTAGATCAAAATCTAGAAGGCCTATAAGGTTCACTGATGGATTGGGTTTGGGATGTGAAGGAGAGGAGGAGGACACATAAGAGGTAATGCTGAGCAGGTAAATCTATGAGATCAGAGCTCAAGGAAAGTTCTGAGGTAGGTACTTAAATTTTGAAGTCTTCGGTATGCAGCATTATTTAAAACACAAGACTGGATGAGATCACTCAGGGAAAGAGGTCTGAGATCTAAGCTCTGGCTCATTCCATTGATTAGAGATCATGGAGATGAGAAGGAGCTGGTAAAGGAAATTAAAAAGAAACAATTATTCACAGCCATTCCGGTGGGAGGAGAATCAAGAAAGAGAAGCATCCCAGAATCCAAAGGGGAGGAGAAAAGGAACAACTATAATATATGCTGCCAATAGATCAAATAAAATCAAGAAAATCAACTAAAACTGACCAATGGATTAATAAGCAAAATGGAATTCACTGGTGACCTCGACAACAGTGGGTTTAAAGGAGAATGAGAACAGGAGTTAGCAAATATGGACAACTCTAGAGAAATTTTCCTGTAAGGACAAGCAAATACAAAATAAAACAAGCAGATGGGAGATGTGGCATCAAAAACGAGACCTTTAAGGTGAGGTTACAGTACAATCAGTATGTTTGCTATGTTAATGATCTGGAGAGACAGAAAACTTAACCCTAGACAAAGAGAAGTCTTGCTAGAATAATATCCTTAAATTAAAAAGTGCACATGTAGAGGTTTTGGCCTTAGCAAGAAGTCAAATTATTCACAAAGAGTAACAGGACAATGCTTTGAGATCTTATGGAAAAGGGTTAAATGGTGGATAAATGGCTGTGGTAGCCATCCTCCAAGACCGACCTAAATGAATCCCATTTCCTGGAATTCACATAGATGTAGCCCTCTCCCACATTGTAACAGGGTTGGTCTGTGGGATCAAGCACATACAGCAAAAAGTGATGGTATGCCACTTCAGAAATTAGGTCATAAAGACTGCCCTTCATCTTGGGTACAAGGTCTCTTGAATAATTTGCTCTGAAGTAAGCCAGCTACTATAACACGAACAGCCCCACAGAGAGGCCCACAGAGTGAGGAACTGAGGCCTCTTGTCAACAGCCCAGTGAGTGAGCTTAGAGGCAGATGATCCAACCCAAGTCAATCTCGGAAAGACTGACAATCCAGCCAAAAGTTTGACTGAAACCTCATGAGAGACCCTGAGCCAGAACCAGCCAGCTAAGCCACTCTTGGATTCCAGACCTTCAAAAACTATGAGGTAATAAAATTTTTTTTAAACTACTAAGTTTTGAGACAATTTGTTACACGGCAATAGATAACTAATACAATGGGTCTCACTGAGCTGTAATTACAAATTGCTGGCCACAGAATTCACCTATAATCTCACCTACTGGCACGCAATGACTTCAGATGGCCTCCCCTGTCCTGCCATGGATTAAGCAAAGTGGAATTCACTGGTGACCTCGACAACAGTGGGTTTAAAGAAGAATGAGAACAGGAGATAGCAAATATGGACAACTCTGAAAGTTTCCTGAGGCAATTACCTCATGAAACAACAGCTGTTGAGAAAGGGGGTATGATAAAAGAAGTCAGCTTTATATAACTTAACATCCATGATGCTCTTACTCTCTTTTTCAAAAGATCTGGTAAAAGAATGCCACTATCACCCCCTCTCCTTTCTCAAGAAAGCAATTTACAGGGTTCCCGAATTACCTTTATCAATTGACCTGAACTAATCATACACATTCAGATTCCCTTAGTAAAATATTAAACACTAAAGAGCTATGTTTTAGCACAGGAACGGGCAAGAGAGCGAAACTGAAGGAAAAAAGATACAACTTTGGTCCTTATTAGGCAGACTTCTCTCTTCTTACCTCAGGTTTACAACGCAACTTTTAAGAACTTGAGCTATTCCAGGCAGAAGGTCACATCCTTGAGGTAACCAGAGAGAAGCGTTAGTTACTTACATGTTACGAGAATATCTGCGATCCCACTGCCTACCTGACATTGCCATTTGGGTGTTTATCAATCATCTCACACTTAACCAGAAAAGTGAACTGAATTCCTTTCCCCCAGATCTGTTCCTCCAATCTCCCCCACCTTAGCAAAGTTAACATCCCACCCGCCAACTGCCCAAATCAAAAGCCTTCAAATCACCCCAGGTCCCGGCTCTCACGGGAGGGACTCCATTAGGGACCCAGGGGCGGCCTTAAGAGTCCCTGCGGCCACGCAGTAAGACAAGACGCTGAGGTAAGGGAGAGAGGCCAATACATTCAAATGCCTTAAGGGGTCTGGGCCTACAGGTCTCCAGAATGGGGGAGGGCCTGGGGTTACAAAGCAGTTTTCAGATTTTTAAATACATTGAGCGCCAAAAGAAACCCCGCGGGGGCGATGGGGGAGGGGAGCGCACTGGGAGCCAGGAAAGGCCCCTTCTCCGGGAGGCCCGGGCCCAGCCCGGGGGTGGGGACGTCTGCGTGAGGGAGTGGAGGCTGATGTGAAAGTGGCGCCTGCTGAGATTAGGGAAGGGGGTGTGCGTGAGGGGATCGTGCGACCTGCTTCTGCCTTGCACTCCCCACAGAAAGCGGCTGCATTGCAAAGGCCGCTCCGGCAGCGCACCGCCAGGCGCGGGGTCGCCACCCGCAGGGCTGCGGCTTGCCAGGAAATCCCTCAAGTCTCCCCTCAGGGAACGCTGAAGCCGCGCCACGCCCCCGTCCTTACCGGTCCGGATCAGCTGCTGTTCTTGAGCTGCCGGCCACGCACCGGCCCCGGAGGCGCTCCCGCGGAAAAGCCGGCGGGGACTACGCCTCCTCAGGCCCCCGGCGCCGCCGACGCGCACGCCTCCACCCGCGCGCGTCCAGTGGAGACCTGCGATTGGCTGCCAGGTGCCGGCGCGAGATCGGCGCGGCTCCAAGCTGGGCGCATGCGCGCGCTCTGACGCCCCTGGTGGTGACTGCTGGACTTGGGGTCAGCTTGAGAGTGGGTGGGGTGGGGGCGGTAGCAATGCCCGTGAGGCCTTGGAAGGATGTTGGGTTCTGGATCAGGGTTCCAGACAGTCAGGGTTCCAGAGCTGAGGGGCATCCAAGCAGTCAGGGTTCCAGAGCTGAGGCTGAGGCAGCCAGAGCTCGGGGCGGGGGATAGTCTGCCCACCAGAAGTCCAGCTGTTTATAATTCTCAGGTGTAGTCCCTTTGCTGGCTCTCCATGCTTAAGGGATTGTGACGAAACAACTGAGCCTTACATCTGTCCTCTTCTAGTTAACATCTGGGGCCAGTCGAATCCAGCCTGCCACCTGTTTTTGTACAGCTGGCAGCAAGCTAAGAACAGATTTCATGTTGTTTAATGGCTAAAAAAAGGAGAATAATATTTTGTGGCGTGTGAAAATTATATGAAATTCAAAATTCAGTGTCCATAAATAAAGTTGTATTGGAACAACAAACATGCCCATTCCTTTAGGTATTATTTATGCCTGTTTTCCTGCTTCAACAGCAAAGTTGATTAATTGCCAGAGACCGTGTATGAAAAGCTTACAATAGTTAGTATCTGGACCTTTACATAAAGTTTGCCCACTCAATTTACTTGCAGGTTTTGATTTTTTTTAATTGACCAATTCTGCCAAAAGTCTATTTTAGCAATCCTTTTTGGGCGAGGGCGAGTAAATCACTTTTGGTTTCATTAATCTATAATGTTATTTTCTTATCTATTTCATCTATTTCTTCCACTCTGTTATTTCCTTCCTTCCTGTCGTCATAGGCTTGCTCTGTTACTCCTCTTTATAACTTTTGGAGAAAAATGCCTACATCATTTGCTTGTAAACTCTTTTCTCTTGTATTTAATGCTATAAATTTACCTTCAAGTACCAGTTTAACTGTGTCCCACCAGTTCTGCTTGGTAATATTTTCATTATCCTTCAATTAGTTATGTCCTAATTTTCCTAGTTGTTAGAAGTGCTTCTTCCCCAGTACCAGAAAGAAATAGCACTTGAACATAAATTTAATTTTCTCAGCAAGGCCATTTTTACTTTCTGCAGAAAGGGTACACTCGCCAGCAGTTTTGCCAAGAGTACCCTGAACAAAGGATACAGGGCTATTTATAACCTGACGCTTCCACCTTGCTGCTCTGTCCGGTTTCCATTGGCTGAAACGGAACCTCACATTCTGTGTTTGTCCCAATTGGCTAACAACTTAGAACTTTCTAACAGAGGCAAAGGCGGAGGAGAACAAGGGAAGGAGGAAGTAACTTGTGGAATGCTGAGAAAGGTAAAAACACCTCCAAATAAGGAAGAGGAATAGGCTATGACCTAATGCTTGCTTGGACCAGTATAAGCATGCCAGGGCAAATATTTAGGCTAAATTGTGGGAGCTAAGAACACAAAATACATTAATTCATTTATTACAGCTAGCAGATATCTAAGAATGTTAGCACAGGTCTTTGAATAAATTTTACTTCTAAGAGAAGTGACTATTTATTCCTAATTCGACAGGGAGGAAACTCTCTTTGAAGAGGAACCTCTACTTTACTTTTTACATAGTGATTCTAACACAAGGGTTGTATAGTATGTTATTTATTTTTGAAATCTATGACTTTTTTTTACAATTATTTATTTTTGAAATCTCTGAGCTTTTTAAAAGATATTTTTAACTGTATTATAATCAGATAACATGGCCTAAATATTACTGACCTTTGCATTTGAAGATTTCTGTTCAGTGAAGTGTACCTTAGTCAAAATGAAGAGATCATAGATATAAAGAAGATATTTGCAGTATCTAAAATGTATATATGACGCTGAGATGTAAAGATATTTGCAATATCTAAACTGTATATATGAAGCCAAGCGCAGTGGCTCACACCTGTAATCCCAGCATTTTTGGAGACCAAGGCAGGCAGATCACTTGAGGTCAGGAGTTCAAGACCAGCCTGGCCAACATGGTGAAACCCCATCTCTACTAAAAATACAAAAATTAGCTGGGTGTGGTGGCACGTGCCTGTCGTCCCAGCTACTCAGGAGGCTGAGGCACGATAATTGCTTAAACCTGGGAGGCAGAGGTTGCAGTGAGCTGTGATTGCACCACTGCACTCCAGCCTGGGCAACAGAGTGAGACTCCGTCACAAAAAATAATAAAATGAAAAATAAATATATGTGAAATGATCTTCTTTTGGCTTCATAACAATTCCAATATCCATCAGTAAATTAGTATCAACCAAAATTCAGGCTTTATTCAAATGTCGCTACTTTTTCCCACCATCCTTTTTGTTCCAGATTCCCATGCAGGATACTGACTTGTACTTAGTCATTTTGTCTTCTTAGCCTTCTCTGGTCTGTGACAGTTTCTTAAACTTTTCTTGCTTTTCATGACCTTAACAATTTTAAGAAGTAAAGGGCAGGTATTTTTCAGAGTGTCTCTCAATTTAGGTTTGATGTTTTTCTAGTGGTTACACTGGGGTTATGGTTTTTAGAAGACTATCACAGACATGATGTGTCCTTCTCGTAATTTCTCATCAGCAATCCATGCTATCAATATGACTTCCTACTGGTTTCTCCACTGTAAATTACTTTTTCTCCCCTTTCGTACCCTATTCTTTGGGAGTAAGTCACCAAATCTTGCCTACACGCAGGAAGGCCATGAGGTCTCATTAAGGGAAAATTATCTGTGCAAATTACTTTGCAACTCTTCTTTAAGGAAGATTTGTCTCTTCTTCCTTTAGTTTTAAATTAATCAAAAATAGGTTTAGTTTTAAATTAATCATAAGTAAATAAAATTAAAAATTTAGTGTCTCAGTCACACTAGCCACATTTCAACACATCAGTAGTCACCTGTAGCATATTGGACAGAGCAGAAGTAGAGCATTGTCATCATCACAGAAAGATCTATGGACAGCATTGACTTAGATCTTTAGTGAACCTTTCTTCTTTCCAAATATATGCATTTAAAAATACAAATTCCCAGGAACTGTGTTAATTCCACTGCATAAATTTTGTGCTTGTTTTCAATACCTTTCAATTCAACATTTTCCTTTTTTCACTGCAATTTCTCAGAGGAGCTATGGGTTATTTAGAATGAGGACCAGGACTGGGGTGAGATAAGCAAGGAGGCTGGAGTGCATTAAGGAGAGATGCACCCCCAGCTTCAGGGATGGCACGTTGTCACCTTAGGTTCCCTGCTTGCTTCACCCTAGTCCCAGCCCTGTTTAGAACTGTATTGCCTAATTGAGGGACTTTGGGGTTTTTTTCAGTGATCTTTCTGTTACTGATTTGTAAGTCGATTCCCCTACAGTCAGTGGGGAACTACAAAGAGCCCCATAGCTAACATCACAATTAAAGTAAACTACTATACCTGAGTTTGAGACCACGCAAAGGACACCCATGAAAGCCACTTCAATTAGTAAAGCATTTGGAATAGCCAATGCAACTTTGAATGCCAAAGTGGGAGAAATGAAACTACCACATGGAGGATTATGCAAAGCTACAATAATTAAGATACTGCAGCCTTAGCACAAGGATAGAGAACAGGACAAATGAAATGAAATAGATTCCAGAAACACATATATACAATCATCCCTGGTTCACACAGTTTCCACTGCAATACAGTAGGGAACGAGTGGTCTTTTTAGTAGGAGGTGCTGATTGATTTGGGGTATGCATATGAAAAAATTAGTCTCTGTGCCTTATCACACCATTAACAAAAAATCAGTTTGAGATGTCTCATCTAAACAATAAAGCTTCTAGAAGAAAACATAGAAGGAATATCTTTATGTCCTTGGTAGACAATTTCTTAAATAAGACATATGAAAGATAAACCTTAATGTACGTATGTACACCCATAAAGCCACCATTCAGATCCAAATATGGGACATTTCCAGTGCCCCAGCACTGTTCCCGTACCCTCCCCGGTCGACAGCCCAATTTTTAAAAAGGTAAGAGGGGGCAAAACTTGAATAGACATTTAATTTAAAAAAAATACTCAGGTGGCTGATAACTATATAATCTCAAGGTCCATTACTCATCAGGGAAATGCTCATTAAAGCCACAATAAGGTACCACTACAATTTCAAGAGAAGGGCACTTACTAAAATGACTGACAGTACCAAGTGCTGGATCAGTAGCAATGGAATTTGCAATATCGGTGGTGGGAATGTAAATCGTTTCAACCACTTTGGAAATGTATTTGGCAGTATCTACACTAGAAAGCTAAATATATGCAGTTTCAGCACTTCTCATAGCCATACATACCCACGAGAAATGATTACATGCTTACCAAAAGATACGCACAAGCTCGTAGCAGCTTTATTCAAAATTGTCGAAGAATCAGCCTCAAAGTCCATCAACAGTAAAATAGATTTATATAAAACTGCCACAGTCACACAACAAAATTCTACCCAGCAATGAAAAAGAATGTGCTACTGCTACACACAGCAAAAATGCATCTCACTTATTTTATTTTACTTTATTTTGAGACAGAGTCTTGCTCTGTCACCCAGACTGGAGGGCAGTGGCGCGATCTCAACTCACTGCAAACTCCCCCACCCAGGTTCAAGTGATTCTCCTGCCTCAGCCTCCCGAGTAGCTGGGACTACAGGCACCCACCACTACACTTGGCTAATTTTTCTATTTTATGTAGAGAAGGGGTTTCACTATGTTGGCCAGCCTGGTCTCAAACTCCTGACCTCAAGTGATCCACCCGCCTCAACCCCTCAAAGTGATGGAATTACAGGCATGAACCATCACACCCAGCCATCTCACTTATTTTAAAAAGCCAAAGACAAGAATCTTTGTGTTATTCCATTTATTTAAAGTTCATAAACAAGAAAAACCTCTGAGGTCAGAATAGGGGATGGCTTGTTGGGAGCATTTGACTGGGAAAGGGCACGAAGACTTTGGAGCTACTTCTTGACAATAGGGAGCTGATGAGATGTCACTGTAAATAAAACCTGACAGTTGATGACATTGCTTGCTAGCATCTACAGCCACAAAGCACACATGGCCTAGCCTCACTTCTGCCTTTCGCAACTCCTGGAAGTGAGTCGAACATATTTTCAGCGAGAATCCTTGCTGCAAGGGAGTCTGGAATCTCCAGTGTTCATAGCCATCGTTTTAGTTTTTACAGGTGAAGGCGGAGGGTCAGTGTCACTCACAATAATGGAAGCCACACCACTTGATCCTGGCTGAACTGAAGCCTGAATAATAACTTTCGTTTCACGAGGCAACCCTTGCAGTTGCTCCGGCTTTTTAAATGTTTGATGGTTCTTGGTTTTGTGCTCTATTTCCTCCTTCAACGTCAAAAACTGTAGTCGGCACTTGGAACATCGAAGGACTCTCCTTCTGCTGTGCCTCCAGCAATGATTCATGTATGGTATCGCAGTTTTGAAAAGTTTGAGACAAAACAGACAAAGCAAATACTTTGTGTTTTCATGGCACGTTCTAAAATGTGTTTCCACATCAGCAAAGACCGACGATCTGTAATGGCAAACCTGGCACACATAGGGCATTTCGCCAGGCTTATGATGGTCCTTCATGTGTTGTAAGAGGACCTGATCTGTTTCGAATGACAATTCACAGATCTTACAGACAGCAGAGGGCCCCATGGCGATGTGCACACTGTCAATGTGACACTGTAGCTGGAAGGGAGTGGGAAACTGCCGGTGGCAGTGCTGGCAGGTGGTGTGGTCTTCCCAACTGTCGTTCCTCTGCTTCTCAAACTCCAAATGATGCTTCATGTGATTCATAAACTTAATATTTTTTAGAACTTTCATGCAACTGAGGCATTTAAAGGTGGTGTGAGTCTTCTCTTCTGGCTGCCCATCTCCTTTATGCTGTCCATAGTAAAAGTCGCTAAGTAACACGATGGGATTTTCTTTCCTGGGATCAAAGGTCTTCTTTTGACTTGCTAGACTTGAAATGTCTGTTATTACCAGGCCATCAGACCCATTTGCTCTCTCTGGATTCCTAAGATTGAAATGTGCTGTTCCATTAGCATCAGCCCAAGGAAATGTTGCTCCATTCTGAACGTGGTTTGATGAGTTGCAGACCCCCTGTGAGGATGTATTTGTGCTTATTATAGAAGAGCTATCTGAAGGGACCACAGCTAAAGAATGTACCCCTGGGATTTCATCCCTGAGTTTAACCCTTTTGGAATTTCTGCTGTTTATATCTGAAGTGGAAAGTCGCTTGGAATCAGGAGAACTCTCACTTCTGCCTCCTCCAGAGAACATAGCTCCAACTAGATGCTGAGTCCCTGGAGGGAGAGAATCTGAGGAATTGGGAGAAACAACGTGTGGTGAGCCCATTTTATAAGCAGGTTCAGGTGAAGACATCGCAGTGACAGGACTATCTGTAGATCTCCCCTCAGATGGAGAAACTGGCCTGATGGCTTTTGCCATAGAGGTCACATGATTTGCAGGTTGCCACACGTGAGCAGGATCTTGATGAAAGTGGCCTTTTCTTCTTCTTGAATTTGAGCCTGGGGTGACTCTGTTCAAAATGTTTGAAACGACTGGTTTTGAATTTGAAATCATCCCGACAAAGAGAATTTCAGCGTCTTTATGTACATGTTCCACCCCAACAAAGATCAGATCTGGATCTTCATCATCTTTGTCGCTTTCTTTGGATTCTCTCAAATTCTTCTTTGGTGATTCCACTTCCTTACACAAAAAGACATCTCCCATTTTCAGTTTACTTTTTGCTTGAAGCCACTGGTCCCTTCAACTTCCAGAGCTGTCTTTTTACAAATTGCCACCTAAGTGCAACCATGTGACAATAGTCAATATTTATTTCAAAAGACAAAATCATTACTTTATTGTACCCTCCCTTAAAACACTGAGGTAACTATCAACATCACTCTTTTACACATCAGAAATAAGGCTTGAAACATTTTAAATGGCATAATTTCAAATTCACCTCTCTCTCCTACCCTGGTCTTCTGCAGTTGTGAGGCAAAGGAAGCAAGATTTCAGGAGGTGCAGATGGAACATCTGAGAGTGCTCGCCTCTAAATTTTGCACTCTAGATGCCTCGCTCACCTCCTCCTCATCCCAGATGTACTCTCTCAGATGTCTAAGGTTTCTAGCCAACTTAAACAAAACTTCTCTCAAAAACATTCTGCTCTAAGCCTGGGCAACATAGCAAGACCCCATATCTACCAAAAAAAATTAAAAATCAAAAAAAAAACTAGCTTGGCATAGTGGTACACACCTGTAGTCCCAGCTACTTGGGAGGCTGAGCCAAGAGGAACACTTGAGCCCAGGACTTCAAAGCGATGTTCATGGCACTGCACTCCAGCCTGGGCAACCAAATGAGACCCCATCACACACACAATAAAAGCTACAACACACACACACCCTTTGCTGTTCCTGTAATGTTCCTTTTTTCAGTAAACCCAGTTGTGCAGTCTACAAACTTCAGAGTCATCCTTTGACAGACTTTCTCTCATACACCACCGTCAATCAATTAGCAAACTCAGTCTGCTCTATCTTCTAAAGATATCCGGAATCTGACTACTCTCTTCTATATCCACTGCCACCTCCCTGATGGAAGGTACTATGTTCTCTCCCTGGATCATTGCAGAAGTTGCCAGACTTAAAAGTTGTCAGATCTCCCCATGGTGGCCCCAGTGCCCCTGTTAAAATATACAGGGGAGCAAGTATATTTTGCTCTTAAGTCCTCAATGACTTTCCATCTCATTCATAGGAAATACCAGTAAACTTAAAATTTCCCCATAGAACCTTAGGTCATTATCACCCTTGCTAACTCCTCTCCCTCTGCTGCAGCCATCCTGAGCCCCATGAGTCTGGAACATACCAGACCTTTTTCTTTTTCAGAACTTTTGTTGTTGCCGGGCCTTGCATGCCTCTTTCCCCAGATTAACCCCATCTGGGCTCCTGATTTGCCTCACGTCAGTGGTTCCTCCTCAGCAAGGCTTCCCTGACCACAGTATCAAAAATCACAACCTCCTTAACTCATATGTTCTAACCTTCAATGCTATTTTTCAACTTAGCATTTATTACTGCCTACCACACAAGATGTAAAATATACCTTGCAAGCCCAGGAGTTTGAGGTTACAGTGAGCTATAATCATGTCACTGCATCCAGCCTGGGTGACTTTTATAATTGATGGCATCTTACAGTCAGCGAAAAATCCTATTTCTTTGTATAAGCTGACAGCCCACTAAACTTGTTTTATAGTTCGCTAATAGGATATCAACTACATTTTGGCAAACAATGGTTTAAGACAGGAATTGGAAAATTGGCCTTTCCCCTGTTTTTGTACAGTCAGCAAGTCAAGAATGTTTCTTACACTTTTAAGGTATTGTTTTCTTACTTTTTTCTATTATTAAGAGTACATTTTTTTCTTTTCTTTTTTTTTTTTTTTTTTTTTTTTTTTTTTTTGAGACGGAGTCTCGCTCTGTCGCCCAGCCTGGAGTGCAGTGGCGCTATCTCCACTCACTGCAAGCTCCGCCTCCCAGGCCCACGCCATTCTCCTGTCTCGGCCTCCCGAGTAGCTGGGACCACAGGCACCCACCACTGCGCCCGACTAATTTTTTATATTTTTAGTAGAGACGGGGTTTCACCATGTTAGCCAGGATGGTCTCAATCTCCTGACCTTGTGATCCGCCCGCCTTGGCCTCCCAAAGTACTGGATTACAGGCGTGAGCCACCACGCCCAGCCAAACTTTTTTTTTTTTTTGAGACGGAGTCTCGCTCTGCCGCCCAGGCTGGACTGCAGTGGCCAGATCTCAGCTCACTGCAAGCTCCGCCTCCCGGGTTCACGCCATTCTCTTGCCTCAGCCTCCCGAGTAGCTGGGACTACAGGCGCCCGCCATCTCGCCCGGCTAGTTTTTTTTTTTGTATTTTTTAGTAGAGACGGGGTTTCACCGTGTTCGCCAGGATGGTCTTGATCTCCTGACCTCGTGATCCACCCGTCTCGGCCTCCCAAAGTGCTGGGATTACAGGCTTGAGCCACCGCGCCCGGCCTAGCCAAACTTTTATATTTTTAAATCTGGGGGAATAAACAAGCAAAAGGAGGCGGGGCGTGGTGGCTCACACCTGTAATCCCAGCACTTTGGGAGGCCCAGGTGGGCATGAATCACTTGAGCTCAGGAGTTCCAGACCAGCCTGGCCAACATGGTGAAACCCCTTCTCTACTACAAATACAAAAATTAGCCAGGCATGGTAGCAGATGCCTGTAATCCCAGCTACTCAGCTACTCAGGAGGCTGAGGCAGGAGAATCTCTTGAACCTGGGAGGTGGAGGTTGCAGTGGCCAAGATCGCACCACTGCACTCCAACGTGGGTGACAGAGCAAGACTCTGTCTCAAAAAAAAAAAAAAAAAAAAAGAAAAAAGAAAAAGGAATATTTTATGACGTGAAAATTATACAACATTCAAAATGTCAGTGTTCACCATAAAGTGCTGTGAAACACGGCCATGATCATTTGTTTAGTGTTGTTGTCCATGGTTGCTTTCGCACTTTTATGACAGAGTTGAGTACAGTAGTCCCCCCTTATCTTTGGGGCATATATTCCAAGACCCCCAAAGTGGATGCCTGAAACTGCAGATGGAACCAAATTCAATATATACTATGTTTTTATATATATATACACACACACATGTGATCAAGTTTAATTTATAAATAGGCACAGTAAGAGGTTAAGAATAAAAAAAAAATAACAATATACTGTAATAAAAGGTATGTGAGGCAGGGTGTGGTGGCTCATGCCTGTAAGCCTTTGGGAGGCTGAGGTGGGTGGATTGCCTGAGGTCAGGAGTTTGAGACCAGCCTGGCCAACATGGTGAAACCCGTCTCTACTAAAAATACAACAGTTAGCTGGGCGTAGTGGCGAGCATCTGTAATCTCAGTTACTTGGGAGAGTGAGGCAGAAGAATCACTTGAACCCGGGAGGCAGGGGTTGCAGTGAGCTGAGATCATGCCACTGCACTCCAACCTGGGCAGCAAGAGTGAAACTCCATCTCAAAAAAATAAATTAATTAAATTAAAGGTATGTGAATGCAGTCTCTCGCTGACAAAATATCTTTATGTACTGTAGATCTTGGCAACCTTAGCATATGATTGTGTTTTCTTTCCTTATTACATTAAAAACTTTCCCATTTTCACTTAAAGGAAGCACTGTACAGCTTCTCTCTGGCATATTAGAATCGCCAGCCTGGCTACCCTTGTGCTTTGGGGCCATTATTGAGTACCATAAGGGTTAATTGAACACAAGCACTGAGATACCACCAGGACAGTCACTCTGGTAACTGCGATGGCTCCTAAGTGACTAAGGTACAGAGAGCGCAAACAGACAACAGCATGGGGACTCAGGACAAAGGGAGGATTACCATCCCAGGGCAGGGCTGACTCAAGAGCTTATCACACTACTCAGAAGGGCTGGAGACTTAAAACTTATGAATTGCCTAATTCTGGAGTTTTCCAATTAATATTTTGGAACTGCAGGTAACTGAAAGCACGAAAAGCAAAACCCTGGATAAAGGAAGACTACTGTAGTTGAAGCAAAGAATCGCAATGCCTAAAATATTTACCATCTAGTCCTTCACAGAACAAGTTTGCCAACTCTAGTTTTAGAGAGGCAAAATGAAAGATACCAAATTTCTCAGCTCACCAGTTCCTAAAGTTGCGTGTGCATCCAGATGATCCAGTGCAGCTCAGTATGTTCCACTCTGGGCCACGAGGGAAAGCGAAGCTGGAGCTTCCTTGTCTCCACCTCCCAGAGAAATTTGTCCAGAGACCAGCAGCACTGCTTCTGCAGGCGAACAATGCCGCTTGCTCTTCAAAGTCCTTTCTGAGGCCAGATCAGAAGGTCCCACTCCTTTTAAGCCCATTATAACCCAATCATTTTCCAGTCACATGTCTGAAGCAGTTTATCCTGATTGGATTTTCAGTTGTTGTCCAGCTTGATTGCCAAAACCTTTCCTCCAATTGCTACTCAAAGGAAAGAATGAGGGTTGGGCTTGAGGGTTGCCTTCTGGGTTGACTCAACTGGTGATGGGTGTCCTCCCTCTTCTCTCTGTTGTTCAGACTCCACCACCTTCTCTGCAGTGTGCCTGGGCCCTCAGCTACTGGGGGTCAGAAGGGATGGGGTGCGGAGTGGGAGGCAGTCCACATGTCTGTTCCAACGGAGCTCAAACAGAGATGAGGAAGTTCAAAGGCAGATATCTTTCCAGTAGAAGCCCCAGGGGGCAGGGTGTGTCTCACTCCCACAGCCCTTGAAGACTAGGCTCCCATAGGAGTTTCCCGGTGTCCAAACAGGGTCCTCACTGAGTCTTCAACAGCTTTCTCTAAGCAGCATCCCACTTCCTTCTTAATCAGTTTCCAGGGGTCAAAGGTCTGTCCTGATTCCCTCCCATCCCCTCTCACTTCCTTCCCTCCGTCTCTCCCTCCCCTCTCCTCCTTCACTGCCCCCTCCTTGGAATCTTTTCAGTTGAATTTCAGGCCCTCCCTTTCACTATCTTTACAGCCTTTGCAATCCAGATTAGAAAGCGGGGCAGGGGGAGCCTCAAGAGTCCCTCGACAGGTAAGAAATATTTGTATTTCCACCCCATTCCAACACAGTGCAATCAAGTTTCAAAATTAAACCAAAAATCATTTGCAAATTAAAATGTTCTAAAGTAACATCTCCTGATAAAACTTTAAAAATACCTTTCTGGGCCGGGCGTGGTGACTCACGGCTGTAATCCCAGCAATTTTGGAGGCCGAGGCAGCAGATCACATGAGTCCAGTAGTTTGAGACCAGCCTGGCCAACTTGGTGAAAACCCGTCTCTATTCTTTATAAAGTAAAATACAAAAATTTCCTGGGCTTGGCAGTGCACGCCTGTAATCCCAGGTACTTGGGAGGCTGAGGCAGGATAATCGCTTGAACCCAGTAGGCAGAGCCCAAGGTGGTATAAAAGTGTATGACACAGGGTCTTTATTTCTAGGGACTGGGGAAAGGCTGCTTGAGGGCATTGCAAGTAGCCAAGGGTGTGCCCCTGGAAAGCAAAGTGAAATGAGGACCGCTGCTGAGGTACACCTGTAGTCCCGGCTATTAAAGGGTGAGGTGGAAAGATCTTTGAGCCCAGGATATCCACACCAACCTCAGCAAAATATCAAGACCTCTGTTTCTACAAAAAAATTTTTTTTAATTAGCCAGGCACAGTAGCACGTGCCTGTAGTCCCAGCTACCCGGGAAGCTGAGATGGGAGGATTGCTTGAGCCAGGGAGATCGAGGTTGCAGTAAACTATGATTGCATCACCATACTTTAGCCTGGGTGGAAGAGAGAGACCTTGTCTCATTCATTCATTCATAAATAAATAAATAAGCAAGCAAAGTGAAATGAAGTGCAAGACTTAGACAGTAAAATTCTTCCAGGGGCCGGGCGTGGTGGCTCACACCTGTAATGCCAGCGCTTAGGTGGAGGCTTGAGCCCAGGAGTTTGAGACTAGCCTGGGCAACCTGGCAAAACCATGTTTCCACAAGAGAATACAAACAATTAGCCTGGGTGACAGAGTGAAACCCTGTCTCAAAAAAAAGAAAAAAGAAAGGGAGAGAGAGAGAGAGAGAGAGAGAGAGAAAGAGAGAGAGAAAGAAAGGAAGGAAGGAAGGAAGGAAGGAAGGAAGGAAGGAAGGAAGGAAGGAAAGAAAGAAAGAAAGAAAGAAAGAAAGAAAGAAAGAAAGAAAGAAAGAAAGAAAGAAAGAAAGAAAGAAAGAAGGAAGGAAGGAAGGAAGGAAGGAAGGAAGGAAGGAAGGAAGGAAGGAAGGAAGGAAGGAAGGAAGGAAGNGGAAGGAAGGAAGGAAGGAAGGAAGGAAGGAAGGAAGGAAGGAAGGAAGGAAGGAAGAGGGGAAGGCAGGGGAGGGGAGGGGAGGGGAGAGGAGAGGAGAGGCGGGGAGAGGAGAGGCGAGGCGAGGAGAGGCGAGGAGAGGAGAGGAGTATTCTGCAGAACTGATACTCACTCCTTCCTCTTTTCCAGAAAGAGAATCCTGCTAGGAAGATTCCAGGAAGCCTAGGCAGTGGTCAGGGGCTGGCTCAGGTATAAAGCAGGCCCTTCCCCTGAGACAGAAAGTTGTGGCAGTAGTGCTTATGGGAGGTGAGAAAATTGAGAGGAGTGTCTAGAAATAGCTCGGAGTGGCATCTTATTTTCTTTTGCTCAGTTTTAAAAGTCCCAAATAAAACCTCATCTAGCTGTTCTAACCAAGCTATTCTAACCCACTAATCTAGTAAAAATAAAATCACATGGTCTGAATATAAATTTGCATCAGGATACATGCCTTTCCTATGAAACATTTATGTTCCCTTATAAAATATATCCTCCTTTTCTGCAGAAAACTAACTGTAATGCATCTAAAGGTCACAGAATGTGGTGAAACATCCTCATCGTTGATTTTTTTAAAAAATTTTTATTTATTTATTTTTTGAGACGTGGTCTCATGCTCTGTTGCCCAGGCTGGAGTGCAGTGGCACAATCACACAGTCTTGATATCCTGGACCCGAGCGATCCTCCCACCTCAGCCTCCCAAGTAGCCAGGACAATAGGCAGATGCCACTATGTCTAAATAATTTAGTTGTATTTTTTAGTAGAGATGAGGTCCCACTATGTTGCCTGAACTAGTCTCAAGCTCCTGAGCTCAAGCAATCTTCCCACCTCGGCCTCCCAAAGTTCTGGGATTACAGGTGTGAACTACCCGCACCCCTGCCCTGCACAGCTGATTCTTTTTTTTGAGACCACACTCTGTTGGCCTGGCTGGAGTACAGTGGCATGATCTCTGCTCACTGCAACCTCCATCTCCCAGGCTCAAGCAATTCTCGTGCCTCAGCCTCCCAAGTAGCTGGGATTACAAGTGTGTGCCAACAAGCCCAGCTAATGTTTGTATTTTTAGTAGAGACAGGGTTTCACCATATTGGCCAGGCTAGTCTTGAACTCCTGATCTCGGGTAATCTGCCCACCTCAGCCTCCCAATTATAGGATTATAGGCGTGAGCCACCACGCCCAGCCGTAGCTGATTCTTTATCAGTCTGCCTTTGGGAAGTTTCCGCTGGGAAACTCTTTCAGACCAGCCCCACTTTCCAAACAAAGAATTCCAGTGATGAGATTAAAGCTTGTCACAATATGTTTTTCAAATGACTGGTAGAAGCACACCTTAAGATTAAAAAAGAAAAAGAAAAAATGGCTGAAATCTTGAATCCTTTATTGCTTTAAGGCACAGAATAGGAAATGGATGGTGCGTCAGGGATGGATGCAGGTAGGGACAGACCATCACTCATGCCACCTTGCTGTGTTTATGAAACAGAGTGCTGGAAATTAAATTTAAGGGATACACAAAGAGGTGCCCAGTCAGATGAACTCAGAGTTGGAATTGCTGTTTGTGAGACAGTTACGTCAAAGGAAGAAAAGAAGGAGAGAAGAAAGGTGAATATCAGGAGAATTTTCCAGCCAGAAGAAAGACACAGAGGCACAGGCATTTCATGGTCTGGAACAAGAAGAGCACAGAGACAAGTGTGGCTCCAGTTAAAGGACCAGCAGAGAGGAAAGATGAGGTCACTGATTTGGGTAGGGGACATAACAGTTAAGATATTGTTGGTCAGGCCGGGCGCGGTGGCTCAAACCTGTAATCCCAGCACTTTGGGAGGCCGAGGCGGGTGGATCACGAGGTCAGGAGATCGAGACCATCCTGGCTAACATGGTGAAACCCCGTCTCTACTAAAAATACAAAAAACTAGCCAGGTGAGGTGGCGGGCGCCTGTAGTCCCAGCTACTCGGAGGCTGAGGCAGGAGAATGGCGTAAAACCCGGGAGGTGGAGCTTGCAGTGAGCTGAGATCCGGCCACTGCACTCCAGCCTGGGTGACACAGCGAGACTCCGTCTCAAAAAAAAAAAAAAAAAAAAAAAAAAAAAAAAGATATTGTTGGTCAAAGTCAAGATTTTGGGATTTATACTGAATGAGATGAGAGATTACAGGACATTTATTTGAAAAAGGAAGTTACATGCTATGTTTATATTTTAGTTTTCATCAAATTTGGAAAATCTGCCATTACATCTTCAATTTTTTTTTGGTTACCTCTATTATGGACTCAAGATAAGATGCTGCCCTCCACCACTGTGACTGCCCCTGAAGTGTTATGTTGAAGCCCTAACTCCTCTTGTTGTATTTGAAGATAGGGCCTTTAGAAGGTAATTAAGGTTAAATGAGGTCATAAGGGTGGGGTCCTAATCCCATAAAATTAGCATCTGTATGAGAAGTGACACCAGGGAGCTGACTCTCTGTGAGCTGAGGAAGGGGTCCTGTGAGGACATAACAAGAAGGTGGCCATCTAAAGCTGAGAAGACCCTCATCAGAAACTGAATCAGCTGGAACCTTGATCTTGGACTTCTAGCCTTCAGAACTGAGAGAACACATTTCTACTGTCTAAGCCACACAGTGTACGGTATTCTTTTAAACTCTATCTTGGCAGAGAAGTCTGTGTTATTTTATTATGGCAGCCCAAACAGACTAATATTCCCTCTCTCTCCACTTCCTCAGAGATTACAATTACACATATTATTGAGCTCTTGAAATTGTCCCCACAGTTTACTGACCCTCTGCTCATTTTCTTTTTTGTATTTGTTTTCCGTTTTGGGGAGTTTCTATTGCTATCCTCCAGTTTAATAAACTTTTCTTCTGCAATGTCTAATCCTCTGTTAATCTCATTCAGTGTATTCTTCAGCTCAAGCATAGTTTTCATCTGTAGAAGTTCAATTTGAGATGCTTTTACATCTTCTGTGTCACTGCTTAACATTCTCCAGCTTTCCCCTAACATGTGGAAGATCATTGTAATAACTGTTTCAATCTTCTTGTCTGCTAATGCACTAATTATATCATCTAGGACATCATTGGAGCCTAATTCAGTTGATTAATTTTTCTCCTTATTATGGATAGTATTCCCTGGCTTCTTTGCCTGCCTGGTAATTTTTGATTAGGTGTCAGGTTTGATCTTGCTGGACTTGAATATTTTTGTATTCCTTTAAATATGCTTGAACCTTCTTCTGGGATGCAGTTAAATTACTTCAAGCTCGTTTAATCCTTTAAGGCTTGCTTTTAAGTGTAGGTGGCCTGATTTTGCTCCATGACCAAGGCAATGCCCCTCTGGGAATCTATGGTATATCAGCCTACAATATCTCTTTCAACTTGGTGTGGCAAATTCTCTCAGAGAATGAAAACAAGTGCATGAAAAGGATGAAATGAGCAGGGGAGCTCTTTGCAGCATGCCAATGTTGCTAGATACACAATCCAACTTGACCCTTTAAGCTCTGCTAAATGTCCTAGTGGTTTCTTTAGTGCAGACATAAAGATGAAGTTTACACACAGGGACAGGGGGACCAGAGAATGGAGCAGCAGTCCCAACCAGGAAGGGTGGCAATGCCTTGGGAGCCCAAGACCAGGCCTTGGTTTAAGTTCAAACTGTTGGAAGTGAATAGAGCAGCGTAAAGCAGTCCTTGAAAGAACCTGGACAGGTCAGTTGATGCCTCTAAACTTGGGGACTTCAGGGCTATGCCGGAAGGACCTGGGCCAGGTTCTTAAAGTCCACGTGAAGCATCCTGCTGCAGTGGCTCATGCCTGTAATCCCAACACTTTGGGAGGGCAAGCCAGGTGAATCATTTGAGGTCAGGAGTTCGAGACCAGCCTGATTAACATGGTGAAACCCTGTCTCTACTAAAAACACAAAAAAGTTAGCCAGGCGTGGTAGTGACAGCTACTCGAGAAGCTGAGGCAGGAGAATGGCTCAAACCTGGGAGGCAGAGGCTGCAGTAAGCCAAGATCATGCCGTTGCCCTCCAGCCTGGGTGACCAAGCAAAACTCGGTCTCAAAAAAAAAAAAAAAAAAAATTCCACATGAAGGATGCAGAGATGCCTATGAGTGACAATATGTCTAATCTCCTACTTTAAGAATGGCCATTTTCAAATTCTAACATTCCTTCAACATTTATTAATTCTTTTGTAAAGAAGAATGTAGATTTGTCTATCAGTGTGGCATCAGGAAGATTTACGTTATTTAAAAATGTTATAAACAGATACTGTCATTATTTTTATGATGCTTCAAATTTCAAGTGAGACTCCCTTTACCGTGGTCCCCATATCTTTTTGTTTTTTTTTCCTTTTTTGAGAGAGAGAGTCATGGTCATCCATTTATTTCACACCTGATTCTCATTACATCAGTCAGAGAGGAAGGAGTCATGCACCAGTGCATACAATTGTGCTGTTCTATTATCCTTTGGACAATATTGGGATCCAGGTTCTAATTATTTTTAAGTTCAGGATCTGGATCAGAGCCCAAAGAGGTTAACTGCTGCTGCTGGGGACTGGGAGCTGCTGAGAGAACAGCAGGAAACAGGCATGGAGCTGACCATGGAGGGTTCATGCTCCAGAACTCCCATCTGGGTACCTGAGGATCTTTCATGGAGATCATGGACTGGGGTGTGACAGCACTTCCTCAAAGCAAACGGGGATGGCAAGCATGGGGCTGGTACTTGGGAGTTGGAAAAACCATCATATTTGCACAGGGAGAAATTGAAAAACTGCTGTCCTTCCATCTGTATCCCAGAATCCTATGTAGAACCATGAGGACAGGGCCAATTGGTTCCTTGGCCTCTGTTTGTCCTCATGAGTAGTCCAGTAGGAGTCCTGCAAAGTTATCACCATCTGGAGTCAGTGCTGCCAACTCTTCTTTATGCCCCTCTGCTTGAGATGCTAGTTGATTGCTTTAGACTATTCACGATTCTTCTTCCTCAACTCTTCACATTAAAGAAATTCCTGGCCAGATATAGTGGCTCATGCCTGTAATCCCAGCACTTTGGGAGACCAGAAGTTGGAGACCAGCCTGGGCAACATGGTGAAACCCTGTCTCTACAAAAAAAAATAGAAAAATTAGCTGAGCTTGGTGGTGGGTGCCTGTAGTCCCAGCTACTTGTGACGCTGAGTTAGGAGGATCACCTGGAACCTGGGAGGCAGAGGTTGCAGTGTGCCGAGATAACACCACTGCACTCCAGCCTGGGTAACAGAGTAAGACTGTCACAAAAAAAAAAAAAAAAAAAAAAGGCCGGGCGCAGTGGCTCAAGCCTGTAATCCCAGCACTTTGGGAGGCCGAGACGGGTGGATCACGAGGTCAGGAGATCAAGACCATCCTGGCTAACATGGTGAAACCCCGTCTCTACTAAAAAATACAAAAAACTAGCCGGGCGAGGTGACGGGCGCCTGCAGTCCCAGCTACTCGGGAGGCTGAGGCAGGAGAATGGCGTAAACCCGGGAGGCAGAGCTTGCAGCGAGCTGAGATCCGGCCACTGCATTCCAGCCTGGGCGATAGAGCGAGACTCCGTCTCAAAAAAAAAAAAAAAAAAGGAAAGTAATTCCCGTTCTTTGAGGAAACTCTGGATCTCCTAGTCACTCCATGTTTTAATCAACTGTTCTGAGGGTTTTCTAGTTCCTTGGTTTCATAATTTCAGTCTTAAGTCATACTTTCTCCGTTTTTATTCCTGAGTTTCCTCCTAAGGTTCTTTTCATTGCAGCCACAGGGACTAGTTCGGGGTCTGCAGAGAACTAGTACTTACTCTGCCCAAACGGAATCCAAGAGCATCAGAAGGGGCCCAAAGGCAGAAATGTGTTTCTGCTCTCTGCTTTTGGCAGTCTTGCTCTCCATGTCTTTTTGACATGTCTCCTGATATAGTTTGGGTGTTGTACTCATCAGGATGTAACCCCTGATGCTGGACATGAAGTCTGGTGAGAAGTGATTGGATCGTGGAGGTGGATTTCTCATGAATGGTTTAGTACCATCCTGTTGGTACTGTCCTCAATGATAGTGAGTGGGTTCTCCTGATACCTAATTGTTTTAAAGTATGTGGCACCTCCCGCCTCTCTCTTGCTCTGGCCATGGTATAGCTGTTATGGAAAGCAGTACGGTGGTTCCTCAAAATATTGAAAATAGAGCTACCATATGATTCAGCAATTCCATTTCTGGGTATATATCACAAGAAAATGAAATCCATATGTTGAAGAGGTATCTTTACTCTCATGTACATTGCAACATTATTCACCACAGTCAAGATGTGGAATCAACCTGAGTGTTCATCAATGGATAAAGATAATGTGGTATGTATACACAATAAAATACTATTCAGCCCTTTCTTTCTTTTTTTTTTTTTTTTTTTTTTTGAAACAAGATAAGAAGATCTTCCTCTGTCACCCAGGCTGGAGTGCAGTGGCATGACCATCATAACTCACTGCCGCCTTGAACTCCTGAATTCAAGCAATCCTCCCACCTCATCCTCCCAAGTAATCAGGACCACAGGTGCATGCCACCAACACCTGGCTAATTAAAAAAAGAAAATTCTGTAGCGACAAGGTCTCACTTCGTTACCCAGGCTGGTCGCAAACTCCTGTACTCAAGTGATCCTCCCTTCTTGGCCTCCCAAAGTGCTAGGATGACAGGCAAAAGCCACCACGCTTTACCACTATTCAGCCTTAAAATCAAAGGAAGTTCTGTTATTTGCAACAACGTCGATAAACCTGGATGACATTATGTTAAGTGAAATAAGCCAGACATAGAGGGACCAATACACGGTGTTTCACTTATATGTGGAATCTAAAAAAGTTAAACTCACAGAAGCAGAGAGTAAAATGGTGGTTACTAGGGTCAGGATGGGTGGAGGATGGGAAAAAAATATATATAGTATATACAAAAATACAAAAATTTCAGTTAAACAGGAGGAATTATTAGTTTTGGAGACCTAATGTATAGTATTACAGCAATGTGACTATAATAATAGTGTAGAGTATATTTTAAAATTGCTAAGTGAGTAGATTTTGAATGTTCTCATCACAAAATTATAAGTATGAGGTGATTGCTACATTAATTGGCTTGATTGATATGTTAATTGGCTTGATTTAATCATTACATAATGTGTACACATATATTTATCATGTTGTACATCATAAAATGTATACAAATTGTCATCTGTCAATCAAACTTTTAAAAACACATTCAAGATCTGGGCACTAAGTATGTTCAATTGTTATTGCTTCAGTAGACAGACCTAGAAAATACAATGTACTCATATTTCCATTTAAATTTAGTGCCATGGCAGGAATTCTTACCTTCTTTCATTTTATTTTATTTTATTTTATTTATTTTTATTTTTTGAGACAGGGTCTCACTCTGTCGTCCAGGCTGGAGTGCAGTGGTGCAGTCTCGGCTTACTGAAAGCTCTGCCTCCCGGGTTCAAGTGATTCTCCTGCCTCAACCTCTCCAGTAGCTGAAATTACAGGCGCATACCACCATGCTCGGCTAATTTTTTGTATTTTTAGTAGAGATGGGGTTTCACCATGTTGGCCAAGCTTCTCTTGAACTCCTGACCTCAAGTGATCTGCCCATCTCTGCCACCCAAAGTGCTAGGATTACAGGTGTGAGCCCCTGTGCCTGGCCCCTTCTTTCATTTAATATTTTTATATATACTATACTCAAGTGATCCTACTGCCTGGGCCTCTGATATGGTTTGGCTGTGTCCCCACCCAAATCTCATTTTGAATTATAGCTCCCATAATTCCCACGTGTTGTAGGAGGGACCCAGTGGGAAATTGCTGAATCATGAGGGAGGTTTCCCCCATACTGTTCTTATGATAGTGAATAAGTCTTATGAGATCTGATGGTTTTATAAGGGGTTTCCTGCTTTCACTTGGCTCTCATTCGCTCTTGCCTGCTGCCATATAAGATGTGTCTTTTGCCTTCCACCATGATTGTGAGGTCTCCCCAGCTACGTGGAACTCTGAGTCCATTAAATTTATTTTTCTTTATAAACTACCCAGGCTCAGGTATGTCTTTATCAGCAGTGTGAAAATGGACTAATACAGCCTCCCAAGGTGTTAGGATTACAGGCAAGAGCCACCATACCTGGCCACTATTCAGCCTTAAGATCAAAGGAAATTCTGTTATTTGCAACAAGATAGATAAACCCAGATGGTGTTGTGTTAAGTGAAATAAACCAGACACAGAGAGACAAATACAGTGTCTCACTTATTTTAATTTTTTTTTAATTACATTTTTTGTACAGATGGAGTCTCACTATGTTGCCCAAGCTGGTCACCAATTCCTGGATTCAAGTGATCCTCTTGCCTTGACTTCCCAAGTGCTTGGATTACAGGTGTGAGCCACTGTGCCTGGCCTATTTATATTTTTAAATCCCATCATTCTTATTATAAGACAAGTACAAGAATCTCTCCTAAGTCTAACTGTATTAGGCCATTCTTGCATTGTTACAAAGAAATACACGAGACTGGGTAATTTATCAAGATGTTTAACTGGCACACGGTTCTGTGGGCTGTACAGGAAGCATAGTGGCATCTACTTGTGGGGAGACCTCAGAAGCCTTACAATCGTGACAGAGGGTGAAGGGGAGCAGTCATGTCGCATGGTGAAAACAGGAGCAACAGAACAAGAGGGGCGGTGCTACACTTTTTTTTTTTTTTTTGAGATGGGAGTCTTGCTCTGTTGTCCAGCCTGGAGTGCAGTGGTGCCATCTGGGCTCACTGCAAGCTCTGCCTCCTGGGTTCAAACCATTCTACTGCCTCAGCCTCCCGAGTAATTGGGACTACAGGTGCCCGCCACCACGCCCAGCTAATTTTTTGTATTTTTGGTAGAGATGGAGTTTCATCGTATTAGCCAGGATGGTCTCGATCTCCTGACCTCGTGATCCACCAGCCTCGGCCTCCCAAAGTGCTGGCATTACAGGCGTGAGCCACCGTGCCCGGCAGTGCTACACACTTTTAAACAACTAGATCACTGAGAACTCACTCACTATCAGGAGGATAGCACCCAGGGGGATGGTGCTAAACCATTCACAAGAAATCACACCCATGATCCAATGACCTTTCACCAGGCCCCACCTCCAACATTGGGAATTACATTTCAATATGAGATTTCCTTGGGCAAACACATCCAAACTATATTATTCTGCCCCTGGCCCCACCCAAATCTCATGTCCTTCTCATATTTCAAAATACAATCATGCCTTCTCAATAATCCCCCAAAGTCTTAATTTATTCCAGCATTAACTCAAAGGTTCAAAGTCTTATCTGACATAAGGCAAACATCTTCCACATATGAGCCTGTAAAATAAAAAATAAGTTAGTTACTTCCAAGATATAATTGGGGTACAACCATTGGGTAAACATTCCCATTCCCCAAGGGAGAAATCAGCCAAAAGAAAGGGGCTACAGGCCCCATGCAATTCTGAAACCTAGCAGGGCAGTTGTTAAATCTTAAAGCCCCAAAATAATCTCCTTTGACTCCATGTCCCACATCCAGGACACACTGATGCAAAGGGTGGGCTCCCAAGGCCCTGGGCAGCTCCACCCCTGTGGCTTTGCAGGGTTCAGCCCCACCCTTGTGGCTATGCAGGGTGCAGCCCCTGCTGCTACTCTCATGGGCTGGCATTGAGTGCCTGAGGCTTTTCCAGGTACAGGGTGCAAGCTATGGGTGGATCCACTACAGCTCCACTAGGTAGTGCCCCAGTGGGGACTCTGTGTGTTGGCTCCAACCCCACATTTCCCCTCCACACTGCCCCAGTAGAGGTTCTTTGTGAGGCTAACATTTTGTTTGTTTGTTTTTTGAGAGAGGGTCTTCCTCTGTCTTCCAGGCTGGAGTGCAGTGGCATAATCATGGCTCAGTGCAGCCTTGAACTTCTGGGCTCAATAGATCATCCCGCCTTCCACAGTGCTGGGTTTACAGGCGTGAGCCACTACACCCAGCCAAAACACGCGCACCATTCTTATGTCAACCTAGTAATGGAGAGAAGCTCTTTAAAAGAAAATGATGTGTATTTGACAATAGAGCATTGCAATGAAAATATGTATGCCCTTTGTGTGCATTTGGGGAGGTAAAGGAAGACAAAGGTTTTTAAAGGAGAGATAAGAAGGATTACATAATTGTTTTGAGATAATTATCCTTGACTACAAAGATCAAGAGCAAGGGTGATGCTAGTCCAAGGTTGGAGAGGCAGTTGCTGGGCAGATGCCCTTATGGAAATATTTTTTGCTTCAGGTTGCGATGGCCTTTGTACAAGGCTGTTTCTGTAGAGTCTTTTGTCATTGTTTTGTTATCAGCTATGCAAGCGTGAAAACCCTCTCTTCAGGGCCTTCCCAGGCTCTGTTTGTCAAGTTTTGCTTTGTTGTTGTTGTTGTTTTAACATTAGTGGCTCCGTTTTGAGTCTGACAACTTTCACACTTCTAAGTTAGAGTTTAGAAAATATTCTGTTACTTTTTTTTCTAAAAATGTATTTTAACCTCTTTCTTTCTTTTTTTTTTTTTTTTTTCTCTGAGATGGGGTTTCGCTCTTGTTGCCCAGGCTGGAGTGCAGTGGCATGATCTGGGCTCACCGCAACCTCCGCCTCCCAGGTTCCAGCGATTCTCCTGCCTCAGCCTCCGTAGTAGCTGGGATTACAGGCATGTGCCACCATGCCCGGCTAATTTTGTATTTTTAGTAGAGATGGGGTTTCTCCATGTTGGTCAGGCTGGTCTCAAACTCCCGACCTTAGGTAATCCGCCCACCTCCGCCTCCCAAAGTGCTGGGATTATAGGCGTTAGTCACCGCGCCCGGCCCTTTTTTTTTTTTTTTTTTTAAATGAGACGAAGTCCCACTCTGGCACAGGCTAGAGTGCAGTGACGCGATCTCAGCTCACTGCAAACTCCACCCTCCCTGGTTCAAGTGATTCTCCTGCCTCAGACTCCCAAGTAGCTGGGATTACAGGCGCCTGCCACCGTGCCTGGCTAATTTTTGAATTTTTAATAGAGACAGGATTTGCCATGTTGGCCAGGCTGGTCTGGAACTCCCGACCTCAGGTGATCCACTAGCCTTGGGCCCTCAAAGTGCTGCGATTATAGGGGTGAGCCACCGTGTCCAGCTTTTCTTTTTCCTTTTTTCTTTTTTTTTGAGGTGGAGTCTCGCTCTGTTGCCCAGGCTGGAGTGCAGTGGCACGATCTCGGCTCACTGCAAGCTCTGCCTCCCGGGTTCGAGCCAGTCTCCTGCCTCAGCCTCCCGAGTAGCTGGGACTACAGGCACCCGCCACCATGCCGGGCTAATTTTTTGTATTTTCAGTAGAGACGGGGTTTTACCATGTTAGCCAGGATGGTCTCGATCTCCTGACCTCGTGACACACCTGCCTTGGCCTCCCAAAGTGCTGGGATTACAGGCGTGAACCACCGCGCCCAGCCTATTTTTTCTTTTTATACTGGATTTTAATAACTAAGAACAGAATTCTTAAAGTCAAAGGTTTTAAAGGCCGAGCATCAAACACATTTGCAGCATAGGGTAAAAGAGAAATGAGCCCTTGGAAAATAGAATCATGCAGGAGTCTTTCAAGGATATTAATGCTACTACTCAATTTTATCTGATTTCTGTTTGATGGCAATGCTGATGTTGCTGATCTATTTTCCAAGCAACACTGGAAATTTAAATTCTTATGTTGTCTCTCAATTTTAAAATGCAAAAAGTACATATTTTTTAAGTTTTAAAGCATAATGAAGCCAAAAAAAAGCACATCTGTGTGTTGATTTGAACTGTGAATTCCCTGTACCCAAATCTGGCTTATTGAGATGTGTATTTTACACTTCACTCATTTCTGAACTTCAGGCGAGTGGCACATGCAGAACTTAAGGTGAGGGGCGCATGCAGAATGATGTGGTCCCTAACTGCCCACAGAAGTGTCTCTAGTGATTGCAGCAGCTTAATCTAAGAGTTATCCCAACAGTCATCTTCATCCCAAATATTTTAGTATAGTATTTTAGTATAGACATCCCTCACTATCTGAAGGGGATTGAATACCAGCGTCCTCAGATACTCGAATCTCTTATATAAAATGGCCTAGGATTTGCATATAACTGACACACATCCTCCCATATGCTTTATTTTTCTCTATTTATTTATTTTTGGAGACAGAGTCTCTCTCTGTCACCCAGGCTGGACTGCAACAGTGTAATCTCAGCTCAATGCAACCTCCGCCTCCTGGGTTCAAGCAATTCTCCTGCCTCAGCCTCCCAAGTAGCTGGGATTATAGGCATGAGCCTCCATGGCCTGCCACCCTCCCATATACTTTAGATCATCTCTAGATTACTTATAATACTTAAGACAATGTATTATAGTTGTTGTTGTTTTGAGACAGAGTCTCACTCTGTCACCCAGGCAGGAGTGCAGTGGCTTGATTATGGCTCACTCCAGCCTTGACCTCTTGAGCTCAAGTGATCCTCCCACCTCAGCCTCCTGAGTATCTAGGACTATAAGCATGAGCCACCATGCCCGGCTAGACTTTTTTTTTCTCTCTCTCTTTTTTGGAAGAGACGAGTTCTTACTGTGTTGTCCAGGCTGGTCTTGAACTCCTAGGCTCAAGCAATCCTCTGGCCTCAGCCTCCCAAAGTGCTAGGATTACAGGTGCTAGCCACTGAACCTGGCAATATCCGTAACAATGTAAATGCTATTTAAATAGTTGTCATATTATATTTGTTTTAAAATTTGTATTACTTTAATTGTTGAATTGTTATTATTTTTTGAAATATTTTCAATCCACAGTTGGTTGAATCCTCAGATGAGGAACTCATGAGGTGTAGAGGGCTGGCTGTATATTATTTAGCAAGGCACCTAATCTATGACTCTTAAGCCTGTGGTTCTCATCCTGCTACACATTCAAATTGCCCAACCCTATCCCAGATCAGTTAGATTAAAACTTAGAGTAGTCCCTTTTCAGATGCTGAATGGATCCATGTGCCCTCCACCTGAGAAAAGGCTAGTGATGAGGGTTGAGGGGAAGTACCTTTTTCCACCTCCCACTTCACAGGAGAAGGCTTTTCTTTCACCATTTTCAGATTATTTTTATTTATTTATATTTTATTTTTTGAGACAGGGTCTTATTCTATCACCATGCAGTGGCAAGATCACAGCTCACTGCAGCCTCAGTCTTCCGGGGCTCCCCAGTAGCTGGGACCTGCAGGCATGTGCCACCATGCCTGGCTAATTTTTGTATCTTTTGTAGAGATGGGATTTCACCATGTTACCTGGGCTGGTCTCCAACTCCTGGGCTCAAGCAATCCTCCTGCCTTGGCCTCCCAAAGTGTGTGTGTGTGTGTGTGTGTGTGTGTGTGTGTGTGTGTGTGTGTGTTTTGAGATGGAGTCTCGCTCTGTCGCCCAGGCTGGAGTGCAGTGGTGCCATCTCGGCTCACTGCAAACTCCACCTCCCAGGTTCACGCCATTATCCTGCCTCAGCCTACCGAGTAGCTGGGACTACAGGCGCCCGCCACCACGCCCGGCTAATTTTTTTTGTATTTTTAGTAGAGACAGGGTTTCACTGTGTTAGCCAGGATGGTCTTGATCTCCTGACCTCTTGATCCGCCCACCTTGGCCTCCCAAAGTGCTGGGATTACAGGCGTGAGCCACCGCACCCAGCCATGTTTTGTTTTTTTTAAGACAGGCTCTTGCTCTATTGCCAGGCTCTAGGGTGCAATGACAGCTCACTGTAGCCTCAACCTCCTGGGCTCAAGCGATCCTCCCACCTCAGGGTCCCAAGTAGTGGGAATCACAGATGTGGGCCACCACACCTGGCTTTTCATTTGATTCTTAACCCAGACAAATGAAATCGGTATTTCCAGAGGTGCGACCCTGGAGTATGTATTATAAAAGCTCCCAGATGTCTAATGAGCAGCCTGGCTGGAAAACCACTGCCCTTGATGGCCCTGGCCCCTGCTCAGCTGTCACCAAGTAAAGCAACCAGTGTGAATGAAGCCCTCTCCATCACTCTCTATGACGGGCTGAATTGTGCTCCCCTCAATTCCTATGTTGAAATGCTAACCCATGGTACCTCAGAATGCAACCATATTTGGAGATAAGGCCTTTAAAGAGGTCATGAGGCCATTATGGTTGGCTCTGATTCCATCTGACAATACCCTTATAAGAGGAGGAAACATGGAGACACAAGCATACACCAGGGATGCGAACACATAAAGGAAAGGTCAGCGGCAAGCAAGAGAGAGAAGGCCTTGCCAGAAACCAAACCTACCGACACCTTGATGTCTGACTTCCAGCCTCCAGAGTGGTGAGAAAATTGACATCTGTTGTTTAAGCTGCCCAGTCTGTATGTTATGGCAGTAATATCGAACTGATATACTCTACAAAATGAGAGCCACCTCATACATAGGTAGGGGGTGTGCAGGGATAGCTCAGTTCCCAGGTGACTCCTGGGACACAAACAGATGCCCTTAGAGGGGGTTTCTTTTTCTTTTTCTTTTTCTTTTTTTGGAATTGGGGTATTGCTGTGTTGCCTAGGCTGTAGTGCCATGGTGTGATCACAGTTCACTGCAGCCTCAATCTCCGAGCTCAAACAATCCTCCCACCTCAGCCTCCGGAGTAGCTGGGACTGTAGAAATGTGCCACTATGCCTGGCAAAAATTTCTTTCTTTCTTTCTTTTCTTTTTTTTTTTTTTTTAATTTCAGAGATGGGAGTCTCACTCTTTTGCTTCGGCCAGTCCCAAACTCCGGGCATCAATTGATCTTCCTGTCTCTGCCTCTGAAAGTACTGGGATTATAGGTGTGAGGTCCCCACAGCTGTCCAAGGGTTTTTTTTTTTTATTGTATCAATCTACCCTGATTTTCCAAGGAACAGCCTTCTCCCACTTTGGGCTATTTCCTAGAGACCAGTGCTGGTAGGGACTCCCTTTCAATTCTCTTTCTGGCCCCAACTCCCTTGATTTCTCTCCTAAACTGTGAAGAACAAAACCTTGAGGACAGAGAGAGATAAATTTTCACACTGTTTCAAAAGCTAGGGGAATATCTGTGTTCTATCTGTCTGGTATAGGTAAGAGAATAATAAAAACAAATGATAACTGTATATTAGAATGGTCTGAAAGCTAATGGCCTAATATATAAAAGACCTTACAGTGTGAAGTTATGAAGAAGCAGAGGGTGTAAGTTCAGTGTGGTCTATAGATGCTGGGCAGGTCTGCTGGGGTGAGATGGCTACTTACCCAAGGTGGTTTCCATGGAGAAGGACAAGATGCTTTCTGCAGACTGAGTGGAGAGAAGACAAGCTTTTCAGGTAGGCTTTGGGCCTGTAGCCAGTAATGTGAGTAGAGGGAGAATTTAAAAAGGGGAGTCTATTGTTATTCAGTTTTCTCCACTTCTAAAAGGTCTACACTATGAGCCTTGGACGTGTGGGCTCCCTGAAGCCAGGGAGAGGAATGAGGAATGTCTAGTTCTGACTTTACGAAAGCCAAAATTGGGAGCAGGGTCTTGGAGCCACCTCTTACCAGTCAATATGGGGATACTCCCAGACAGCAGGCTGGGCTCAGGAAACTACCTGCTCTCTTCCCTCTTCCTCGAGGAGTCCCATGTGTACCCACCGTTTACCTCCAACTTGTAAGTTAGAACATGCAGTATTTGGTTTTCTGCGTCTAAGTTGGTTCACTTAGGATATGGCCTCTAGCTCTATCCATGTTGCTACAAAGGACATGAATTTATTCTTTTCTGTGGCTGCATAGGACATTCTTAGGTGACAAATTATGGTGACCCAGGTTATCCCCAGTTCCTTCTGTCAAGAAAAAAAAGGGATGGTCAGAGGGAGCCTCCAATTTTAATGGATACTGCAAGGAAGAAGACTGGAGAACTGGTGACAGAAATGTCCTCTGATGGGTCAAGTGCTTTAGCTGAGTCTTACCACTGCAAGGCTCACCACTGCAAAACTGGAGGAGACTGAGGCTTTGGGTAAATGCTCAGTCATTACCAGGTGGATTAAGGAAAAAACTCCAAGTAACAGTAATGAATCATCGCAGTAGAGGAGAAAAACTCCAAGTTATATCTAACACTGAAATCCTGAAATGGAATGTGTCTCTTCAGTGATTAGAAATGCATTTCTATCGGCTATTGAATAAATACCTTATTTCATACAAGTTTTTATTAATTTAAAAACAAGGCTGCAGCAAACCACCGTGGCACGTGTATACCTATGTAACAAACCAGCACGTTCTGCACATGTATCCCAGAACCTAACATATAATAATAATAATAATAATAATAATAATAATAATAAATAAGGCCAGGTACGGTGGCTCACACCTGCAATCCAAGTAATTTGGGAGGCTGAGGCGGGTGGATGGCCTGAGCTCAGGAGTTCGAGACCAGCCTGGGCGACATGATAAAATCCCACGTCTACAAAAAAATAGAAAAACTAGCCAGGTGTGGTGGCATGTGCCTGTGGTCCCAACTACTCAGGAGGCTGAGGTGGGAGGATTGCTTGAGCCTGGGAGGCAGAGGTTGCAGTGAGCCTAGATCGTACCGTAGCACTCCAACCTGGGTGACAGAGTGAGACCCAACCTCAAAAAAATAAAAAAAATAAAAAATAATAATAATAAAAACAAAACTAACTAAAACACTCAGGAGAGATTAGTTGTCTAAACGCATATTTTTACAATGTATTCAGGGTTATTCCATTGTTTCTTAAAAGCTACCTTTGGGAGCACCTCCCCAAACTTAGTTTGGAAGTATGTTTTCTGGGTTGCAGTAAATAAGCAAACAAAACACTGCCTTTTAATTAAAAGTAATACTTAAATCGAGCTAAAAATAAAATCAAATACACAAAAATCATCCATTAATTTTTTTTTTTTTTTTTTTTTTTTTTTATCGTGGAGTCTTGCTCTGTTGTCTACCCAGGCTGGAGTGAAATGGTGCCATCTCGGCTCACTGCAACCTCCACCTCCCAGGTTCAAGCGATTCTCTCACCTCTGCCTCCCGAGTAGCTGGGACTACAGTCATGCGCCACCACGCCCAGCTCATTTTTGTGTTTTTAGTAGAGACAGGGTTTCACCATGTTGGCCAGGTTGGTCTTGAACTCCTGACTTCAAGTGATCCCCTGCCTCAGCCTCCCGAGACACTGGGATTACAGGCGTGAGCCACTGCACCCGGCCAAAATTCATCCATTAATTGTAAAGTAAATTTCCCTTCTGCTCCAGCTCACGGTTACCTGTCTCTATTCCCAAAGTAAATGGGTGTTTAGAATTTCTGATGTGTCCTTCAATATACATTCTCTGCATCTACATAGACTCATCTTCTCCTACCCTTTTTTTTTTTTTTTTTTTTTTTGAGACAGAGTCTCACTCTGTTGCCCAGGTTGGAGTGCAGTGGCATGATTTCGGCTCACTGCAAGCTCCACCTCCCGGGCTCACCATTCTCCTGCCTCACCCTCCCGAGTAGCTGGGACTACAGGCGCCTGCCACAACGCCTGACTAATTTTTTTTGTGTTTTCAGTAGAGACGGGGTTTTACCATGTTAGCCAGGATGGTCTCGATCTCCTGACCTCATGATCCGCCCACCTCAGCCTCCCAAAGTGTTGGGATTACAGGTGTGAGCCACCGTGCCCGGCCCATCTTCCCCTGCCTTTTTATGTAAATAGGTGTTTATTATTTACATACTCTATATTAAAATTGTGGTTTATTAACATAATTTTACTGACTTATTTTAATTTGAATGGAGATAAATTTATAAAGGGGACTGATGATTATAATGTTATGTTTAAAATGTTCGGAAGCAAACAGTAACGCATCTTATCTTCTGAGTAGGATGTGGGTTGATACTGCAAAGGCAAGCATGAGATGTTTCATTAACACAAAGCCTTGAATGCCCCAAACCCAAAAGTCAAAGCAACTTATCAATAAATGCCAAAGGATGCTATTCTGACATATCTGTGTGCTACGGTGTGAAAATGCGAACCCCAAATCTCATGTGTAGGAAACTTAATTTCCAGTGTGGGACTATTGAAAGGTGGGGCCTTTAAGAAGTGATTGAATCATGAGGGCTCTGCTTTCACGAATGAATAAATCCATTCATGGATTAATGGGTTAATGGGTTATCATAGGAGGGGAACTGGTGGCTTTATAAGAAGAGAAGAGAGACCTGAGCCAACATGCTTAGCCTCCTTCAAGAGATGCCGTCTGTGGCATCAGGATGCTGCAGAGCCCTCCAACCAGGTAAGAAGGCTCTTACCAGATGTGCCCCCTCCACTTTGGGCTTCCCAGCCTTCATAACTGTGAGAAACTCATCTTCTTTATAAACTACCCAGTTTCAGATATGTTGTTGTAAGCAACAGACAACGGACTAAAACACTGTGTTATCTAATTATGGGATTCTTGTTTTATTTATTTATTTAGCCTCTTGTCAGAAACTTCTTTTTTTTCTTTTGAGATAAAGTCTCACTCTGTCACCCAGACTGGAATGCAGTGGTGGATTCACGGGTCACTGCTGCCTCGACCTCCCTGGCTCAAATGATCCTCCCGCCTTAGCTTTTCAAGTAGCTGGGACTACTACAGGTGCACACGCCACCATGACTGGCTACTCCTTTTTTTTTTTTTTTTTTTTAAATGTTGCCCAGGCTGGTCTCAAACTCCTGGCCTCAAAAGATCCTACTGCCTCAGCCTCCCAAAGTGCTGGCATTGCAGGTGTGAGCCACCACACCCAGCCCACCAAGAATTTTTTGAGACATGTACCTGAGTGATTAAGAGTTTAGGATTGGCTGGGCAGGGTGGCTCACACCTATAATCCCAGCACTTTGGGAGGCCAAGGCGGGCAGATCACCTGAGGTCAGGGGTTCGAGACCAGCCTGAACAACATGGAGAAACCCATTCTCTACTAAAAATACAAAATTAGCCAGGCGTGGTGGCGCATGCCTGTAATCCCAGCTACTTGGGAAGTCTGAGGCAGGAGAATCGCTTGAACCCAGGAGGTGGAGGTTGCGGTAAGCTGAGATCGTGCCATTGCACTCCAGCCTGGGCAACAGACGACAAGAGTGAAACTCCATCTCAAAAAAAAAAAATAAAAAGAGTTTAGGATCTATATTCACTCTGCCTGGGTCCAAATCTTGGATGTTATTAACTGTGTGACTTTGGGCAAGTTTATTAACATCTCCATTTAAAAAAAATCTGTAATAGGAATATAATAATAATAAATGCACACTCTCTCAGGATTTGATTAAATGGAATAAAATATATAGAACTCCTAGAACAGTGCCAGGAGTTTGAGGCCAGCCTGGGCAACATAGTGAGACTCCATCTCTACAAAAAATACATTAAAAAATGAGGTAGGAATGGTGGTGCACACCTGTGGACCCAGCTACTTGATAGACTGAGATGGGAGGATTGCTTGAGCCCAGGAGGTCAAAGCTGCAGCAGTTCAGTGATTGCGTCCCAGTAATCCCAGCACTTTGGGAGGGTAAGGGAGGAGGATCCCTTGGGGCCAGGAGTTCAAGACCAGCCTGGGCAACATAACAAGACCCCATCTGTACAACAACAACAAAAATTCTCATGCACTTAGCATTTGCCAGATATAATGCCAATTTCTAGGGCACAAAGGCAAATGGTAACTACCTCCCTGGATTGTTGTAAAATAATGCATGCAAAACATTTTGTGCCCCCAGTGATCCCTTCCTCATGGTGTCCCCACACTTTTATTTTGTGCTTTCACAATGAGCAGGGCACCACCAGGATACTGGGAAATAATGACGTGATTTCCAGTATAATAATATATGGACTATAGGTGAGCACTGGTTAAATTTTTAAATCTTTTGTAGAGACAGAGTCTTGTTATGTAGTACAGGCTGGTCTCAAACTCCTAGCCTCAAGTGGTCCTCCAGCCTCAGCCTCCCAAAGTTTGGGAATTACAGGCATGAGCCACTGCATCTGACCATATAAAATGTTAATAAACTGGCCAGGCACTGTGGCTTATGCCTGTAATCCCAGTACTTTGGGAGGCTGAGGCAGGCAGATTGCTGGAGGTCAGGAGTTCAAGACCAGCCTGGCCAACGTGGTAAAACCTCATCTCTACTAAAAATACAAAAATTAGCCGGGTGTGGTGGCACTTGCGTGTAATTCCAGCTACTCGGGAGGCTGAGGCAGGAGAATCGCTTGAACCTGGGAGGCAGAGGTTGCAGTCAGCCGAGATCATGGCACCGCACTCCAGCCTGGGCGACAGAGTGAGACTCCGTCTCAAAAAAAAAAAAAAAAGTTAGTAAACCTTTGTTTATCTGGCTAACGGCTAATAAGCCTGTATATATTTGTTATTATGTAAAAGACCAAACCAGCACACCTTCCTACCCTGACCCATCTTTCTACTTCCCATAGGTTATTATCCACTCTGTAGACAGGAACCTAACTGCATAGCCTGGGCTCCTTACTCCATGAGCAGGAAGATTTGACAGGCAATAACAATGACATGTATATCAGATTTCATCTCTGTCTTGATGCATTTTGGTCCTGTTAAGGAATTGAGAGGAAACACTTCTCTATCCCTCAACTAAAACATTGGTGGAGCTGACCTAGGAGAAAGAAAGAAGCAAGTGGAGCTTATGGGTCTTCGCCCAGGAGTAAAATGATAAAAATACAGAGCCATCTCTTCAAACCATCAAACAGCCCATTGACTAGAATAAAGCTGTGCATTTACTTGTTGGGACCATGGAAGTCGGAGCCTCTGGAGGTCTGACAGATGCAGGATCCACTGGGCGCTGGCACATCACAGCCACCTACCTCTGACACCTTCATAATTATCACAGGGGTGACAAGCTGCTTTTCCATATTCTGCAGTTTACTTCCAGACAGACTAAAGGGTCTATGTCTTTGTCTCACATTTCTTTGGATTGGAAGGAGATTCATTGAAGAAAACATCCAATAATATTCTGAGGGCAACAGCTTTGTTCTCTAGCCTGCTGAAGTCTTGCCTCTTCATGTTCTATTAAATTTTGCTTGTGTCTAAAAGTAGGTCACCTCACCTTTTGTTCTTCCTCTTTCTCTTCTTGAGATAATCTCTCTGTAGCCACGCAGCCCTCTTAGGTGCCTGGACCAACACCTTTCTGCAGTAACCCAAGGGTTGACGACTCCTCACGCTGATGTTCTGCTATCTCCAGTGCAGTGCATGAATCCAAATCCAAATTCAGCTCAGCCTGTAAGACCTCCCTTTGCTTGGCCAATTTCTCTTCAGTTTCAAGACACAAGATGGCCAGTTAGATATGAAATTTTACAGATGATGAAAATGTGTCTTTGCCAGGCATGGTGGCTCATGCCTGTGATCCAAGCACTTTAGGAGGCCAAGGCAGGTGGATCACCTGAGCTCAGGAGTTTGACACCTGCCTGGGCAACAAAATGAGAACCCGTCTCTATAAAAATTTGAAAAGCAAAGCAAAGAAAATATATCTCTAACAATGACTTTATGTCAGATGCCGAATCTGGGCTATTTCACTCAGAACCCTGTTGGATACATACCGTTAGTAATAGTAGTAGGAGCAGGATTAATCTAGTTTCCTCATACTGATCTGAATTTTGGGTCAAGTCAGCCGTCCTTTCTGGCATTTAGAAATTGTTGGGTTTTCCCTGACTCTGTTTCCTAAGACGGTTATCCTTTCTGCCCAAGCCTCAGACCTTCTTTCTGTCTCTTTTCTGCTTCTGGATGATTCCCTGGGAGTGTATTTGACCTCACTCTATTTCTTTTATATTTAGATTCTTCCCTCTCAAATCCATATTGCCCAGATGCCGTAAGTGCAATCTGCCCATCTGCCAAAGAGATGGGGTGTCTCTAACATGAATGTCAATACCAAGAAACCTACTGTGTGTACCATACTCCCCCTGCTTACTTCCTAACTGCCTACCATCTGGACACCCCTTCCTTGGGTCTTCATATGCATGACTCCCCTACCTTAGGTAGCCACCACCTCCCCTTTTCCCTTGCATGGCTACTCTTACCAATGAGATGAGGTCTCTCTCCAGCCAAACTCAACTTATAAAAAACTCATCAATTAGTACCATGCCACCATGCCACTTCAAATATTTTGTTTGGAGACGGACTTTTGCAGTAGCATAATCATAGCTCACTGCAACCTCTGCCTCCCGGATTCTGGTGATTTTCCTGCCTCAACCTCCCCAGTAGCTGGGATTATAGGCGTGTACCACCATACCCAGCTAATTTTTGTGTTTTTTGGTAACGACAATGTTTCACCATGTTGGCCAAGCTGGTCTCAAACTCCTGGCCTCAAGTGATCCTGCTGCCTCAGCCTCCCAAAATGCTGGGATTATAAGCATGAGCCATTTATTTTTCTTTTTTTGAGATAGC
Source organism: Theropithecus gelada (assembly GCF_003255815.1). Taxonomy (NCBI): domain Eukaryota; kingdom Metazoa; phylum Chordata; class Mammalia; order Primates; family Cercopithecidae; genus Theropithecus; species Theropithecus gelada. The sequence continues at coordinate 28,850,566 of NC_037678.1, read as the reverse complement.
TCACTCTGTTACCCAGGCTAGAGTGTAGTAGCATGATCGAAACTCACTGCAACCTTGAACTCCTGGATTCAAGTGATCCCCATGCCTCAGCCTCCTGAGTAGCTGGGACTATGGGTGCACGCCGACATGCTCAGCTCAGTCAAAAGTTTTTTCATAGAGATGGGCAGTCTTGCTATGCTGCCCAGCCTGGTCTCGAACTCCCAGACTCAATTGATCCTCTTGCCTTGGCTTCCCAAAATGCTAGGATTACAGGTGTGAGCTACTGTGCCTGGCCTTTGATTTTTAGACAGGGTCTTGCTCTGTTGCCAAGGCTAGAGTGCACTGGTATGATCACAGCTCACTGCAGCCTTGTCCTGAGTTTAAGTGATCCTCCTTCTTCAGTCTCCCAAGTTACTAGGACTACAGGTGTGTGCCACCACATCCAGCTACTTTATGAATATTTCGATTCCAAAGTCTGAAAAAAGTTTTCCAGATTCATCTCTCAAATGAGATCTCCAGGTCAAATAATGTCCCTACTGTCAGGAATCCTGCTTCAGAAGCAAGATGCAGCATTTTTCTTTCTTTACTTGCAGCAGGCAGCTAATAACCATTATCCTGTGCTGGACCATCCATGTTCTACACATTCTAATGTGTGCTTTACATAAAAAATTAGCTCAAGTGAACCTCACTGTGACATTCCAAGGTACGTATTATTAATCTCTCTTTTTTTTTTTTTGAGGTGGGGTCTCACTCTGTCGCCAAGGCTGGAGTACAATGGCTCATGCCTGTAATCCCAGCACTTTGGGAGGCTGAGTTGGGAATATCCCTTGAACCCAGGACTTCAAGACTAGTCTGTACAACATAGGAAGGATCCCCATCTCTAGAAAAAATAAAAACATAGCCATGCATGGTGGCGTGTGCCTGTGGTCCCAGCTACTTGGGAGGCTGAGAAAGGAGGATCACTTGAGCCTGGGAGGTTGAGGCTGCAGTGAGCCGTGATCATGCCACTACACTCCAGCCTGGGTGACAGAGTGGGACCCTATCTCTAAAAAGAGAGAAAGAGGGAGAGCTTTTAAAATACGGCAAAATGTGCCCACAAGCTGAGGGGCCTATTTCTTTTTTTTTAAATAGAGACAGAGTCTTGCTCTGTTGCCCAGGCTGGAGTAGAGTGGCGTGATCTTGGCTCACTGCAACCTCTGCCTCCCGGGTTTAAGCGATTTTCCTGTCTCAGCCTCCTGAGTAGTTGGAAATACAGGCACCTGCCACCACACCCAGCTAATTTTTGTATTTTTAGTAGAGACAGGGTTTCACCACGTTGGCCAGGCTGGTCTTGAACTCCTGACCTCAGGTGATTCACCTGCTTTGGCTTCCCAAAGTGCTGGGATTACAGGTGTGAGCCACTGCGCCCAACCAGTTTGTTTCTTATAGAGCTTAGGGTAGGAGGCTTGAAGATGGCAACAGAAGAAAAAAGGTTGAAGGGCCCAGCTGATGTGTATCACAAGATAGGAAATTGCTGACAGTCTGCAATGCCAGCAGCATCATGGGTAGTTATCACCAAGACAGAGGCCTCAGAACAGGCAGGACTGGGTGTGCTGGCACTCACAGCTACATGCAGATAGAGCCTGCCCCTGGGCCTTGGTGTGTGACCTTATTCCCAGGTGCTTCTTTGAAAAGCTGTACAGTGAGGGAGGTGACACAGCCTAAGGGCAGGACACACTAGCATGGGAGCAGTGGCAGGCAAGTGGGCTCACTGCCCAGGGATTGTAGAGTCCATCTGCACAGTATGACATCTCCCATCCTTTTGGATAGATTGTTCTATAGGGTGGCCTCCACCTACTCCCAACTCCCAAATCTGACATTCATTCATCTACTTCCCCTAAGTGCTCCCTAGCACCTGCCCTGAGTTTGTTCACTATTGGAACCCCAAATCCAGGGCATCTCACTGGCTGAGATTCAGCTTACTACCTCATTGATGGGGAGACTCTTACGTTGAAGAAGTAATTTTCTGATAGGACCACAAAATGAAGTCTTATTTTTAATGTGGGTACAAATACTAAATAAATATGATCTTAGTGTTTTGCCAAAAGGAATTTAGGTGTTTTAAACGGGTCACAATTAAATTCAAAAAGGGGCTGGACCTGATGGGATGGGTTGGTGAGGCCCAGAGGCTCCACCTCAAGTGCAGTACTGGACATCCCCTCCCAGTACTGGGGGTCTGACTTGTATATAGTCAAGCCCAATACTGGCACAGCCACAGGCCGGGGATGGAGGCTTATGAGTGCACTGGAAATTAGGGAGGACTGAGTCCAGGGTCTCAGGGGGTTTAGTAGTGAGGGCTCCTGTGAAGAACCCTTCACTCAGTGGTGTTCATTACTGGCCCCTTCCTTAGTATGTTCCAGCCCTGAGGATGCACCTTGCATGCTCTGACCCTTTGAATACCAAAGAAATAAGCAAGGAGATAACTGATGCCTCAAAGAGATTAATGGTGCCATGATATCTGGGGGCCGGGACCCTGTCCAGCCTATAAGTACCATGGTTAAGTCTTAACCAGCAACTGGAGATTTCCTGAGGTTTAACAGGGAAAGGAGATTCATATACTAGAAGACACCAGATGCTTCACATTGCTTCTCTTTATTTTCAACAGTCTCTTTACAACAGTCTACATAGGGATTAACTTCTCCATGTACTTCCCAAGCCAGAATCCCCCTTTAGAAATTCAGATTCTATTTCTAACTGTATAGGATGCATCTCCCAAAAGATCCCATTAACTCAACATCTGCCTACCCCCAACTTCCCCTTTTTTCCCTCACTCACACTGAACATTTGTCTGAAACTGTGGCTGCTTTTACGCTTCAAGATGCATGCACATCCTGGGCTTCAGTGTCCAAGTATGCAGAATGAAGCATTTGATATGTGCACCCAGCTAGTTAGGCATGAAACAGGGGCACAGGATGGGCTCTGGGTCATAGAAGGTTCTGTCCCCACAGTGAGGACAGGGATTGGCACTAAGCCAGACCATGCTGGGCCGCCCCAATTCGCACAGCAACTCCCTGAGCCTGGCATGCAGATAGGCAAGTCTGCCCAGGTGGAGGGTACCATGGACGTCCTCGTAACTCTCCAGGGGGACAGGATACAGCACGTGGGTCAGATTGCTCAGCCCGATGAGGTGGTGCAGGAGGTTCTCCAGGACAGATATGGAGATGGGATTCCCGCAGAAGCTTAAGGTCGTAAGCTGGGAGCAGTGGCTCAGGGAAGGCAGGAGGACAAGGAGCTGATCATCCATGATCCCACACTCATCAAAGTCCAGGTCCTGGAGGGTGGCAGAGGCTCTCTCCAGCAGAGCTTGGAGGGGCTCGGGACTTACATCGGTCAGCATGACCCCACTCAGACTCAGGACACTCAGCTGACTGACGTTGGGGCTCTGGGACAGATGCATCACATCGCCTTCCGAAAGCCGGCAGTTAGTTACTGAGAGGGTTTCCAAGGGATTCATCACGTGCCTGCAAACAGACAAAGCAGTTAGCGCTGGGGAATGGTGGTAGTGGGGTGGGGAGACTGGAGAGAGGCCCATTTCACCGAAACCCAAAGTCTTCCTGATGATGGTTAACCCCCAGGATGCCATGTTGTAAAGGAGCATTCAAGGGAGTACAAGTTCAGGTGCAGTCCTTTCTCCATTATTTGCTGCATAAGTGGGTCAAGTAAACAAAGATCTCGAACACTCTCTTGGCTGACCTGTGAGGCAGGGTCCAACACAGACCTCTTAGGTGGTGTGAGCATGAACTGAATTGGGAGAGCCTGATTTGATGTCTCAAGCAAGGAAGGGCATCAGCGAATTTTAGTATTTGAAGATACAACCGAAAATACTTTTTCAACTCAGGCTTCCTCTGCCACTGCCTGGGCCCCAGTCACCTGTATCTCTGTGCCTGATGAAGCTACTGGGGAGTAGTCATAGAGGACAAACTTGGGCAGGGTCACCAACATCCAAAGGCGGTTCCCAGGCTGCAGGGCTACCTTAGATCACCGCATCATCAGCAAACCACCTATCAATTTTTGTAATTCCTCACTCTTGTTCCTTCTCCCACATCTCCAGAATCCTGCATTTCCCACCTATTACCTTGAACTCTAAATCACACTTTACAGACAGGAAATTTGAGTCGGGTTTAGAGGGAACAGCTCATGTTGAGAAGCTGGTGAGTACACAGCTTACAATTTCAAATCTCACCTTTGACGGGCTTTCCCTTCTTCAATGCCCTCCTTGCTTATTTTCGGTCATCTTAGGCATCACTTCCTAAGAAAGAATGCCTAAAGGCACCCTCGCCAGACGCCGACCTCCCATTACAGAGTTTTCTAACAAGGAGTCACTGTTAATAGCATCTATCCTAATGTATATCTCTAACCCTAATGAGTAGTAGTTACGTGATATCATGCTTGGGGACAGAGTGGTGAACAAGACATGTTAATTGGTAGTGACTTGCTCACTCTTGCATTATCAGTGGCTGGCACATGCTAGATGTCCTTTATTGTTTACTACAATAAAGAAGGGCTTGCTCTGGTCTGCAGAGAAACCTCACCATCCCTTACCTGAGCAACTGATCCAGGCGGCCTCTAAGGAAAAATAAAGAGTCCACATAGAGAGCCTGGAGGCACTGCAGACTGAGGAACTGAGAGGTGAACTGGGCGATATACTCCTCTTCCTTCTCCGGGGAAATGGAGGAAGATGCATGGATGTGGGAGAGGAGGAGTCTACGCAGATTAATCATCTGGCCCAGGTAGGGAGAAAATTTTGCCAAGGTGGGTAGCTTCCAGGTACAAGTCACTTCCAAATCTTCAATAGAGTCCAGCTGTACCATTTTCAGGATCATCTTGATACTCTGCATGGGCATTGCAAAAATCTTCAGCTTCTTACAGCACAGGTGTAGCACATTTTTCTGTCGCTTCACTTTCTCCATGAGGTAAGAGAACAACTCATCACAGGCACCTTCCTTGAGGGACAGGTCTACGAGCACCTCTATTGGAGTGAAGGGCTGCTCTGCCTCTGTGCTCAAACCATCTACTTTTCGCTTCTTTCTCATGGGCTGAGCTGCTTCTGGCTCTGGAAATGAGTAGAGACTGGCCCTGTTTCCAGACCATACAGTCCAGAAGTCCTGATGAGAGTTCTTCCGTAAATCCAGCACTTCAAGTTTCCACCTCCTGTGGGGAAAAACACATTAATAGCTGAGATGCTTTAAAATCAACTCAAGATAAGACCATGAGTCTCATAATGTGGGTAAGAACCAACCAGACAACTGCCTTAGATCTGCACTTTTACTCCATACATCAGAAAGGCATCAGTTGCTCCCTTTCCCACTAGGATCCTGGGGTCCTTCCTGGTCCCCACTTCCTGCCCCACCAGGAGGAAGCAGGTGCATGTTCCTTCAAGACACCTGCATTTTAATCAGCGCCCCATGTCCAGAAGCCCATTCCAAGAGTGACCCCTGCAGTGGCCCCCAAGGCCTCCCTGAACTTCCTTGTTGGCACCATCAGAGCCTCCGGCCCAGCCTTAGGTGCTCCACGCCCCCTGACCCCGGCTGCATCCTGCTCAGGTTCCCAGGGCCCCACATGAAGCTGCTAGATCACCCTTACCTGGGGCGAACCTCCTGGGTAAGCAGCACATCAAGTCCATCAAGCACAGCCTTGAAGGTCTCCAGGTGAAGCTGTTGTCCCTTCATCAGCACTCCCAAAGGGAGGCAGGTGAAGGGCCAGGCCTGCACCATTGCCTTCAGGGTCTGGCTATGTCTCCCGTCAAAGGCTGCTGTGAAGAGTGGCGGGAAGAGCTCCCTGGGCAGCAACTCCAGGGCGGCGATGGCCAGGGCCTCATCCTTCAGCAGGCTCTGCCCCGCCAGCTCCACAAGTCTCCGTGGGCTTGTCCACACGCTCATGCTGATGTATCGGCTCTGAATGGAACCCTGAGGAAACATACAGGGAACAAAGCATCCCTTTCAACCCAAGCATAAGCAACTCTATCTTTTCCTCGCCCTTCTGAGGGACCAACTCAGGGCCAAAGTCACTGTGCTAGCAACAGCAGGGGAGTTCTCAGTTTATCCCGATTCCATTCTGCACTCAGTGGCCACAAAGCCACAGCTCTGCTGGCATCAGGATGAGCATCTCATCAAGTGTAGAGGAGGAAACAGGATGGCCACTGGCCCCATCCTGTGTCTACCCACTACTCTATTTAATTCTAGTTCCCCTGGGAAGTGAGAACTAAGGAGCCTGAGAGCTGAGCCTACTCATTCCGGGAAAAAGCTTCTGATGATCACTCAAAGACAATTCAAACGGGAGTGTCACACAGCCCAGAACAGCATCCTTCTCTGCTCCAACAAGCCAGATGGGAAAGATTAGGGACACACACACAATGCACAGTGGGTACCATTATATTTCACTAAAAAATTTTAAATGAGAAACTACAGAAGCAGCCCAACAGTATTACACAGCAATTGGAAGTAAAATTAAAACAAAACAAAAAAAACCATTCTGAGACATGTATTTTAAGTGTGTCTCTTTTACATATATTAAGAGTTATTACTTTGACATGGAAATCAAGGGAGCAAACAATTCACAGCAAAACAAAGCCTGGTTCTTTTTCCCCAAAACATTAGTTTTAAAATGGAGAAATAAAAATTGTGTATATTTATGGTGTACAATATGATGCTTTGAAGTATGTATACATTGTAGAATGGGTGCCTTAAGCTAATTAACATATGTATAATCTCACGTATGTGTGGTGAGAACACTTAAAATGTACTCTTAGCAATTTTCATGTATACAATACATTATGAACTACAGTTACCATCTTGTATACTAGATGTCTTGAAAAAGCCTCCACCCTCCAGCACAGTGGCTCATGTCTGTAATCCCAGCACTTTGGGAGGCCAAGGTGGGATAATGGCTTGAGCCCAGGAGTTCAAGACCAGCCTGGGCAACACAACGAGACCTCATCTCTATTTAAAAAAAAAAAAAAAAAAAGAAAAAAAAAAAAAAAAAATGTCTTTAATTCAAAAACACTTACCAAAAAAAAAAAAAAAAAAAAAGAAAAAAATCTATGGAATATTTTTTAACTTTTTAGTTAAAAAAAGCCTTACTAGTAAATCACTAAAAAGTTAAAGAATCATAAATGATGCAAATTATAATTGCTTGCCACATACTATCTAAATTGTAATAAAGTAAAATTCCAACTAATTAGATATCTTTTATTTTCCAAAAAAGCTGTTCAAGAAATTTTTTTTAACATATACAAAATGGCAGAAATCAAAATGTTTGGGATTCAATATAAATAATAAATGTTCCAGGTAATGGCTATACTAATTACCATAATTCGATTACACACTATATATGCATCAACTAAAATTTCACATGTACCCTACAAATATATACGATTATTGTGTATCCATTAAGAAATAATCCAATAACCAAAGAAAAATGTTTGGGATTAAGGCAAAACTACATTTAGAGGCAAAAGCAAAGCTTGTTCCTTTGTAAGGAAAGAAAAAGGAAAATCATCTAGGCAGCATTGGCCTTCATGGCCCATGGAGACCCTGGGCTGACAGTGGGAAGGTGGCAGTGGCCACAGCCTGAGGTTCCCGACCCACCAGACCCAGGTGTGGTGCAGAAGCCATCTGCCCAGACCTCTGAGAGGACCACAACATTGACTTCAAGGCCTCTGGGTCCCTCCTCTAGCACCTCAGAAGCTATTATTGGCCTTTCTGGGCATCCTTCCCCTTTCAACTCCACGCTGCCAATGGGAGAGCCAAATCTAATTATATTCCTGGATTTCCAGCCAGTCAATCCTGGTGGGGTTTTTTACTTACTTCAGGTTCAACTGATTGAATGGGATGTCCATTTACAAAACGGAAAGAAAAAGTGAACAAAACCACCCAGAAAGTGTAACTGTTGGGGGAATTTTTGGCCACATCAAAATTACCCAAATACTCCAGTTAAGATAGCTTTATGAAGAGCATCATGTCATTACCCCTCCCCACTCCCAAACAATCCCCAAGTATCAAATTGTCACTTACACTCCGTGTTCCTTAACACAGCAAATCACATGCCTATTGAGGGAGAAAGGGAGGTACAATAGAGGGGTGGCTGGTCTTCCAAACTTTGAAGGTCAAGGCTGTCCTGAAGGAAGCTGGGTCAAAATTACACTACAACTAGGAGTTAGTCAGAAGTAAGGCTGGGCATTTGTAACGGGACTGAGTGGATTACCACAAAGACAGATATTCTTTTGGGGGGTGGAATTGAAAGACTTTGGCCTGGATGGAGTAGAGAAATTAAAAAGGGGAATGGCTAAGGAAGACAAAAGATAGTTCCAGTAAAGCCAAGGTAATCACTGGGACAGGGAGGGAGTTCAATTTTCCTCCCTCCCTAGAGGGAAAGGGTGTTTTCTGCCAGAAAGTCAGGATCCTCTTGGCAAACAGCCTTGACAAGATGAAACCTAGGAATGTGGGCTGGAGAGGTGGGATGGAGGGTAATGTTGGTGACCAAACCTAGGACAGCAACGTTTTCAAGTCTGAAAGACCCTGTGGTTTCTTAGGAATCTTGGAGCCAGGGAGAGAAATAAACAAGGGCCAAAAGCACACATCCCTGCCATTAAGGAAGTTCTCAGAAGACCTTCTCTTTATAGTTAGGTGCCCTCTTCCACACCGGGGCTGTTCACAAGCAGCAGGTCAGGCCTTTACCCCAAACATAATCTCCAATGGCCAGTCCCTTCCTAAGTATTACTAATGTCTCCACACTTCAAGAAAACAGCTGACTCTTTATTGACCCTAAGCTTCTCAGGCACAGAGATTCTGGTCAGCCAGATGCAATCAGGTCTATCAATTAAGACTCAATTTTTCCCTCTTTCCATGCTAGGCACGGTGCACAAATACATTTTCTCTCACAAAAATTGAAGTTACATTTGGCATTTAAGGATCTGCTTAGGGATGATTCTTATCCGGGGCCTGATCACCCATTGGTACTTTTGAAGTTTCGGAACCTCTCCACCCAAAGAATTCTCCAGGCCATTCTCTGCCTCATGCACTGTGACGTCCCCACAATGCTTATATTCTACTGGCAAGTGTCCAGCTGGAACGTCTTGGGGCCTGGCTTTGTTTGCTCTGGCCTGCCTAAGGAGGCTGTAATTCGTTGAAGGGTGTTTTCCATTTCAGTTCTCTCTCTGGAGACTATTTTCTCCTACTTTTCACCCTCAACACCAAACGGCCTTTGTGAAAATTGGGTTAAACTACAATTGGTTCTACATTTCCTTTAATTCCCAGGCAATCATCTTTACTCATCAGCCACGGAAGACTGAGATTAGTAATAAAGGTCACTGTCAATGTCCCTAATTATCAAGCACCTACTGGGCACAGCAAAGGCGGCAGCAGTTCTCATTCATTACCTCAAATAGCCTTCACAGAAAATCTAAAATTCACCATCATTTTCATTTTTAGTCTTGTAAGTCCTTGACTCTTTCTGGGGAAGAACCTGCTCAGCTCCAGGCAGGCAGGAATTGGTAGCCCTTACGTGAGGAGTTTAGATAGATCTTCATTTCCCTACCTATCAAACAATCTAAGTGTTAGAAAGGGCTGATAAGCTTCACATAAACCATGGAAAAACAGGAAAACTGAGGAAGTCCAACAGTTAGGGAAGTTTCTATGGCATCCCCGCTTCCAGGAGATCCAAGGGAGGGGGAGGGACTGTGATGAAGTGTGAGTTGTGCAATCTCTGAGCTGTGCAATCTCCCTGTGAGGCAGTGACACTCCTCCGTCCAGCTTCACACCGCCAGTTTGCCAGTGGCACTAGAGGAAGCAGCACCAGGAACACATTTGCACAAAGGTGCTGTCCTTCCTCCCAGTGTAAGGGAGGAGTGAAAAGACTGGGGCCCAGCATGACTCCTAGGGTCCAGGCACGAATTGGGGAGGTATTTCTGCAAGTCCTGTCTACTGGTTCTTATGGTCCTTGTGGGCTGAGCAGGCCAGAGTGGCCTCTGAGCTCATCATGGGGGTGGTCTGCACCCTCCTCTCTAGTCATAGAATCCCAACGGGGACCCCCAAAGTATCTGCACCAGGTCCTTCAGGTCTTTTTTTTGGAGTGCAATGGCACAATCTTGGCTCACTGCAAATCTCCGCCTCCTGGGTTCAAACAATTCTCCTGCCTCAGCCTCCTGAGCAGCTGGGATTACAGGCATGCACCCCCACGCACGGCTATTTTTTTGTATTTTTAGTAGAGACGGGGTTTCGCCACGTTGGCCAGGCTGGTCTCAAACTCCTGACCTTCAGGTGATCTACCCGCCTAGGCCTCCGAAAGTGTTGAGATTACAGGCGTGAGCCACCATGCCCAGCCTCTTTTTCTACTCTTTAAAGACAGGGTCTTACTATGTTTCCCAGGCTGGTCTTGAACTCCTGAGCTCAAGTGATCCACCCGTTTCAGCCTCCCAAAGCGCTGGGATTACAGGCGTGTGGATACTAACAGCACCCAATACAGGCGAGCGGATACCAACAGCACATGAGCACAACCCCACAGTCCAATGCACACGGTCATCCTTGAGCCTCTGGTTCCAGTACGAGTCTCCAGGCTTCAAGTCAGGTTGCATGTCCTCCCTGATCTCCCCAGGAGGCACCCAACAATCTTGTTGTTCACTTCCCAGGACGAACACTTACCCCTAATGGCCCAAGCCCATGGGGCAGTGAGATCAAAGCCTCCCTGAACTCATGCTCTCTGACACCACTCGGAAGTGTGGGCTGTGGCATCTGATTACCCCGTGCAAATCGTGGCTTTGGCAATAAGGTCCCCAATACATTAGGATTTTTTGTGTCTGTGTTGTTTTTGAGAAGGAGTTTCACTCTAGTCGTCCAAGCTAGAGTGCACTGGTGCCATCCTGGCTCACTGCAACCTCCATCTCCTGGGTTCAAGCGATTCTCCTGCTCCTGTCTCAGCCTCCTGACTAGCTGGGAGTACAGGTGTGGGCCACCATGCCTGGCTAATTTTTTTCTATTTTTAGTAGAGACAGAATTTCACCATTTTGGCCAAGCTAGTCTCAAACTCCTGACCTCAGGTAATCCGCCTGCCTCGGCCTCCCATAGTACTGGGATTACAGGCATGAGCCACCATGCTAGGGTTCTTTTTTTTTTTTTAGAGACGGAGTCTAGCTCTGTCGCCCAGGCTGGAGTGATTTTCTCCTGCTTCAGCCTCTTGAGCAGCTGGGACTACAGGCGCATGCCACCACACCCCGCTAATTTTTTGTACTTTGGTAGAGACGGGATTTCACCGTGCTAGCCAGGAATGGTCTCAATCTCCTGATCTTGTGATCCGCCTGCCTTGGCCTCCCAAAGTGCTGGGATTACAAGCACGAGCCACCAGGGTTCTTAGACAAAGACAGCAGGAGGAGTGAAATGCTCTTTTGGGGAAATGACCGGAAACAATAAAAGCGGCTCCTGCCTCTTCCTCTACTGTGAGGGACCTCAGGATGCAGCTCCCATCTGGCTCGAGGGACAAGGACAGAGGGAACAGGGCTTCTCTGAGCACCTCAGACAGCTCAGGGGACCTTCTTACCCGCAAACGTCTTCGTTCCATTTTGAAGCGATTTAGGCTGGCCTCAGGACCTCCAACGTTTGAATTTCTAGGTCTCAGTCACTTGTTTCCACGCACGTCTGAGAGTAATAATCAAAATGCTCCAAAAAGAAGAACACATGTATAATATTTAGGAAACAACGGTCTCCTGTAAAAACCTCCGCAAATACTGCTGAGGAAAGTGACAACTGGCGACTCAATCTCGCCCTTTCATTGCAAATCTCTAGCTCCAAACCCGAGCACCAGTGTCTCCTGGGCTGAACCAGGGCGCAGGAGGAACAACAGACCATGTGGTCGGTCACAAGTGACCCCTGTGGTCAAGGACCCTGACTACCGTCCTCTAACCACATTTCTGCCTCTGCTCCCACCTTCCTAGGACGCCTACGCCACTACCTGGGACGTCCCCAACCCCCAGCACCTTCAGAGGGGCCGAGTCCCAGAGCATCCATCGCATTACAAATGCGCACCCGCCCCGAGGAGCTCCAAACACGAGCATCGCGGCCTCGGTTCAAGGCTTCGTGACAGCCACAACTCCTCAACTGTGGCCAATTTTCCGGGGCATGCGGCCCGGGGTGACCCAAGTGGCGCATATTTTCTTTGGTCTTCAACCCATTTCTGGAGAGAAAACAGGGACCCGGGACAGGGGTGGTGCCGGGGCACAAGCCCAAGGTCACCCTGTGGGGAAGCGGAGGAATCACGGCTCGAACTTACGTTTTTCCTCAGAGAGTGCACCACGCCGCGAAGTCGCTGGAAGGAAAGAACGAGACGATGGCTCAGCAAGCGCCCTAGCGACTGTGGCGGGGCAAGCAGCCTGGCCTGACCAATCCCCGTCTCTCAGTCCTTCCAGGGCAAAATCTCACGAGATCCAGCGAGGTCGCCCAGAGAGTCGAGAGGGGCTCATTTTCAAGGACTGGGAGGAGGAGGAGCAGTGCGGGGAGGGGCAGAGAAAAGGGAGCACGAAGAAGGGAAAAGGGGAGACAGGTTTGGGGAGGAGATAGGGGTGGAGAAGGAGGGGGCGGAGGAGGGTTAAGAATGGGGGAGACAGGGTGGAGGAGCTGTGGGGTGCAGAAGGAACATAGGGTGGGGGAGGGGTCGGGATGGAGGAAGGGAAACAGAGTGGCGAAGGCATAGGCACGGAGAAAGGAGACAGGGTGGGGGAGGGGTGGGCATGGGGGAAAGGAGACAGGGTGGGGGAGGGGGGGGCATGGGGGAAAGGAGACAGGGTGGGGGAGGGGTGGGCATGGGGGAAAGGAGACAGGGTGGGGGAGGGGTGGACATGGGGGAAGGGAGACAGGTTGGGGATCCGAGAACAAAGACAGTGTGGGGGTGGGGGATGGAACACGTGGGGGAGGGGTCGGATGGGGGAAGAGAAACAAAGAGTGGCAGAGGCCCATGGGGATTGGGAACGGAGACAGGGTGTGAGAGGGGTGGGGATGGGGGAAGGAAGACATAGGGTGGGGGAGGAGTGTGGATGGGAGAAGGGAGACAGGGTGGGGGAGGGGGAGGGGATGGGGGATGGGAGACATATGGTGGGGGAGGGAATGGGGGAAGGGAGACAGAAGGTGGAGGAGGGATGGGGGAAGGGCGACATAAGATGGGCCGGGGTTGGGATGGGAGAAGGGAGACCGGGTGGGGGTGGGGATGAGGAAGACAGAGGTTGGGGGAGGGGTGGGGATGGGGAAGAGAAACAAAGGGGGAGGGGGAGAAGAGAGGCAGAGAGTGGGGGATGGGGGACGGAAGAGAGACAGAGAGTGGGGGATGGGTGGGGATGTGGGAAAAAAGAAAGGGGAGAAGGTGTAGAGGGGGGAGGGGATGGGGAAGGAATGGAGGGGGGGAAGGAATGGGGGGGGGGGAGGGATGGGGGGGGGGGAAGGAATGGAGGGGGGGTGGGGATAGGTGAATAGGTGATGCCTGCGGCCTTTCCCACCCGACAGTAGGGTGGGGGCAGGGTGGAAAAAGGGGGTGCGGTGGGCAAATGGAGAGGCAGTGGGGAGGTGGGGGACTGGCTGGGAGTGTGGGATGGAGTATTCTGGGATAACGGAGACGGCCAAGTCTGGACTCTGTCCTGGGCCTGTGCTTCTGGCGACCTCCCTTTTCCTCAGTTGGATGCGGGGTGCAGGGGCCGGTTCCAGGGTCCCGTGGGCTCAGGTCCTCGCCCCACCCCGCCCCGCTTGTCTAGAAAAGACGCCCCTGCCCTTGGCTGGGCAAATCTCTGGATTTACCTACTTCTGTAACCCTCTGGGCTGAAAAGACCCACTGCCCCCGGGATTCTATTAACTTACTCTCTGTCTGGAGTGCACGTTCCTCCCTGCTGCCGGGAGTCAGTTTTCCACAACTTTCTGAGGCCCGCGCATGCTCCCCTCGACTCCCCGTGTTTCCGCTCTCCACGGAAATCCACGCATTCACGCCCCTCCCCTCCCGCGAGCCTGCAGAGGAGGCAGCCCTGCTTTCCCTACATGCAGGGCTGCTCCTTTTGTCGCCAGTCGCCAATACAGACCTGTTGACGGGTCACGCCTGGGAAGCGGGTGGGGTGTCCAGGAGCGGTGTGGAGGCGCGGCAGGCCCAGCTTTTGACTGCCGGGTAGCTGTGCCCTGAAGCCCCGCCGGAATCTCGCCTCCGGGACCAGCAGGGGGCACTGGAGTCAACAGGGACTGTTTGCAAAACCCACTTCCTCCCAGGCCCTCTAGGGGGACGGTCAAGCTTCTGCAGAGATGGGGAGGATCTTTCCTGGTGAGGGGAGAGGGAGGGGCTAGGAGTCAAGTGGAAGGACCCCCTGTTCAAGGCCATTCAAGGGACAGGACAGGCGAGGAATCTCTTTGGGTCTTTTGAATTGTTTTCTCGGTCAGGCCTGGAAAGTACTCAGCCTCCACAAACTGTGTTTTCCTGAAAGGGTTCGGGGGCACCCCAAATCTCCTGCCACAGGCTATGATGGCCATGGTGGCTAAGAGCAACAGGCAGTGTGGTGAGGCTGGCTATCTTTTCGTGGCTCTGTCCTGCCGTTCCCCGAGGTATCGCCATGCCAGCGAACAGAGCTGCAGGTTCCCAGCTGCGTTGATGAATGCACCAACAAAACGTAGGTCCATACAAAGGAAGTCATTACATTGATCCAGATTCGACCTGGGATTGTCGCATAAAACAGGGCTGATAAAAACCGTCGTGTTTTTTTTCACCTTGAAAATACTCAGCCTTCCCCTCTCTGCTTGAAGCATTCAGCAAAGGTTTGTCCTTGAGTGGCTGTGGATGCTCAAGGACTTACGATTTCTGACTTTATAAATAGGGTGAAAACAAAAAAACAAAACAAAAAGACCATTGTTTTAAAGTGGCTGTTGTAACTATCTCAAGAAAGCAAACAGACTGGTACTGAATGTTACACAGGCAGGCGGCTCCCTGGGAGGGTTGCCCAGGACTCCTTTTCTGACACCTGAGCAGGGAGCAGCCAGAGGAGCTTGAAGGGATGGAGTTCAGGGCATGGGAACGGGCTGCACACATCTTCACAGAGTAAGGTGCTTGTCCGGTTTGAGAAGGAAAAGAAACTGGGGCAGAGGGCTGATGAGAAGGCAGCAGATGGATAGTGCGAGATTGAAAAGGGGATCCATTTGAAGACTGGTCACCATTATTTATTTTCATCATCTGATTGCTGTTGCTCTACTGAGATCCATGCATGGAGAACAAGTTGGGGAGTGGAGCAAATGTCAGGGAGGGGAGAGAAGTGAGTATGACCTTGATCCAGTCTCATAGGACAGAGTGTGGTCATAGAAGTCCACAGAGGAGGACAGATAGGGAGGAATCATGGCATGGCCAGGTTGCAGAGCAAGAGGGAGAGAGGAGAGAGGATTGTGGAGGATACCTGCAGAGTGCTGACTGTCAGTCGAGGCTGGTCCTTTCTTTTATGGCAATAGGTGTGTGAAAGTTGCAGACACTAAAATACACTCGCTTTTTGTTGACCCAAAGTAAAACCCTGAGGGTATGAAAGGGAAGGGCTCATGCTTACAAGGCTGAGATAAAAGCTGTTTCAGGAAACTGGACACGGTGGCTCAACCCTGTAATCCCAGCACTTTGGGAGGCCAAGCTTGGAGGATCCCCTGAGGTCAGGAATTCAAGACTAGCCTGAGCGATATAGCAAGACCCCATCTATATTTTTAAAAAGGGATGGCTGTCTCAGGACTTTCTGAAATAGCCCTGCAAGGCATTCCTGTTTTAGGACCACAACAATTCAGATAAGATGCTTTTGAAAGAACACCTGCCCAGGAACAACATCTCCACCAATGAACTGATGCCATCTGTGGTTTTGAGTCTCCATAACC
Organism: Theropithecus gelada; assembly: GCF_003255815.1. NCBI lineage: Eukaryota > Metazoa > Chordata > Mammalia > Primates > Cercopithecidae > Theropithecus > Theropithecus gelada. The sequence goes on along the minus strand of NC_037678.1, from coordinate 28,834,697 downwards.
AGTGAACTGTTTCCAAGCAACTTATTTAAATCTCTTTTTTTGCCAATACAACCTTCCCTTTGCCCTCCCCTCTTCAGATGCATATGTGGCTTGCTATGGCTGTACATCTTAGGTTATAATGCATTTTTTCTTTTTTTTTGTAGATTTATTTTTATTTTTATATTTATTTTTTGAGACAGGGTCTTGCTTTGTCACCCAGGCTGGAGTGTAGTACATAATCGTAGTTCACCACTGCCTCCACCTCTTGGGCTCAAGCAATCCTCCCACCTCAGCCTCCTGAGTAGCTAAGACAGCAGGCAAGTGCCACTATGCCCAGCTAATTTATGTATTTACTTTATTTAAAAAAATTTTTTTTGGTAGAGTCTCACTGTGTTGCCCAGGCTGGTCTTGAACTCCAGACCTCGAGTGTTCCTCCCACTTCGACCTCCCAAAGTGCTGGGATTACAGGCATGAGCCACGGTGCCCAGCCTATAATTCTGTATTCTGATTCCTGAATAAATTCAACAAATTTGGAGGTGTTTTTTGTCTGATGGTTCCTTCTGGTCAACATTTGGAATGGGAGAGGAACAGTGTGAGGGCAAACAAATGCTTTGCTGAGCTCTGGGTAGTTTTTTTGGATAAGACACACAAAATACAATAAGATGTCTGTAATGTTTGATTTTTTTCCAGGTTTCTTGAAGTATAATTGACAAATAAAAATTGTATGGATTCGAAGTGTACAATTCATACACATTGATCCACATATACCTTGTTTGATGATTAATCAAATTAGTTAACATATCTTTCACCACAGTAGTCAACGTGTGTGTGTGTGTACACTTAAGATATGCTCTCTTAGCAAATTTCAATTAATAATACGGCATTATTAACTACAGTTACTATGCTGCGTATTAGAGCCTCAGGACTTACCATCTTATAACTAAAATTTTGTAGCCTTTGACCACCATCTCTCATTCCTCCCACCCACAGCCCCTGGGAACTACCATTGTACTCTGCCTCTATATGTTCCACTTTTTGTGTTTACTTTTTCCCTTTCCTTTATCTTTTTTTTGCATTTATTGTATTACCAAACAATGTCAAAAGAGTTCCACTTTTTAGATTCCACATATTATTAGCTCATACAGTATTTGTCTTTCTGCATCTGGCTTATTTCACTTAGCATAATTTCCTCCAGGTTCATTTGTATTGTTGCAAATGGCAAGATTCCCTTCTATTTAATGATTGATGATGTCTGTCTGCAATATTTGAAAAAAAAATGCAGGTCACATGAATGATTGTCTAATGTAATTCTATTCCTGTAAAATCGTGTATGACCATAACATTCACTCATTCATTGCTTCACATTCTTTATAATTGTATGCCATATTCCTGGGGCTCTACTAGGCCTGGAATGGGCAGTAGGAGTTACAAGGTTCCTGGGATATCAGTGATTCATATTTGTGGACATCTTAGATAAGTGGGTTAACATGTACAGAAAATGGTTACTAAAATGATAACACTGTTTATTATAAAATACTTTTCTATATTCTCTTGAACTTTTTTTTTTTATCATTTATTCGTCTGCTTCAGTTGCAATAACAAAATATCACAGACTGGATGGATTAAACAACAGAAATTTATTTCTCACAGTTCTGGAGGCTGGGAAGTCCAAGATCAAGGTGCCAGCAAAGTAGGTGTCATTCTGAGGCGTCTTCTCTTAGCTTATAGGCTGAGGCCATTTGGCGTTGTGCTCACGTGACCCCTTTGTGCGCATGTGTGGAGAGACAGTGTGGGTGTTTCTTCTTATGAGGATGCTGATAGTATCTGATGAGAACCTAACCCTTGTGACTTCACTTAATCTTAATTACTTCCTTAGAGGCCCCATCTCCACATACAGCCACAATGGGGGTTAGGGCTTCAACATATGAATTTGTGGCGGGGGGACGTGCACATTCAGTTCATAAATATATCATGATTTTTTTTTTTCCTTGACCAGCAATGAAAATAGAGGTATCTTCATTTTGGAAAGTGAGAGTCAACCTGTGCTGAATTAGAGTAATGACAAGAGATACTTTAAAAGACTACAATGAGGGAAGCAAGGGAGGGGTATGCATTTGACAGTCTGTTCTGCTCTGCTCCTGGAACTGAAAGAGGCTGAGTCGGGACTAACCTTTGCACGGGTGACATAGAGAACTGAGAGAGAAAAATATGTATTTTTCTATGACCACCTAAAATAAACCTGGAGTTGAAGGGGCCAGATGTCTCAACCTAACCATTCTGGGAATAAAAATCATAGAGACCTTGCCAATTAATGGAAACACTTTGCCTTTCGATTTTCTAAGCAGGCGAATGCAAGGAGCTTGTGAACTTTACTGCTGTTTTAGTTTTCTTCAGGTGAAGACACTGACAGTAAGAAAAGACAAACCATGGGTCCAAGACAGAGTGGTCAAGTCAAGAAGAAACTCAGGTTGTGTAGTCCTGGTGCAAGGCTCCAGCGTGGGGCCACTCTGGCTGGCTGTGCTCCCATGACACTTAGTGCACACTGGGCTCCTGACTTAATAACACGTGCCTGAAATGACCCCTGATTTCCAGTCTGTTGCAGGAGTCAGCAGATGCACAAGAGGCCACAGTGGAAGGTCTTGAAGAGAATTCAGAATGGCTTGCCTGTGTTCCCATCACCATGTGTCCTAATGGGAGAATCACCACTTTGGAAAATTCTTTTGGAGGCCAGGTGCGGTGGCTCATGCCTGTAATCTCAGCACTTTGGGAGGCTGAGGCAGGCAGATCACCTGAGGTCAGGAGTTCGAGACCAGCCTGGACAACATAGTGAAACCCCATCTCTAATAAGAATACAAAAATTAGCCTGGTGTGGTGGTGCACACCTGTAGTTCCAGCTACCTGGGAGACTGAGGCAAGAGAATTGCTTGAACCTGGGAGGCAGAGGTTGCAGTGAGCCGAGACTGCACCACTGCACTCCAGCCTGGGCAACAGAGTGAGACTCTGTCTAAAAAAAAAAAAAAAAGAGAGAAAAATTCTTTTGTGGGTAGCTGTGAATGAGCTCAGAGGAAAGGCAGGAGCCTTCAGGTAGGGAGCAGCATGATTCCACCCCAGATTCAGGCCTTCTGGGTGTACAAAGGGCAGGAGGATCCTCCCCAGGTATGTGAGAGGAAGGGAAGATGAGGCGTTTGGGTCAGGGAACACACTAGAAATCCAGATGCTCACTGATGGATGGTGCTTGGCATCTCTGTATTCTACCAATCCAGCCTCAAAGCAATTTTGGAAGAGGATTTATGCCCTCCACACCCTTCCAGCCTGGGCCAGGGCATCTGCACACTCCCCTGGGTGTAGGCCTCCAGGGCTTGGAGCAAAGGAAGAGCTAAGAATTGTCAGTGCTCAGGAGGCAGATTTTCAGGGAGGATCCTCTTGCATCTCAGGACATGAGAGGAGCTAAGAGAGCCTTGAGTGTCCTGTCCCAATGCTGGGGTCTCAGAAGGCAGCTCTGGGGCATCTCCACCATGTCTGACTTCTGCTGCCTCAAACCTTTCACCCTCAGGGCAAGAGTCCTCAAGGAAGAGCACCTGGGCACCTGGGTTGACTCTTCCTCTCTCCTCTGCTGGTTCACCTGGGGTCATGCTCTGACCTAATCTCCATCTGCATTTCTTTCTTCTCTCAGGGGCCTGAGCTCAGCCTCCCTCAGTGTCTGGGACTTTGGGATAAACAGTCACCATCTTTTGCACTGGAAGCAGCAGTGACCTTGAGGGTTCTAACCATATCTCTTGGTACCTATAGTGCCCAGGAACTGCCCCCACACTCCTGATTTATTATGTCCAGTCTCAACCCTTAGGGCTTGATTTTCAGTCTCTAGGTCTGGCAACACAGCTTTCCTGGCCATCTTTGTCCTCTAGCCTGAAGATGGGCCTGACGGTCACTGTTTGTTCTGGGACAGCCATAGCATTTTACCCAGATGTGTTCCAAGTCCATGGGGAACAGAGACCAAATCTGCCATGAGTGACCAGTGTCACGGGGCTTCACACCAGTCAGGCAGTCAGATGGTGGTGTTTGCTTTCATTTCTGCTCATCATCCCAAGGGTATGGACACTTCAGGAATGGGACCCTATGCAACTCTCATTGCTCTTAGTAATGATGTGGGAAAGAGAACCCATCTCCCAGGGAACTTGGCTTTGCAAAAATGAAAATAAAAACTCTCTCCTTCCTCTGTGCAGTGAATGACCTCGGAATGCAGACTTGGTCTCCCTCTTCACTGGCAAGGTTGGAGGAAGAACAACAGATTCTTATTGCACTTAGACAGCTCAGGGGCCACTTCATCTGAAGATGTCCATCAGTGTGAGCCCAGGTATTCCTGTACTCAATGATTGAGGTCTCGCTCTTTACCTCGTCTCCACCTGTCTAACCAAAGTGACCAAGATGATTCAGGTTTTAGTTTACTCTTGCTGTGTAACAAATTTCCATAAACCTAGCACCTTAAAATAATACCCATTTATGATCTCCCAGCTTTCCTGGATCAGAAGTGTGGGATCAGCTTAGCTGAGTCGTCTGTTCAGGGTCTTCCCAACCTGAAATCGGGGCATTGGCTTGGCTACGTTTTCATCTGGAGGCTCAACTGAGGAAGAATCTGTTTCCAAACTTATTGACAGAACTCGCTTACTTGCTGCTGTATGATTGAAGCCAGGGTTTTGGGGGGCTATTTGCCATCAGTGCCGTTAGTTCCTAGAGCTCCTAGAAGTCACTCGTAGCTCATTTGCCATTTCATGTAACCTAATGAAAAGAGAGATATTTCATCACCTTTGCCATATTTATTGGTTAGGAGCCAGTCACAGGTTCTTCTTGAATTCAAGTGAAGAGATTGTGCAAGGATATGACTTATTTGGGGTAACCATAGGGTATATCCTCAGTAATTGTGTGCAGTGAGGACTAGGGGAGGAGATTCTAATTATACAGAGAAGACTTGTGCTTTCTGTTGAGAAGTTAAGAAGACATCCTTTACTTTTTAAGACACTGTTATTTTATTCATTGATTTTTAGTGGTGTTCTAGAAAGTAGATTTTCCAAGCGTAAACCACAATAATAAAATGGCAGAGCTGATGACAGTTCAAATGCTATTAGATGGGTATGCAGATCTAGGTTTAGAGCCAAGGGATGGAGTAGTGTCTCTTGGTCTCCACTGTGGAGAGGCCCCTTGGGAAAACCTACCACCCTTATTTCTTCTCACTCCCTGCCTGGCCCCATGGTCTCTGCTTGGTCTGGCCTATCCTACTAAAAATACACTTCAGTAATGATACCTGTCTTGTGTTTCTCTACACTCTTTGTCTATTTGCAGTGGACAGCATACTGCATGCTGATATCAAAAATTATTCCAGCAAATTCAAAAATAAGACAGTAAAAAGAAAAGACAGTTTTACAGTGGAAGAGACAGAAATGAATATTTGCACTTATGGTTGATTTAGCTGTTAAATCTAAGAGAACCAACTGAGAATGAGTATAGAGAGAAAGAGGTGGTTGCTGCATACTAACCATTACTAGTGTGAGATACCAGGGGAGCTAGGATGGCCTTCTTCTCCTCCTCCTCTTCCTTCTCCTGCCTCTCCTCTTTTTTCTTTTTTTGGTAAATATCTTTCCTAGATCGGTGGTTCTCAAACCTTTTGGTCTCATAACCTAATCATCTTCCAGAGGCCCTACCTCCAAATACCATTGCATTAGGGGTTAGGTTTCAACAAATGAATTTTGGGGGGACAGGAATATTCAGTCTAGAATACTATTTTAAGAAAAGGAGGACACACAGGTCACATGATAGTGGCTTTTAAAAATTAGACGTGGACAGCTCTTGTTTTTGGAATATGTCAGTGTACTGTTGTGTAAAGCATCCTGGGAACAACACCTCAGAATGTTTCCTGTCTGTACCTCAGTAAAACTTGAAGGCTGGTAGGGTAGCCTGAGTCATGGCCTTCAGTGGCATCCAGGTGCTAATTCCTGGGACCTGTGAATACTGCCTGTCTTCATCCATTTTGCATTGCTGTAAAGGAGCAATTGCTGTAACTGAGGCTGGGTAATTTATAAAGAAAGGAGGTTTATTTGGCTCAGGGTTCTGCAGACTGTACAAGAAGCATGGTGCCCACATCTACTTCTGATAAGGACCTCAGAAAGCTTTCAATTTGGTGGAAGGGGGGAGGAGGCATCACATGGCAAGAGGCAGGACAAGAGGGAAAGGAGAGGTGCCATGTTCTTTAAACAACCATCTCTCTCATGAACAAACTGTCTAATCTCCACAGGGAGGGCACCAAGCTATTCATGAGGGATTTGCCCCCATGACCCCAAAACTTCCCACCTTCTTTTTCTTTTTCTCAAGCTCTGGGAGCATAGAACACAACATAGGATTTGGAGGGGACAAATATCCAAGCTATATCATTACCTTATATGACAAAAGGGGTTTTGCAGATGTAATTAAGGATCTTGAGGGAGACATTATAGTGGATTATCCAGTGGGCCCTAAATGTAATCACAGGTGTCCTTTTAAGAGGGAAGCAGAAGGAGATTTGAGGACAGAAAAGAAGGAGACATGAACAGGGGTTGGAGGATGCGATTACAAGCCAAGGAATGCCAGCAGTATCTAGCAGCTGGAAGAGTCAAGGAAACAGATTCTCCCCTGGGACCTCCAGAAGGAACCAGTCCTGCTGATAATTTTATTTCAGTTCTGTAAGCCTTCTTTTGGACTTTAGATTCTCAGAACTGTAAGAAAATAAATTGCTGTTATTCTAAGCCCCTAAGTTTTTGACAACTTGTTACAGCAACAATGGGAATCTAATATAGCTAAGGTATCGTACATTTTGACATCTCTACATATGGTACCTTTCTGATTTGTGCTGTGCAAGGATTCCTTGCCCTCTCACTGGTAAACCTTGGTATACAGGAAATTATTTTTGTACATTATGTAAACTGATTACATAGGAGAAACCATCTGTTTACTTCCTTCAGGAAGTACCTGGCACCTTCTAGTGCTTTCCCTTGTAGACCACAGATGATGGAGGCTGGGCCCTAATCCAGCACACACCTCCAGTCTGGTGGACTTCTGGTCCAGTTATGTACCCATAGGTATTTTATTGATGTTATTCTTCCTCTGATGACACGCTGATTTCAAAGCATGCCTAAAACAAAAGACATGGGACTTTTGATGTCCCTTCCCCCAAATATCTGAGGCTTTTCCCCAGTTGAGCAACAGTTCGCATGCTTGTAATTTTTAAATGTGTTAGGCATTTTATTGGAAATGCTTTGCGCGCTTCACACTCCACAGGACTTTACTCCCAGCTCATTGATTGAGGAAAGTGAAATCTGCCATTTGCTGACAGGCCAATGTCAAGGCCAATGTCCCAGATCACCTGTCAGGACAAAAGTGTGATGCAGTCAGAAGTCAGCCCTCACCTGCAAATGCTCTCCTGAACTTGCCTACTCTGGAGGGATCTGCTCACCAGGCAGATTCCAGGTGATGCCCAAAGCACTCCCTAATAAAATTCTGTGTGCTCATCTCCGCCTTAACATCTGTTTCCAGGAGACCCAGCTTGTGACCATTGTTTCCAGGAAGATTACCAATTGTCTCTGTTTGCCCTGGACCAAAGGTTTTCCCAGGACATAGATCTTTCAGTGCTAAAACCGGGACAGTTCTGAGTTATCCTAGGACCAGGAATGTCTGAGAAAGGAGACACTGAGAGATGGGATTCTGGAGCAATGGAGACCCCAATATGCTGGAGTCAGAGGTAGGGGCATGGGGGTAGATGTGCATATAGCCCCTACCATGGTGGAACAGTGCAGTATGTAAACTTTTTACTAGTGGTGAATAGGGATGATTTACCTATAGGAGGAAATGAAAAAGCAGGGCCATGAGTCAGACGTTTGAGAGATATCGAGGGAACCTGCCTCCGATGGTTAACATGGGTTCTTTTCTATTCCCTAAGCATCTCGGCTGGTTTGAGAAATAAAGGGAAAGAGTATGAGAGAGAAATTTAAAGTTGGGTGTCTGGGGGAGACATCACATGTTGGCAGGTTCCATGATGCTCCCTGAGCCGTAAAACCAGCAAGTTTTTATTAGCGATTTTCAAAACGGGAAGGAGTGCACAAATAGGGTGTGGGTCACAGAGATCACATATTTCACAAGGTAATAAAATATCACAAAGCAAGTGGAGGCAGGGTGAGATCACAGGACCACAGGATGGGGCGAAATTAAAATTGCTAATGAAGTTTCGGGCACACATTGTCATTGATAACATCTTATCAGGAGACAGGGTTTGAGAGCAGACAACCTGTCTGACCAAAATTTGTTAGGTGGGAATTTCCTTGTCCTAATAAACCTGGGACAAGGAAACTGGGGCTTATTTCATCCCTTTGGCTTCGACTGTAAAAGGCAGCCGCCTCAAGGGGGCCGTCTGTAGACCTACCCTCAGGGTGCATTCTCTTTCTCAGGGATGTTTCTTGCTGAGAAAAAGAATTCAGCGATATTTCTCCTATTTGCCTTTGAAAGAAGAAAAATATGGCTCTGTTCTGTCCGGCTCACTGGCAGTCAGACTCCGAAGTCTTATCTCCCTTGTTCCCTGAAGATTGCTGTTATCCCAGTCTTTTTTCAAGCTGCCCAGGTTTCATATTGTTCAAACACGCGTGCTCTATAAACAATTTGTGCAGTTAACACAATCATCACAGGGTCCTGAGGTGACATACATCCTCCTCAGCTTACAAAGATGATGGAATTAAGAGATTAAAGTAAAGACAGGCATAGGAAATCACAAGGGTGTTGATTGGGGAAGTGATAAGTGTCCATGAAATCTTCACAATTTATGTTCAGAGATTGCAGTAAAGACAGACGTAAGAAATTATAAAAGTATTAATTTGAGGAACTAATAAATGTCCATGAAATCTTCACAATTTATGTTCTTCTGCCACGGCTTCAGCAAGTCCCTCCGTTCGGGGTCCCTGACTTCCCGCAACAGAGAGATGTGAAGAAAACAGAATATTAAAGGAACCAATTCCACAGCTTCCTCTGTTGGAACAGTGTGGTAGCACTGACACTAAGTGTGATTGATGATTTGCAAAAGATAAAAGGCTGGAATGATTAATTAGCAATGAAAAACTAGAAGTTGCCGGGCGCGGTGGCTCACGCCTGTAATCCCAGCACTTTGGGAGGCCGAGGCGGGCGGATCACAAGGTCAGGAGATCGAGACCACAGTGAAACCCCGTCTCTACTAAAAATACAAAAAATTAGCCGGGCGCGGTGGTGGGCGCCTGTAGTCCCAGCTACTCAGGAGGCTGAGGCAGGAGAATGGCGTGAACCCGGGAGGCGGAGCTTGCAGTGAGCCAAGATCGCGCCACTGCACTCCAGCTTGGGCAACAGCGCGAGACTCTGTCTCAAAAAAAAAAAAAAAAAAAAGAAAAACTAGAAGTTGTGGGGAAACAAGGCTCTAGCTCTATCCTCTTATGGTACCAGCTGGGCTCAAGAATTAATTGACACAAAACAGATTCGCAGGAGAAAAAGCATACAAATTTACTTAATACAGGTTTCACATGGCACAGGAGCCCTCACAAGGAAATGAAGACCCAAAGAAGCAGTTAGAGTCAGTTACGTATGTAATGAATTGGTCAAAGAATAGTCGGTTGTGAAGAAGCAACTAAAATATGTGAAGAAAAAAAAACAAAACCCAGAATCTGGTATATCCGGATAGGACTCCACTCTGATGACAGGTTTCTTGGACCAAGGTTCCTTTGAGCCCCATCCAACTTCTTCCCAGCTGCTGAGAAGAAAAAATCTTTTTGAGGCTTCTGGAATTTTCCCAGTCCACACTGATTTTGCTTAAAAGATAAAAGTTATTATAATAAGGTCGTTCAGAAGTATCTCAGTTTTGACTTCTCATCCTTGAGGATAAGAATGTTGCTTTTCCTTCTAGCATAGGGAGGGACAGCGTTTTTCACATGGGACTTTTGTCTTCTGCTTTTAAGAAACAGAAAAGAGGGCAGAATGATCTTTTTGCAATTGGTGTTTTCAAGTGCCTTTTACTTAAATAGTCAATTTGCTAGACTGGTATATTTTTAATTCCATCAGAGTGCAAGCCAAAAAGCTTCCTCCTGGGCTGAAAAAGCTTTTTGGCTTGCACTCTTTCTCTGGGCCTGAGCCTTCCCTACCCTCTCATCTGCTTGGACAGAGGGCAGGGGAGACTGAGGCCCAGGGCTTCATCCTAAGTGTAGCAGACAATTAGGACCCTGACAGGGTAACATTGGGGTACTGAGTCATGGGATGAGGCCATCTGGAGTCATGCATCTGAAAATCTTGATGTCCTTGAATTTTCCAAACCTGCAGAAGTGGCCTTGCCTTACTCATTGAAGCCCATGTCTCCCTTCCTTTTGCTTGAAGATGACACTGAGGCCTCTGACCTATGAGATTATATTCACCAGCACAAGCGTCCCCCGAAATATGCCACCTCTTCCCATTAAGACCAATGGACCGATAACCAGAATTGAGTCACCAAGAAACCTGACAAGGAATGTGATAGACTTGCTGCAGTATTAAGGAGCTCCAGAACCAGCCAACACGTGCAGTGGGCCTCAGGCAAGTGTATACAGGGCTGGATTCTGAGGGTGCAAGATCAAAGTGCAAAACCTAAGATTCGACTGGGGAGGGTTTATCTGCTGGAAGCACTCTCCTGGGACGCAGGCTTTAACCCCCTAGCAAAGACATTGAAGCATTCTGCAAGCCCGCTGCAAGGATGGCCCTTAGAAGGACAGAGAAAGCAATGGTCCGTACCAAGCAAGGTCATAATGCCAGACTTGCTGTGGCAGATGGTGGGAGAGGAATCAAAAGGTCCTGGGAGGTCAGGTGTGGTGGCTCACGCCTGTAATCCTGGCACCTTGGGAGGCCACCGTGGGAGAATGGCTTGAGAGTAGGAGTTCAAGACAAGCCTGAGCAATATAGTGAGACCCTGTCTGTACAAAAGATTAAAAAAAATTAGTCAGGCATGGTGGCACACTCCTGTAGTCCCAGCTACTAGGGAGTCTGAGGTAGGAGGATTGCTTCAGCCTAGGGAGTTTAAGACTGCAGCAAGCTGTTCCAGCCTGGGCGACAGAGTGAGACTGTGAAAAAAAAAAAAGAAGGGGAGAGAGAGAGAGAAAGAAGGAAGGAAAGAAAGAAGGAAAGAAAGAGGAAGGAAGGAAGGAAGGAAGGAAGGAAGGAAGGAAGGAAGGAAGGAAGGAAGGAAGGAAGAAGGAGAGAGAAGGGTTCTGAGAGTGCTTAGCTGGAAAGGCAATACCAGGTACTCATGGACACCTCCCCAGGTGAGAGAATTCTCAGGAGGGCCTGGGGGCTGCAGTCTTGAGGCCAGGAGTTCAAGACTACCCTGGATAGCCTAGTGAGACCCCCATCTCGACAAAAAAATAAATAAATAAAAAATAAGCTAAAAAGATTAGAAGCTATCCCTTTCTTGGTAGCTCATGCATCTTGCCACGAGAGGTGCCATGCTATACTGACTGACTCCATCATTCAATGTCAGGGGCCTTGGCTGCCACTTCATCTTTTGCCACACATCTGCCTCCTATGTTTAAGCCCTGACAATGTGACACTATGACTGCATGGTCCTTCCATGCCTATTGCTATCAACTTCCTTACCAGCCTCCCCTACTGGCCTGGTCTAGAGAGGAACTACCCACTGAGTTTTTCAAGGATGCTGCACTGGTGAGAGAAACGTAGCATCCTTGAAAAACTCAGTGGGTAGATCCTCTCTAGACCAGGCCAGTAGGGGAGGCTGGTAAGGAAGTTGATAGCAGCCAAGGCTCCTGACATTGAATGATGGAGTCAGTCAGTATAGCATGGCACCTCTCATGGCAAGATGCATGAGCTACCAAGAAAGGGATAGCTTCTAATCTTTTTAGCTTATTTTTTATTTATTTATTTTTTTGTCAAGATGGGGGTCTCACTAGGCTATCCAGGGTAGTCTTGAACTCCTGGCCTCAAGTGATCCTCCTGCCTCAGCCTCCCAAATTGCTGGGATTACAGGTGTGAGCCATAGCCTCTGGCCTAGCTTTTAATCTATATTTCAGAGGGAAGTAAGGAAGAAGGGCCAAACCCCATTAATAAGTTTCTGAAAGAGCCCAACTTGCAATGTCCAGTCATTCCAGAGTAGAGGGTAAAAACACAGCACTGATTGCTGTATATTAACTATCTAGAACTTATTCATCTTATATAACTGTACTCTTTTGTACCCTTTGATAAACATCTCCTCATTTCTCTTTTCCCTCCCTAGTCGTGACACCCACCATTTTACTCTCTGGTTCTATGAGTTTGAATATTTTAGATTCCACATGCAAATAAGATCATGCAGTATTTATCTTTCTGTTTCTGGCTTATATCAGTTAACATAATGTCCTCCAGCTTCATTCATGTTGTTGCAAAGGACAGGATTTCCTTTATTTTTTAAAACCTGACAATATTTGTGTGTGTGTGTGTGTGTGTGTGTGTGTGTGTGTGTGTGTGCATCACATTTTCTTTATCCATTCGTCATCAGAAATTTTGGTTGTTTCCATGTGTTGGCTATATAACAGATATCTATCCAAGATTCTGATTTCATTTTCTTTCGAGATATATCCACAATTGGTATTGCTGGATTATATGGTAGTTCTATTTTAATTTTTTGAGGAATTCCAATACATTCTCTACAATGGCTGTATTAGTTTACACGCCCTCCAACAGTGTACAAGAGTTTCTTTTGTCCACATCCTTGCCAACATGTGTTATTTTTTATCTTTTTGCTATATTGCAGGTGCATGCCAACACACCTGGATAATTTTTTATATTTTTGGTAGAGACAGGGTTTCACCATGTTGGCCAGGCTGGTTTCGAACCCCTGAACTCAAGCGATCCACCCACCTCAGCCTCTCAAAGTGCCGGGATTACAGGTGTGAGCCACTATGCCTAGCCTTTTTTTTCTATTTCTATAAAGAATGGCATTTGGGTATTGATAGGTCTAGCATTGAATCTGGAGATCACTTTGGGTAGTATGAACATTTTAAGAATATTAGCTCTTCCAATTTTTAAACATGAGATGTCTTGATATTTATCTGTATCTTCTTTAACATTCTTCATCAGTATTTTATAATTTCCAGCGTAAAAGTCTTTCACCTCCTTCGTTAAGTTTATTCCTAAGTACTTATTCCTTTTGTAAATGTGATTGCTTTCTTAATTTTATTTTCATTTATTTGTTGTCTGTGTGTAGAAACATCACTGATTTTTGTATGCTGATTTTTTATCTTTCAAATTTACTTAATTCATTTATTAGTTTTAACAGACTTTTTGTTATTGTGGAGTCTTTAGGTTTTTCTACACGTGTGTTTATGTCATCTGCACACAGAGAATAGGATTTTAATTCTTCTTTTCCAGTTTGGATGCATTTCATTTCTTTTTCTTGTCTAATTGCTTTGGTTAGGGATTCCAGTGCAATGTTGAGTAAAAGTGGAGAGGGGGCATCTTGCCTTGCATGGGATCTTAGGGGAAAAGCTTCTGTTTTTGTTTTTTTTTTTTCCTCCATTGATTATGACGTTAGTTGTGGGCTTTTCACATATGGTCTTTATTGTGTTATGGTAAGTTTCTTCTATACCTATTTTATTTTATTTATTTATTTATTTATTTATTTATTTTACAATTTATTTTATAATAGAGATGAATTTTGCTATGTCTCCCAGGCTGGTCTTGAATTCCTGGGCTCAAGAGATACTCCTGTCTCAGCCTCTCAAAATACTGGGATTATAGGCATGAGCCACTGTGCCCGGCCTATACCTATTTTGTTGAGAGTTCTTTTCTTTTCCTTTTTTCCCCTATTCATTTATTTTATTTTATTTTCCTTTCTTTTCTCCTCCTCCTCTTCCTCTTCTTTTTTCTTTCCTCTTCCTCCTTCTTCTTCTTTCTTCTTCTCATTTTCTTTCTCCTTCTCCTTCTTCTCCTTCTTCTCTTCCTCCTCCTTCATCTTCATTTAAAATCATGAATGGATGTTGAATTTGGTCACATGCCTTTTGTACATCTATGGACATAATCGTGTGTGTGTGTGTGTGTGTGTGTGTGTGTGAATCTTTCAGCCTGTGGATGTGCTGTACCATCCTTGCACATGCAGAATCATCCTTGTATCCAGGGGTAAACCCCACCTGTTCCTGATGTATGATCTTCTTAACATGCTGTTGAATTTAGTTTGCTAGTATTTTACTAAGAATTTTTCATTTAGTATCTGTTAATGTTTATCAGAGGTAGACTGGCTTGTAGTTTCTTTTATTTTCTGGTGTTGTCTTTGCTTTGCTTTGCTTTGGGATCAGGGTGATGCTGACCTCATAAAACAATTTTGGAAGTGTTCCCTTTTCTATTTTTTGAAGACTTTAAGAAGAATTCATATTAAATCATCTTTGAACGTTTGGTAGAATGTTCAGCTATGAAGCGATCTGGTCCTGGGCTTTTCTTTTTTGAGAGATTTTTGATTATTAAGTAAATCTTTGTTATTGGTATGTTCAGGCTTTCTATTTTTTCTTGATTTGGTTTTTTTTTTAGGTTGAATGTTTCTAGGAATTTATTTATTTATGCCTTTTAATTTATGTAGCTTGTTGGTGTATAATTGTTCAAAATATTCCCTTATGATCCTATTTATTTATTTGAGATATGGTCTTTCTCTGTCACCTAGGCTAGATTGCAGAGGCTTGATCACAGCTCACTGCAGCCTCAACCTCCCAGGCTCAAGTAATCCTCCCACCTCAGCTGTATAAGTATCTGGGACTACAGGCATGCACCACCATGCCTGGATAATTTCCTTCCTTCCTTCCTTCCTTCCTTCCTTCCTTCCTTCCTTCCTTCNCCTGGATAATTTCCTTCCTTCCTTCCTTCCTTCCTTCCTTCCTTCCTTCCTTCCTTCCTTCCTTCCTTCCTTCCTTTCCTCCCTCCTTCCCTCCTTCCCTCCCTCCCTCCTTCTTTCCCTCCTTTCTTTCTTTCTTTTCTTTTCTTTTCTTTTCTTTTCTTTCTTTGTAGACGGGGTCTCACTTTGTTGCCCAGGCAGGTCTTGAATTACTGGGCTCAAGAGATCCACCTGCCTTGTCCTCCCAAGTGTTGGGATTACAGGTGTCAGCCTTTTTATTTCTGGCACATCTGTTGTAATAGCTCCTTTTTTCATTTCTGATTTTATTTATTTGAGTCTTCTCTCTTTTTTCATAGTGTAGCTAAGGATTTGTCAACTTTGTTTAATTTTTCAAAAAAACCATCTCCTAGTTTTATTTTTTCTATCGTTTTTCTATTATCTGTTTGATTTATTTCTGCTGTAATCTTTATTATTTCATTTTTTTCTGCTAAGTTTGTTCCTCTTTTTTTAGTTCATTGAGTTATACTTTTAGGTTGCTTATTTGAGATCTTTCTTCTTTTTTAATGTTTGCTTATCTCCATAAACTTCCCACTTAGTACTGCTTTTACTGCATCCTATAGGTTTGGTGTGCTGTGTTTTAATTTTCATTTGTCTGAAGACATTTTTAAAATTCCCTTTGGTTTTCCTTTTTGACCCAATGGTTGTTCAACATGTGGTGTTTGATTTCTGCCTATTTGTGAATTTTTCCATTTTTTTACTGTTATTAATTTCTAGGTTCACTTCTTGTTGTAAAAAATATTTTTGGAATGATTTAATTCTCCTTAAGTTTCTTGAGACTTGTTCTGTGACCAAACGTGTGCTCTTTCCTGGAGAATATACCCTGTGCATGTAAGAAGACATATCGAGAAGTCGGGTGGTCTTTTCCTGACACCATTTTTCTCACCTAATGCTTATAATGAGGTTAGTTCATTTTACATCTAACGTTTTCTCAGCCTGGAGCTAAGACACCTTATGCACCTTTGACAAAGTCATTGGGTCCTGAGAATGAGTATCTTAGCGACCTGGTATGGCAGAGGACACATTCATCATGGAAAAAGTCAGAGGAAAAGGGTCAGGATTAGCATGAGTCGGGGGCCTGGTCCTGAGCTGGGGGGAGAAAAAGGCACGTTGGAGTGGGAACAAAGCAGGTATTTCTATCTCCCACTTAGAACTGTGTCCTGGTACTTGAGATGAACCATCTGAGGCCACCAGGGGGCAGCAGGGGACTAGGTTGGGGATGATGATGGATACAGTTTATCCTGACCTTTAAAAAGTCCCTGAATCTGCTGGGCGCGGTGGCTCATGCCTGTAATCCCAGCGCTTTCGGGAGGCCAAGGCGGGTGGATCACAAGGTCAGGAGATCGAGACCATCCTGGCCAACATGGCGAAACGCCGTCTCTACTACAAACACAAAAATTAGCTGGGCATGGTGGCTCGTGCCTGTAATCCTAGCTACTCAGGAGCCTGAGGCAGGAGAACTGCTTGAACCAGGGAGTTGGGGGTTGCAGTGAGCCGAGATTGTGCCACTGCGCTCCAGCTGGGCGACAGAGCAAGACTCCATCTAAAAAAAGAAAAAAGGAAGACCCTGAATCTAAAAAAAAAAGGAATGTGACTTTATGATTAACTATGAACAGCCAGCTGCTCATTCATAAAAAGCCATTAAAGTTAAAAAAAAAAAAAAAATCTCAGGAGCTATTTACCCTTGAATATCTCTAAAGGTACTGGGAAGCAGTACTCCAAATCTGTTGTGGCCCAGTGAATTCCTTTTTAGAAGCAGCATTAATGGTCCTAATTCAACATGTCAGCCCCCAGCTTTAAACCACTGCAGGGGCAGGGGATGCAGCGGTGCTTAGAACCCACCCTCGCTGAGAGGGCCAAGGTGGTTGGGCAGGGGACGAGGAAATGAGAAACCCCATCACTGTCTGAAGTCTCTGGGAGGAGGAGTGATTGAACTTTCCCGTCCAGCCTGGGAGCCTGTCCTCACATTCATCCTTCACAGCACAAAGGAGAAGTCCTGATTTCCTCAGCCTGAAGCTCCTGCAATAGCGAGGGTTCGGATACCTCTGGACTGGCCTGATGTACTGGGCACTCTCATGGGTTCAGTCTTGGGAAATCCATGCCTAGGCTGGATTAATCCTCTAGGCTGAGCCTCACAGGGAAGCAGAAGCCTCTGAGCCCAGGCCCAGGTGAGGGTGGGGTGGGGAGAGGAGCTTAGGACGAAGATTTGCACGGAGGCCCCGCCCTCCTCTGAGGCAGGGGGTGTAAGAGAGGGCTGGGGGCAGGCCCAGTGCTGGGGTCTCAGGAGGCAGCGCTCTCAGTCTCTACCATGGCCTGGGCTCTGCTCCTCCTCACTCTCCTCACTCAGGGCACGGGTGACACCTCCAGGGAAGTGGCCTCAGGGACCTCTGGGCTGATGCTTGCTCTTCTGCTCCTGCTCCTCAAGGTCACCGAGCCCAGCACTGACCCAGTAGAGTGTGTTTCTCCTTCTTTCCAGGGTCCTGGGCCCAGTCTGCCCTGACTGAGCCTCCTTTTGTGTCCCGGGCTCCTGGACAGTTAGTCACCATCTCCTGTACTGGAACCAGCAGTGACGTTGGGGTACCAACAGCGTCTCGGCACTACCTCCAGACTCCTGATATACAGTGTCAGTACTTGGCCCTCAGGGATCTCTGACCACTTCTCAGGCTCCAAGTCTGGCAACATGGCTTCCCTGACCATCTCTGGGCTCAAGTCCAAGGATGAGGCTAATTATCACTGCAGCTTATATTCAAGCAGTTACACTTTCCACAGTGGTCCAAGTTCCTGGGGAACTGAGACCAAAACCTGCCCTGGGCTCTCAGGCTCCCTCTTTGCTCTGAAGATGCTTCCTCACCCTGTGCAAGGGGCTTCCTGCAACAGGACCTTGAGAATTCACTTCTCTGTCAGCTCCTCTCCTTTTCCATCATGAATTCCCAAAAGAAACCTCCTCTCTTGTTTACTCTCTGGGATATGACAGCTTCCTCTTTACTCATATGATGGATGTCCTCTCTGAATTGGAAACTACTTCCAGCTCTTTCACGGGAAGTACATACTGGTAGGGAAATGCCTGCCTAGTGCAGTCCTCATACTTCTCCGGATGATCCTCACTTGATTATTTATTTTTATTTTTGAATGCACTAAAGTCTGTCAATGTAAATCCTTACATTAAATGCCTCTACTTCCCACATTGTGCAGCACAGCCTGGATTCAGAAATGACGTTGTCCTCTTCAATGATAAAGGTCCACTGCTCTGTGAACACCCAACTCTAGTGAAGATAGCCCACCTTTCTGGGTTATTCATGTACATCTTTTGTGGAAGCAGCAACCACTGTGTAAAGCTCTGAAGATGTTTTAAAGCAAAGAGGAAGGTGTGTGTGTGTGTGTGTGTGTGTGTGTGTGTGTGTGTGTGTAGGGTCCATCTTCTTTGCCCTAATACCTCAGGTTGCTGAGCTACAGACTATTTGAGTGACAGACTTGGTGCCCTCTCAGGATCCCCCTCCTCTCATATCACTGAGCCCCTGTCCTCGAAACACTCAACAGGTGGAGGATCTCCCCATAGTATGGAAGTTTCCAAAATGGCTCCACAGGGAAGAGTTGAGCTGAACACACCCACCCTTCCTCACGGGCATCAAATATATCTAATTTCTCTGGGGAAATCAATAGATTTCTAGCTGGAATCCTGATTAATCAACAGACTGTGAGAATTAAAAATTTAAAAAAGATTCAGACATATCCAGAGTCCAGTATTTGAATTCTCTGGAATTTTGTGAGCCAATTTTTAAACATAGTCATTATTATAGTTTAGAGTTCATGAACCTCAATTAAATAGATTCTATTAAACACAAAGTGCCTTAGTTGTCTATTGTTGCATAAAAATTACTCCTAAAATTAACATATTCTTAATGAGAACACATATGCGTCAATCTGTTTTCACACTGCTATAAAGAAGTACCTTATTTATAAAAGAAAGAGGCTTAACTGGCTCACAGTTCCACATGGCTGAGGAGGCCTCAGGAAACTTACAATCACGGTGGAAGGCAAAGGAGAAGCAAGAACTTTATTCACAAGGTGGCAGGTGAGAAGAGCTGGGGAGGGTGAACTTCCAAATACTTTTTTTTTTTTTTTTGAGATGGAGTCTCCCTCTGTTGCCCAGGCTAGAGTGCAGTGGCGTGATCTCGGCTGACTGCAGCTTCTGCTCCCAGGTGCAAGTGATCCTCCCACCTCAGCCTCCGAGTACCTGGGATTACAGGCATGCGTCACCAAGACCGATTAATTTTTATATTTTTAGTAGAGATGGGTTTCACCATGTTGGCCAGGCTGGTCTCGAACTCCTGATCTCAAGTGATCTGCGCACCTAGGCCTCCCAGAATGCTGGGATTACAGGTGCAAGCCATTGTGCCTGGCCCCAAACACTTTTAAAACCATCAGCTCTCACGATAACTCCCTAACCATCACGAGAACAGCAAGGGGGAAACTGCCCCCATGATCAAATTCCTTTCCTCCCTCAACATGTGGAGATTACAGATCCCTCCTTCAATACATGGGGATTAGAATTTGAGATGAGATTTGGGTTGAGACACAGAGTCAAACCCTACAACGTATTTGTGATCTTGTGGTTTTGCTGCATCAGGAATTTGAGAGCTGCTTAGTTTGATGGTTCTGACTCTGGGCTCCTCATGAAATCGCATTGAGGGGCTGCATTCAGAGGCCAGAGCATGTGGCCAGGCCCAGCCTCAGGGGGCTTCCACTGTCCCTAACCTCTTTGGCAGATGTAGATGAGTTCAGGGAAAAGGAGAACTTCCCACAGTGGGTAGAATCCTAGTGTCAGAGGGAAGGCACCATGGAGCAGAGGGCCCAGCACAGGGCCCTGGGGGTGCACTCAGACCTACCTGGAGGGATGGTGGGAAGGGGCATTCAGAGCAGGCACAGGTTAAAGGGCCTCTGTCCAGGGTCCTGAGCTGTCGTGGCAGCTCAGTCACATTGGTTTTCAGGCAAATCGGAGGTAAACCCTATCCTGAGTTTTACCACTGAGAATGGGTACACTTTGAACTAGGAGTGTTCAAACTTTTTCTTTCCACATTGACTTCTTAATAACCACGATTTAATTTTTTTAAACCCCAGCCTAGTTTAGCTACATAGCTTCCAAATGTTTTGCTAGTGTGAAACTGAGCAATTAGTTACTTTTATCAGAGCATTTTATTTTGGTTACATGTTTATACATGTGCTATGTTGGTGAGCTGCACCCATTAACTCATCATTTACATTAGGCACATCTCCTAATGCTCTCTCTCCCCCCTCCCCCAACCCCATGACAGGCTCCCCTGTGTGATGCGCCCCTTCCTGTGTCCGAGTGTTCTCACTGTTCAATTCCCACCTATGAGTGAGAACATGCGGTGTTTGGTTTTCTATTCTTGCAATAGTTTGCTCAGAATGATGGTTTCCTGCTTCATGCGTGTCCCTACAAAGGACATGAACTCATCCTTTTTAAATGGCTGCATAGTATTCCATGGTGTATATGTGCCACATTTTCTTAATCCCGTCTATCATTGATGGACATTTGGGTTGGTTCCAAGTCTTTGCTATTGTGACTAGTGCCACAATAAACATACGTGTGCATGTGTCTTTATAGCAGCATGATTTATAATCCTTTGGGTATATACCCAGTACTTGGATGGCTGGGTCACATGGTATTTCTAGTTCTAGATCCTTGAGGAATTGCCACACTGTCTTCCACAATGGTTGAACTCGTTTAGAGTCCCACCAAAAGTGTCAAAGTGTTCCTATTTCTCCACATCCTCTCCAGCACCTGTTGTTTCCTGATTTTTTAAGGTTCGCTATTCTAAGTGGTGTGAGGTGCTCTCATTGTGGTTTTGATTTGCATTTCTTATCAGAGCATTTTAAATTTGAACAGATTCCTTGATCTTTCTATGGGTAATTAGTCAAAGCTTAGGTATGGCGTAGAGGATCTTTACCAAATGATTTTCTAGACTCTGTTTTCATTGGCCTTATAGCAGCTGTTTCATCTGGGCCATGCAGGATTAGGAGAGTTTTTACTCTCTTGACATAGCCTCTATAACATGCCTATCCTTTCTGCCAGTATAAAAACAGCTGTGCTTTCTCTCCACCTGTCTCTCCTGCTGTCTCCCTGTTTTTCCTATTGAATATGCAACTGTGTTTATAATCCATCTTGCATTCTGAGAAAATGAGAAATTTTTTTCATAAAGAATGACCTAAAATAGCTTTAAAGATTATCAGAAGTCACAACTGTGTACTTACTGGAGTGCAATACCAAATGTGGCCTCTCATTACAGTAACCTGGAGCTTACAGTTGAAGCAATTCAGCCCCTGTTACTTGTGGACAGATTCGTATGTCTGTGGATGAGAAGATGAGCTATTGGAGGTGGGTATGTTTATTGGCACCAGCAGAAGTCAGGCCGGACCCCTGTGCCAGTCATCTATAAGGATAGCAAGTGGCCCTCAGGGACCCCTGAGTGATTCTCTGGCTCTAACTTGTGGAACACAACCACTCTGACCATTAGTGGGGTCCAGGCCAGGGATGAGCCTATTACTATAGCACCTATGATGGCAGTGGGAGCAGCAGGCAGTGGCTTACAGTGAAACAGACGGATGGGGATGTGGGACAGGAACCTCTAATATGACTTGACTCAAAATCTCACATCCCCTCTAAGCCAGGGTGTCCAATCTTTAGGCTTCCCTGGGCCACATTGGAAGAAGAAAAATTGTCTTGGGCCACGCATAAATACACTAATGCTAACAATAGCTGATGAGCTTAAAAAATAGCATTAGGAGATATACCTAATGTAAATGACGAGTTAATGAGTGCAGCACACCAACATAGCACATGTATACATATGTAACAAACCAGCACGTTGTGCATATGCACCCTGGAACTTAAAGTGTAATAAAAAAAAGTAGAGAACAGATTCAAAATACAAAAATACAAAAAAAAATATTGCAAAAAAACCCTCATAATGTTTTTTTTTTTTTTTTTTTTTTTTTGAGACGGAGTCTCACTGTGTCTCCCAGGCTGGAGTGCAGTGGCGCGATCTCGGCTCACTGCAAGCTCCGCCCCCCGGGTTCATGCCATTCTCCCGCCTCAGCCTCCCGAGTAGCTGGGACTACAGGCGCCCGCTACCGCGCCCGGCTAGGTTTTTTTGTATTTTTAGTAGAGACGGGGTTTCACCATGTTAGCCAGGATAGCCTCATAATGTTTTAAGAAAGTTTACAAATGTATGTGGGGCCACGTTCAAAGCCATCCTAGGCTGCATATGGCCTGCAGGTTACAGGCTGGACAAGCTTACTCTAAGCAGCAACCATGACTTTGGTCTCCGTTCACTCAGATGGTTTTTCACGGTAGCCAAAGCAGCGGGAGAAATTGTCAGATTTCTATTTAACCACAAATTTTACAATTACATTCTTTATAACACCAAACATCTTGTCCCTTTATTACCTGGGCCCTACAGAGACCAGTGCATGAGTTTATGGGATGAGAAATGTCTCCAGGGAGCTTGGTTTCCACACTAGAGACAGTCCTTTCCCTCCCTTTCAACATGGAGTGTGGCAGGAAAGGAACCAGTTCTCTGAGCTTCTGACCCTGAGAACTTGGGCTTGAGAAAAAGAAAGCATTTTGAACCAGTAGGATTGTGTCTGCAGAATGAGATGTGCTACTCTGGCTCAGCCCAAGTCCTTTCATTTCAGGAGCTCTGTCTGAGCCAGGCGGGTGCAATGGATTCCTAGGGATCAGATCCTCAGTTTCAAGCCCTTTCTTCTCCGGGTGTCTGAGAACAGGAGTTGTCTTGCACGTGCACATGAGAAAGAAGTGCACACATGACTCTCAGGTGTGAGCAGCAAAGACAGAACAAACCTTTCCAGAAGAGGCAAATTTCATTAAGATGACAGGGCCTTGTTACACAGCCTCATGGGTCTACATTGGGATCTCCTACTGGATCTTGACATAAATGCAAGGTTTCTTCTCCCATCAATTCCTGCATTGCAGTAGACCCAGCTGGATTTCAGGGCTCAGCCAGCAGGGCACTCTCACCACTGTGTGGACCTGCTGCAGAGCCTTCCTGCTCTAGGACCTACAGACATTCAACTTTTCTTTGTTTTTGATATTTGGGTTGGAGCAACATCCCAAGTGTGAATAATGCTTCTTCCTGAATCCATTATGACCATATATACTTCTTCCTGATGCAAAGTTAGGATATAATAATGTGTCCCTTTTTTCTGTGGGGGCTGCTCAGCTGTTCCAAACAAGAAGACCCTAGACATTTCTGCTCATATGAAGGATGACTCCCTAGGTTTGCTTTCCTATTCTCTGAATGCATGGGTCCCAAATCTTCCAACGACCTTCCACTGCATGCACATCTCATCCAAATACTACCACATGGAGGATGCTTGGGATGTTCTCCTGGGTGTCCAGGTGGTCCGAGACCCCATGACTATATCATGACAAGGAAGGGAGAGTTAATAAATCTGAGGGCATAAAATGTGAACATACACTGTTTCTATCCCACATGAAGTCACATGTGTCTGAGCCTACTCTCTGGGAGGAATAGAGAAGATCTCAGTTTCCACACCAAGGTTGCATTCTATGCACCCGCAGCCATGTTATTCTGCTGTAGCTGATGCTACACTTGGCACTGACATTGCAGATGGAACCATGACCTTACTGGAGCTGTAGAAATCTACTTCCACCTTCCAGAATCCATTTAATGTTTATAGGAGCTAGTCCAAGAAATTAGATAGAAATAAAGTCCTGCTACAACCTGAGAATCTTTTGGTCTTTAAAGGTAACACTATTTCATGCAACTCCCAATAAAGGGTGAAGCATGATTATTATTTACCTTTTTTGATGGGGTGAAATGGGGAGAGAATCAGAATTCATCACATGCATAAAAGGCAGGTCGTACAAATTTTAGTGTTTGTGAGTCACAAGGTCTGTCTTGCAGCAACTCAGATCTGCACTTGTGGCATGAAAGCAGCCATTGACTGAACATAAATGAAGGGACATGGGTTTGTTTAATGAAACTTTATGTACAAACATAGGTAGTCACCATGGTTTGCTGACCCCAGCTTTTCCATTTCCCCATGGAACTTTCTTTGGGATGCCTTTTTGCCGTGGGTTCTAGGTGAGAAAAATTGGCTCGGGTCTCAATGCTGAAGTTGAGATTGGTGCTGTCATTTGGCTACTGCCCTCATCCATCCTGGGTGACTTCTGACTGTTGTGATGAGCAGGGCCCTTTGTGACTGCCTAGCTCCTGGCGCTAAGAATGATGAACCCTCTGCATTGCCCTCTGCAGGGCAGACCACAGGACAGCCACCCCGAATCGCTCATTCTCACTGAATCCACCTTGGCTAAGATGGTTGGGCACATTCACTGGCTGGTTAATTCCAGATAGTGTGATCTCATTACTACCAGGCAGTCCCTTCTAGAAGAGGCTCCTACCATCTGCACTAGCCTATGGAGCTTCTCAGGGGTGCTAGTGCCCTGTCACCTGAGTGTGCTTCAGGGATTTGCTAAACAGAATGTCCTTCAGGCCCTCCCATAGAACACAGTCATCTGTGCAACTGCAAAAGGGAAAACAAAAATGAGGCTGGGAAAGGGTGACTTAGGACTTTGATGATGTCAAGGCTGGGAACTCCCATCAGAGTTTCTATATATGACGGGGAGGGGCCCATTTTTTGAAAGTCAGCATTGACTGGTTATTGGACACAGGTGGCCCTACATTGACTCTCTCTTGCCCAGGATCTATCCTCAAAAAGTCTCAGGGTGATTCGGCCCCACAGCAGCAGGGGCGTGACACCTTCTGTCCTGAAGGCTGATAACCGGTGACATGGACAGCTGCCAATCACTGTGGGGAAGATGCCACCTAATTCCACACCCACTGCCTGCATGTCTAGTGAGAGCCTGCCTATCCCTATGGGGACAACCCAAAATTAGCTCCACCAAGAAGCCTCCCCCACCTCCATTCTCCACAGAAGACACTCATCTTACATGCTTGGCTACAGGTCCTGTTTGCTCTGCTATTATCCCTATCACCTGGTCCTGTCTGTTCAATTGTCTCACATGAGCAGAGAGACCATGTCTCATTCAGCCCCATTTCCCATGGGTATTAATAAATATTCATTGAATCAATTAAAAATTCATATAATAACCTATCAATGCATGTCTCTGTGTGAGGTAAAGAAAGCATCCTGACTGTAAATATAACTCTCATGTTAAAAGCCGGGCACAGTGGCTCATGCCTGTAATTCTAGCACTTTGGGAGGCTGAGGAGGGTGAATCACCTGAAGTTAGGAGTTTGAGACCAGTCTGACCAATATGGTGAAACCCCATCTCTACTAAAAATACAAAAATTAGCAGGGAATGGTGGCGTGTGCCTGTAGTCCCAGCCACTCAGGAGGCTGAAACAGGAGAATCACTTCAACCTGGGAGGCAGAGGTTGCAGTGAGCCGAGATCATGCCACTGCACTCCTGCCTGGGTAACAGAGCAAGACTCCGCCTCAAAACAAACAAACAAAAAAGTTCTTACAGATTATCTGTGGCTTTTATTCCTTTATTCTACCATTAAGTTGTTAGCCTCTCCTATGTGCCATTTGTTATAAAAAATCAGCTGTCATTTTTATGGAGACTGAGAAGTCCCCTGATCTGTCCATTGCAAGCTGAAGACCCAGGAGAGCCGGTGTTGTGGATTCGTCCAAGCCCCAAGGCTTGAGAACCAGGGGAGCTGCTGGTCTAAGACTCAGTCCAAGGGCGGGAGAGGATCAAGATCTCACTCATGCAGTCAAACACAAAGGAGGAATTCTCCCTGCTGGTGCCTTTTGTTGTATCCAGGCCTTCGATGGATTTGATGATGCCAACCACACAGAGGAGGGCAAGGTACTAACTGAGTTCAGGCATTCAAACGTGAATCTCATCTGGAAACACCCTCACAGACACATTCAGAAATAATGTTCAATCTGGGCACCTCATGGCCTGGTCCATTTGACCCATAAAACTTACCATTACCATCATTAAAATGGCACATGTTATGCATATTTTGTCATCATAAAAATTTACATTCTGAAAATAAAGTACAGTGTCTTAGCCCAATTGTGCTGCTATAACAGAATACTTGAGATTGAGTGATTTACAAAGAACAGACAATTGTTTCTCACAGTTCTGGAGGCTGGGCAGTCCAAGGTCCTGGTGAGGGCTTTTATACTGCATTCTCATGTGGCAAAGGCAGGAAGGCTGGAAGGAGAAAGCTAAAGGCTGCAGAAGAGCTTCAGTTGACTCACTCTAATTAGTCCTGATGGAACAAAACCACTAGAGGAGGGCATTTCAACCCTGAGACACTTCTATAGCCCCACCTCCCTGCACTGCATGTGTGACCTCTCTGTGCTGGGCTGGGCAGGGCAGATCCAGTCACCCTGCACAGAATGGGGCTGGACTCTCTGGTCCTCAACTTCTGAAGTGACAGGTGCTGTGGGGTCACCTGGAAGAAAAAAACTCCTGGGCTGAGTTTCCTCCACCAGCTGGGGGCAGCAGAGCTGCAGCCAGGAGCAGTCAGGAGAGGGGCTGGGGCTGCCCAGCTGGGACAAAGAGGAAGGCCAGCCTGGGGTTCAACAGGTGTCCAAGAATCAGTCTTCAGATTGAAAGCGAGGGCAGCTCATCCTATCCCCTCAGGTTGCAGTGACCATGCTCTGAGGGTCAGACTCATACAGTGTCACCCAAGGACACCGACAGAAGCCTGGCACAGTAAAAGGCACACCCGGGAAATGCAGCTGGGGGAGGCTAGGCCCAGGTGTCAGCGTGGGCAGCTTCCTCAGGAAGGGGATTCCCTGGGAGACGTCCAGAGGTCGAATTGGTCTAGGAGGGGGCACAGTGTGAGGTGACAGGGCTCCCAGGTCCCGAGTCCTTCACCCAGGAATACCGTCTGAGTCTCCTGCCACTCTCAGGTCCTTGTCCTCCCTGTCCAGCAGCATCCTGGGGAGCTAAGCCCTCTGTCCTGGGCACTTCCAGACACACCCGACCCCTGCTCTCTCTGCCTCTCCTTCAAGCTCCAGGCTGACTCTGACTCAGGGGGCAGCTCCTGTGCTCAGGGGAGTCTCAGGTGGATGGGGTGAAGCATTTGGGATCCTGATCCCTTCATGGGGCATCCCCAGCCTCCTTAAGGAGACACTCTTCAGAAGGATAGGGCTTCTCACTTGCCTCAGCTCTGACCACGGGGCTGTCCATGCTCAGTGACAGGACACTGACCAGGGATCTGACTGAAGTGGCCAGGAGCCTGGCTGGAGTAACCAGGGACCACCCACCTTCTGGAGCTCACGTGCTGTGCAGAGAATATGACCCTGGGACCCCTGCAGAGACCATGGGGCCTAAAGTTAGATTATCAGTCCAGCGTAGTTTTCTCCTGCTTTTTGCAAGTTTACATAAAACATTGATGAGAAAAACATACATCAATAACAGACGAGCTGGGGGTGCCAATTGCTAATCTCTTGTGGCAATGAGGGGTGATATAGAAGGAGCAGCACCATGGCTGAAATGAGACCAGAGGCCCTGTTGACTCCACTGGGGTGTGTGGTTGCTTAAATGACCCAACTATTCCTACTGAAGTAATTAGCAAGTGTCCTGATGACACAGCACAGCATTTAGATGGAATGAACAAGAGGGGACTGAGTCTGAGGGACCAGCAGGAGGAAGATGGTGGGTCCCTGGTCCACCTGCTGCTGAGTCAAGTGTCATCATGATCTCTCAGCAGAGCCCAGCTCAGCCCCATGGCCAACCTCCTGGAAGGTCCACAGCTCTGCTGAAGCTGGTCCAGGACAGACCCCAGGTCAGCGAGGTTTGGGACAGTGGTCATGAGATCAATTCCCAGAAAGGTGACTGTGATCACAGGGCTTGAAGGCTGCAGCTGATTTTCTAATCTGAGACCCTGCTTCTTCCTCCTATCGCCTGTGCTGCCCCTGCAGCTGGTTTGAGTGACATGTGTCCAGGAGGAGTCACAGAGGATGTAAATTTGCATAAGCACCAAACACTGACTGCCCCCAAAAGCTGGAGAGGGAATAAGAGCGGCCTGGGAAGCCCAGCTGTGCTCTGGGATCAGGAGGCAGAGCTCTGAACATCTCACCATGGCCTGGATCCCTCTCCTGCTCCCCCTCCTCGCTCTCTGCACAGGTGCTGCGCCTAGATTCAGTCCCCACAGACCCCAAGTTGGGCCTGACCCGAATCCTGAGCAAAGCCCCACCACTGCTGCTAGGGGGGATTCCTAGCAATGGGTCCTTTGTCTTCAAGCCCCCTCTCTTGTTCTTCCTTGCAGGCTCTGTGGCCTCCTATGAGCTGACACAGCCACCCTCGGTTTCGGTGTCCCCGGGACAGACGGCCAGGATCACCTGCTCTGGAGATGCATTGCCAAAAAATTATGCTTATTGGTACCAGCAGAAGCCAGGCCAGGCGCCTGTGCTAGTGATTTATAAAGACAGTGAGAGGCCCTCAGGGATCCCTGAGCGATTCTCTAGCTCCAGCTCAGGGACCACAGTCACCCTGACCATCAGTGGGGCCCAGGCTGAGGATGAGGCTGACTATTACTGTTACTCTGGGGATGGCAACAGTCTCACAGTGACACAGGCAGATGGGGAAATGAGACACAAACCCCTTGCCATCTGTGTCACCTTCTCTCTCCAGCCCCAGGAGGACTGTGGACAAAGCCACGAACAAGTCGGCCCAGTTCACCTCGATCTGAGATTCTGAGGCCTCCCTTCCAGATCTCCACGTAGGCCCTCCGGAAGGTGGGTTGAGAATAAATTTGGGCCTGGCAGGTCCAGTCAGTCCTGGTGTTTTCTGGGCTGGAGTGCAACTTTGGGAAAAATGACTTGAATGGAAGTACAGTCAGAAGGAGACATCTGCTGAGTGGTGATGGTCCCAGTATTTCCTCGCGTGGTGACTGAATCTAAGGCAGTGACCCTACTCTGTGGCCCAAATGCCCTGGGTTATTCCTCTGAGCTCCCCGTGTTTTACTGAGATGCTCCAACCCCTACTCTCATGGTATCCTGGTCTGAAGAATGATGGCCACTGCGGTGGGCACTGTGTGTCCATCTAGATGCCCTTTTCAGGGCTCATGCATCCAGCATCCAAACAAGGCTGTGCAGGAGACTGTGACTTGTCACAGCTGTTCCCCACTGGAAAATGCCAGTGAGGTCAGAGAACTGCTCTCCCAGTGATGTGCCTCCTTCACAGTGTGGTTCAGGTGCAACGCCTGCCTGGTCCCTAGATTTTAATGCCATGTTTTAATTTAAAATAACTTCAAAGTGTCTCCTGCTGAGCTCTCCAGCGTAACACATTCCCAGTCATACCTCTCACACTTTTCTTTCTGACAAAATTTCCTAAAACCCTACTGCAACGAATTCTCCCTCTCAGAGTAGGATTCCAGGGAATTCACAAATGAACAAACAAACCAAAAACTGTCTAGGAGAAAGAGGATCCAAGAGGAGAGAGCTGCACAGGGGGTGCACTCTGGAGTCAGCAGATATTCATGAGCACCGATGAGCGCATGCCTGGGAGGAAAACTTCTGTGATAGAGAAAATAACCATTCAAAGATTCAAAGACATTTGAGGGAATACTCCATAGAGCTCACACACACACCCATCTGCACACACACACACACACACACACAATGAGAATAGTGCCTGTTCCTCCACTCCATGAAGAAAGACCTGAGTTAAAGGGTGTGAGGTTGACCAGTGAGAAGAGCTTTGCCTCAGCACTGGGGAAAACGTTGCCCTAGACAAAAGGCATCTCTGGTGTCAACTAAGAAAGTGTAAGGCCCCTGTGCTGATGCCTATGTCAAAGACCATCAAATGTATTTTAACCAACTAGCCTAGAGTTGTCACCAAGAGTTTGATCTTACAAATAATCCTGCAATGAACATCCCTATTCAGACTCCTTGGGGTTCACTTCTGAAGATTACCATAGAATAAATCTCTAGGCATTGTAAATCTCCAATTTACAATGGAATCCTCAATTTACAATGTAAATCTCCAATTTACAGCCATAAAACTTTGATGTGAGCATGCTGTTCAAAGTTTGGGTTTTTGCCAACATGATGGATTAAAATTTTGTTATCTTGTTACAGTGTTATTTTGGATTTCTCCTATTCTGCTTGAGGTTGAACATTTTCTCAAACATTTCGGTGCTCTTTATTTTTTAGGATTTAGTAAACTTTCTTCTTAAGTGGCCAGGTAGAGAGGATTTTAGCCCCTGTGGGCCAAGAGTCAACTTTGACCATATTATGAAGGAACTTGTAACTCCAGTTACCATGTAACCTTTTAAAGCTATAAAAAACACTCTCAGCTCTGGAACCACACAAAACAGGTGACACGCCAGGAGTGGCCGCAGGATGCGGTTTAATGGTCCCTGGTTTGTAGGGTCATTTGAAGTTTAAAAATTTCGCCAGCATATATTTTAGGTGGAGATCTGTTAGTGGGTAACACTATATTTCACCTCCTATAGTGGCCTGAGGTTTCTCTCTAGATAAGAACACACTTTTATCATTTTTTGGATGGATTTTGGGTCTATCCGTGATAGCCCTGTGTCATAAACTCCTAACTTTTGTGTCCGTCCTTTTACTGTGATTTTTGGGAGTGTGACAGTATATCAGGAATATACTCCCCATGGTGGAAAATCAGAGAGAGGGAGGGGCAAGTGGGCAAAGAAGCTTGTACCAAAGCTGGAATATCCAGTGCAGGCTCAGAGAAAAGGGTCCTAATATCAGCATTTGACTGAAGCCAAAACCACAAAAGAACACAGGGATTCTGGGGGTGACAAATAAAAATATAGTTTAAGTTTTAATGTATTCATTCTTTTTATAATCCACAAAAATTCTAAAACTCGGAATTTAACAATGGGATAAGGAAGAGAGCTTGAGATGTTAAACTATAAAGACCCCAAGGCAAGTTGCCAGGAAAAGAACAGGACCTTTTTGGTGGAACTATGTTTATGCTGCAAATTACCCTTTTCTATATGTCTATGTATATATTTAGGTATAAGGGACCATCTCATGCAACATCCTTCTTCACTAGTCAAAGATCACCCTCACCCAAGGAGGGAACCTAAAGGGAATGTCAATATGAAACACGAAACATAATGCACTTTTGTATAACCATTAAGAGAGTCTCTATTTGCATATCAAAATGTGGATGCCTATTGTTAACATTGGAAATAGTAGGTTAATATGCATATGAGATGAATTTTCTTTTGACCATTTCTGTCTGTGATTTATCTTTCTTAATAGGGACATTCTCTGTCCTTAGAACAATTAAACTTGTGATGCTTTTTGTTCTATTATCTGTATCAGCTCTGTTTTTTTTCAAACGGTGGCAAAGATATCCCATGGCTAATGATTAATAAATTCAGTTAAGGGTATTTAAACTATTTCAAGAGCGGACAGTTGTGATTTCCCCACATCTAACTCACAGATGTTGCTGATGCTGACTCGCTCTTCTCTTCTAATCTTAGCAAATAAAGTGGGAGCATTGACTTTTCTGAAGACCCAGATGACAGCAGGAGAGAGGAGGTGAAACCCCTCAAAGCTGTTTTCCTTTAAACCCTCAGGATGAATCACCCTGGAGAATTCCCCACATTTGAGTTGGATGATATCTAAATGAGAGTTTGGTCTTAGAGTTGGTGCTGAGTTAGTTCAGGATTTGGGCTGTTGGGATGGGATGAATGTGCTTTACAAGTGGAAAATGCACGAGTGTTTGGGTCCGTAGGTTGGAGAGTTCCTGGCTGCTTTATGTGCCCCTGAATTCATACAATGAAGCTCTTAGGCACAGTGTGTGAGTTAATTTGGAGAGTCTTTAGAGGTGATTAAGTGAAAATGAGGTCATGAGGGAGGGTTCTTATTCAATCTGACTGGTGTTCTTCTGAGAAGAGAAAATTTGCACACACAGAAATGAGACACCAGAGATGAACGTGTAGAGGAAAGAGCATGTGAAGACACAGCCAGGAGGTAGCTACCTGCAAGCCAAGGAGAGAGGCGTCAGGGGAATCAAACCTATAAACCCTTTCATCTTGACTCCCTAGCTTCACAAACGGTGAGAAAATAAGTGTCTGCTCTTTAGGCCAGCAGGCCTTTGGTATCTCATTAAGGTAGCACTAGCAAATGAAAACAAAAGGACCCCGAAGACCTTGGATGTGGGAGAAGGAGGAGACGGAGCAGGTTGCAGGAGGCAGGGCAGGGAGGGGCTGGAAGTTCAGGCTCTGAGGTGCATCTCCTGGGTGGAATCCTGACTCCACTCACTGCTCTCTGGGGACTTGGGGAAAAACAATTAACCTCCCAATAGTAAATCCCAAACAAAGATCGGGCCTTGAGCATAGGGTTCCTCATCCTCTTATTCCCTATGATGCAAGTCTTATTGAAGTCACGCTTGTAAAACACTCAGCAATGTATCTGGCATACACTATGGTCTCATAAGTGGTTGTTCTGAATTTTCTAGTGATGTGTAGAGGATGGCATTGGTCCTGTGGGCAGAGGGGGCACTGTGGACCTTGGTTTGAGGACTCTGAAAAACACCAAGTCCCCTGGTAGTGCGTAAGTGCGAAGAGCCTCACAGATGCTTCCTCACAGGCCCCTTCTATTGGGTAAAATTTACTCTCCACTCCTGACACCCATCTGGTCCTTCTTCTGACTTTAGTAAATTGCCAGTATGAAGGGCTAAGGCTCAAGGCTCTGATGAGAGCTAGGACAGGCACACTGGGGAATGAGGAGTAGATTTGCATCCTCTGCTCATCAGGGAGCCCACCCAACAAAGACACAAGAATAAAAGAAGTAGATTTGCATGAAGAGCCTCTCTTTCCTATGATAAGAGAGGCCTGAAGGTCCCTCCCCAGCCGTGGGCTCAGAGACAGAACTCTGGACCATCTCCGCCATGGCCTGAACCACTCCCCTGCTCACCCTCCCCATTGTCTGTGCTGCCTCCCAGGGCTCAGCGCCCACAGGACCAGAGATCAGCCTGGCCCTGAACTTCAGCTCAGCACAAGGAGTGATGCAGAGTGTGGGGCTCTGGGAATGACCCTCATCCTCATAATTACATCTCCTGTCCTCTCTTGTAGGCTCTGTGGCCTCCTCTAAGCTGACTCAGGAGTCAGCAGCATCTGTGGCCCTGGGACAGTCAGCCACGGTAACCTGCCAGGGAGACAACCTAAGAAGCTATAGTACAAACTGGCACCAGGAGACGCCAGGCCAGGCTCCTGTGTGGGTCATACATGGAAACAACAACCAGCCCTCAGGGATCCCAGATCAATTCTCTGGCTCCAACTCAGGAACACAGCCATCCTGACCATCACCGGGGCTTAGGCTGAACATGAAGCTGACTATTACTGTCACTCATGGGAAAGCAGTGCTACTCATCTCACAATGGGACAGATAGATTGGGAAGTGAGATCTAAAGACCTTTGCTGTCTGTGTCACCCTCTTTCTCCAGGCCTAGCAGGACTGTGGAGGCAGCCATGAGCAGGGCGGGCCTCCTGGGTCACTTGGATTGAAGCCCTGGAGGATTTTTTTTTTTTTTTTTTTTTAATTTAAGACCCTGAATATCACATTGAAGTCCCTCCTAGCATAGGACTCAATTGTAAAACATTCCCAGTCACGCTCCCCACACTTCTTTCCTGAGAATATATCCTGACACCCTACTGCATGCAATCCTCCCTTTCAGAGTAGGATTCCAGGGAACTCAAAAATTAAAAACAAACAAACAAACAAACAAACAAAAAAGTCAGTCTAGAGGGAAGTGTATTGAAGAGGAGAGAGTTGCACAAGGAGAAAACTCTGAAGTTGCAAATATTCATGCACTGATGAGCACTTGTGTGTAAAGAAACTCCCTCTGAAAGAGAAAGACACTTGAGGGAACACTCCACATAAAACACACACACACACACACACACACACACACACACCCACTCTCACTCCAGTCACAGAGGAAAGGCCTGAGTTACGGGGCATGAGGTGGACTCGTCAGAAGAGCTTCAGCTCAGTATTGGAGAAAATGTGGCCCAGACATAGGGCTACTCTGCTTTCAACTAAGAAAGTGTAGAAGCAAACTGAGAAAAGTCAAGACAGTTTCCAAGTAACTTTACTGAATCCAAAAATAAAAGACAAAAATAGAAAAGAAAATGCAAAAGAATTATAAACTCAGCAAGGAAAAATGCACCATGATTGGCATTCTCTCAATATTTCCTGCAAGAAAAAAAGAAAATATATGCTCTAACACAGAGAAAAACGAATCAATCCAAAGTGGCAATAAAATTGCACGCATGATAGACCTTATAGGCAAGAATTTTAAAGCAGTTCTTATAACTCTTTTCTTCTTGCTCATGAGAATAGAGGATTGATTGAATGTGTTAAGTGGAGAAATGGAAGGCATAAAGAAAGATCCAAGTTAAACTTTTGGAACTGGACCTTCTTTCTTTCTGCTGGACAGCGGAGAAAACTGCCTCCTCCAGGTTTATGCCCCTTCTTAGCAAGGTTTGGTTTCAAAACTGCCTGAGGTGAAGATCTCAAGCCTCCCTTTCAATGTAGGAGAATCTGAAAATCCTCCAGTTCCACAGCTCCCTATAGGGATGGCAGAAGCCTCAATGTGGGTCAGGGTGTCCTTGTGCCCAGTGTTGCCTCCCTCACTTAGTTTCACACCAGCTGCGCAAGCAAATTTCCATCTCAGAGTCTGCTTCCAGGCATCCCAAAATAACATAACAAGTCATCCCCAATGTGAGCCATCAGGAACCTGAGGAGGCCACAGTATACCAGAAAGCACCGGTTTATTCCTAATGATCATTGTGAGTCTGCAAATGCCCAATGATATCTGAGTGTTTCTTGCATTTGTACGGAATGAAAAGGGCCCTGGCATGCCAAGTGCTCTGGGATCAGAGGGAGAGTTGAAGTCAGATCCTCCTCCAGGAATTCAGGGTCAGGAGAGGCAGCCTCACCCCAAGTAGAGACCACAGATGCACCCACAGGGGAAGCTACAGGATGGATGTTGCCCACCTCCACCCTCCACATCCTGTGAAAAAATCATTCTTTCCACTCCTCCTTCAGCCATCAAAGTTGACACTTTAAAAGCCATAAGAGCCTACACCTGTCAACAGAAAACCCACTCACATCTCCATCAACCACACAATCTCCACATGAAGATTCTTCAAAAAATAATAACAGTAGCCACGAAAAGGTATCTAAAATGTTACATAAATAATTGAACTTAGATTACATATGAAAATGATACTATTTTTGATATGCGAGGTAAATAAAATATATTATTTGAAGTCATTTACCTTCTTCTCTTTGTATGTCTAACGTGGCGGACTAGACCTTGGGATTCCCCTGAGGCTCACATCGTATTATGATTGAACAGTGCTGGTCTGCACCCCTTGAGGTAACAGGGGCTGAGGAGTGACCTGGTGCAGGAAGCCCCATCTCCATCTATAGGACATCAGTGTGAACCCAGGGAGAGGCACGGGTGCAAGAGAAATGAGAACAGGAGTGTGGACCACCTGCTTGTGCACGGGACTGAGCCTTCACTTTGAGCCAAATAAACTTTTTTTTACTATCTTCAATTCCGAACAAGAGGACTTTCCTGGACTTCTTTAGGTTTTGAGATTTGTGCCCCTTCAGGTTTGGTGCTGTCTGGACTCCCAGCCAGGGGACACTGAGGAAATCCAGGAGTCTCACACTGACTCTGTTGCATTTTGTCTGCTGGGAGCACCCCAAAGGAAATTGTGTACGATTTCCTTTCCTGGTGCTCAAATAGCTGCTCTATGCACTTGTCGTGGTTTCAGAGATGAATCTAGGTGGGAAGACAGGATAGTGTATGTTATGATATTTAAATGGAAACTGAATCCATTAATTGTTTTTGGTTTTGTTGTTGTTGTTTGTTTTGTTTTGTTTTTGAGAGAGAGAGTCTCGCTCTGTTGCCCAGGCTGGAGTGCAGTGGTGCAATCTCCGCTCACTGCAACCTCTACCTCCCAGGTTCAAGCGATTCTCCTGCCTCAGCCTCCTGAGCAGCTGGGATTACAAGCCCCCACCACTATGCCCAGCTAATTTTTGTATTTTAGTAGAAATGTGGTTTCACCATATTGGTCAGGCTGATCTCGAGCTCTTGACCTCAGGTGACCCACCAGTCTTAGCCTCCTAAAGTGCTAGGATTATAAAGGTGAGCCACTATGCCTGGCCGAATAGTTTTTAAAATATGAAATGTTAAGAGAGATTTGTCATAGGCAATGAGAAAGGTGAAAATAGATTAAAAGCGTTTTAAGGAAAAAAACCAAAAATGTACTTGTAGACTGTGTGCCTTCAGTGTTGCAGGGTGAAGAGAGGTCAGTTTTATGGTTCCCAAAGGATGTACTAAGATGGAGGAAACCATCTTAGTAAAAAACACACATATCTGCGACTCAAAACAAAAATCAAAGTAAAATGGAAAAAAATCTTTCAATAAAACATTCCCAATAAATATCACTCTGGTGCAATCAGAAATGCCTGCTACCAAACTTTCCCTTTCCTTTACTGGGTCATATTCCCATGGATCACCTGTGTGCAGTGTGGACTCTGTGGTCCCCATTTCTCAGGATGAGAACCAGACGGTGGGAAGGACATGTCGTCTGCTGATGAGTGGGAAGGGCAGCACTGGGAGCAGTGGAATCAGGCTCAGGACTGTGGACCTGGTCAGTGCTCCTGTTCCCTCCACAGGGTCCCTCCCACATGTGCCGTGTGGATGTGGGTGCACTGCCTGGGGTGGCTGATGTGCTTGAGGGATTCGATGCTGCAGATGCTTCAGCACAAAGCGTGGGGGTGGGGATGGGACGAGGCTGCAGCTGGGGAGACCAGGGACCAACGATACCCAGCAGAGGAGTCCACGGGCAGCCCCATTTCCTGACAGTAGAGACAGCCTGGAGGTGGGTGCCAGGCAGAGGGCACTGCAGGGTGTGCCTAGGCCTGGAGGGTCACAGAGACACAGGCACCTCACAGCAGAGACCCTGAGGGCCAGGAGCTCACTCAGGTAAGGGATTTCGGCAGATCTTTCTCTCCTGAGGAAATCAGGTACAAAAAAATTAAGTTCCTGCCATCAGAATAGACAAACAAGGACTTTAGTCTCCTCAGCTGAACCCCACTGTCCAGGGAAGCAGAAGCCTCTGAACTCAGACCCAGGTGAGGGTGGGGTGAGGAGAGGAGCTCAGGGGGCAGATTTGCATGGAGGCCCCGCCCTCCTCTGAGGCAGAGGGGATAAGACAGGGCTGGGTCAGGCCCTGTGCTGGGGTCTCAGGAGACAGTGCTGTTGGGAAGTCTCCACCATGGCCTGGGCTCTGCTCCTCGTCACCCTCCTCACTCAGGACACAGGTGACACCTCCAGGGAAGGGGCTTCTGGGTCCTCTAGGCTGATCCTTGGTCTCCTGCTCCTCAGGCTCACCTGGGCCCAGCACTGACTCACTAGAGTATGTTTCTCCCTCTTTCCAGGATCCTGGGCTCAGTCTGCCCTGACTCAGCCTCCCTCTGTGTCTGGGTCTCCTGGACAGTCGGTCACCATCTCCTGCACTGGAACCAGCAGTGACGTTGGTGGTTATAACTATGTCTCCTGGTACCAACAGCACCCAGGCACAGCCCCCAAACTCATGATTTATGGTGTCAGTAATCGGCCCTCAGGGGTCTCTGATCGCTTCTCTGGCTCCAAGTCTGGCAACACGGCCTCCCTGACCATCTCTGGGCTCCAGGCTGAGGATGAGGCTGATTATTACTGCAGCTCATATGCAGGCAGCGACACTTTCCACAGTGGTCCAAGTTCATGGGGAACTGAGACCAAAACCTGCCCTGGGCTCTCAGGCTCCCTTTCTGCTCTGAAGATGCTTCCTCACCCAGTGCAAGGGGCTTCCTGCAGCATGACCTTCAGAATTCTTCTCTCTCAGCTCCTCTCCTTTCCCACCATGAAGTCCAAAAGGAAACCTGCCCTGTGGTTTCTCATCCAGGACAGGGACAGCTTCCTGATGCTTGTGTGCTGTGGTCCCTGAATGTGCAACTCTTCCTAGCTCTTCAAATGCAGGGACAATGACAAGGAGCTGCCTGATTGGTGCAGTCACTGCTTTTTTCAGTGTCTCTCCACCCTAAATACATCACCATCTCCCACACTGTGGGTAGAATTTTAGTCAACTACATTCTAATGGTTGTCACCACAACTTTGATCTTAAATAACAGTGCAGCGAACATCCCTATGCAGCCTCCTTTGAGTTCCTGTGTGAATATGAGCATAGGATTCATTTCTAACAGTGAAATTGCTATTCAGAAAGATGTGTGCTTATAATTTTCTCCCACTGTTGTCAGATTCCCCTCCAGAGGGGTTCTTCCAATTTTCAACGCCAGCCAGAAGTACTTGTTCAGAGTACATTGTTGAAAGTGTAAATTTTTGCCAACCTACCAGACTAAAAAATGGTAACTTGTTACAGTTTTACTTTTGAGTCTCCTCTTCTGCTTAAGATTGGGCCTTTTCAGAAATAGTTCAGTACATTTTCTTTTTTAGGATTTGCTAAACTTTTTCTTCAATATCCAGGTAAGGAGAATTTGAGTCTTTGAGGCCAGGCACGATGGCTCACGCCTGTAATCCCAAGCACTTTAGAAGAGTAGGACGGGTCAATTGCTTGCTCCCAGGAGTTGAGATTAGCCTGGGCCTCACAGTGAACTCTCATCTCTATTAAACTAAAGAACATAAAAATAAATTTTAAAAAGAATTTGTTTAGTCTTTGTGGCTCAAGAATCAACCTTGGGGATATTCCATATGTACGTATAGCATCATTTACAATGTAAACATTTAAAATGATAAAAAAAAACACTGTCATCTCTGAGTCATACAAAAATAGGTGTCAGGCCAGGGATGGTCACAGGATGTGGTTGAACAGTCCCTGGTTTGTAGGTTTATCTGAAGGTTGAAAATTCCACCAGCATATGATCTAGGTGGGGATCTCTCTGTGAGGGTCACTGTATTTCACCTGTATTAGGCTGAGTTCTTTCATTGGATAAGAACATGCTCATATCATCTATTTGATTGGATCATGGATTTAAGACAGCCCTGGGTCACAATCACATAACATTTTTCTGCATTGCTTGCTCTGAGTTTTGGGAGAGCTTTAATTTATCAGGAATAGACTTCTCCTAAGGCAAAATCTGAGGGAGTGGGAGGGGCACGTGGGCCAGAAAGCTTGTACCAAAGCTGGAATATCCAGGGCAGGCTCAGAGACAAGGATCCTAATATCAGCATTTGACTGAAGCCAAAAACAGAAGAGAACATGGAGGTTCTGAGAATGACAAATAAACAAACAGTTTAAGTTTTAAATGTACTGAATATTTTTATAATCCATGAAAATTCTAGAACAGAATTTAACAGTGGGGATAAGGAAGAGTGCTTGAGATGTTAAACTATAAAGACGCCAAGGCAAGTTGCCAGGAAAAGAACAGCACATTTCTGGTGTAAATATGTTTATGCTGCAAATTATCCTTATATATATATGTGTGTGTGTGTGTGTCTGTGTGTCTGTGTCTGTGTGTATAAGTAAACATCCCTTGGAACATCCTTCTTCCCTACAGTCAAGATCACCTCACTCCACAAGGGAACCTAAAAAAAATGTCATATCAAATAGAAAAAATAATGCACTTTGTATAACCATTACAGAGTCTCTATTTGCATATCAAAATATGGATGCTTAATGTTAACATTGGAAATAGTATTTTAATACGCATATGAGATGAATTTTCTTTAGACTATTTTTGTCTGTGATTTATCTTTCTTAATAAGGACATACTCTTCTCTTAGAACAATTTAACTTAATACACTTTTGTTGTACTTTCTGTATCATTTCTGTTTTTTTCTAAACACTGACAAATATATTCCAAGGCTACTGATTAATACATTCAATTAATGAGTATTTAACTTATGTAAATTATTTCAATAGTGGACAGATGTGATTTCCTCACATGTACCTCACAGATGTTGCTGATGCTGACTCGCTCTTCTCTTCTAATCTTAGCAAATAAAGTGGGAAATTTGACTTTCCTGAACACCCAGATGACAACAGGAGAGAGGAGGTGAAACCCCCAAAGCTGTTATTCTTTAAATCCTCAGGATCAATAGACCTGGAGAATCACCCACACTTGAGTGGGATGACATACAAATGAGAGTTTGGACTTAGAGTTGGTGCTGAGTTAGTTCAGGATTTGGGTTGTTGGGATGGGATGAATGTGCTTCACAAGTGAAAAAGACATGAGTTTTGGAGTCTGTAGGGTAGAGAGTTCTTGGCTGAACTGTGTCTGCCAGATCTGGGTTGAGTGACATCCCACCATGAGGAGTCCCAGAGAAGTAAATTTGCATAAACACCAAACATGCAGTGCCCCACCGGGCCTGAGAGGAAATAAGAGAGGTCTGGGAGCCCAGCTGTGCTGTGGGCTCAGGAAGCAGAGCTCTGGGCTCTATGTCTTACCACAGCCTGGACCCTTCTCCGGCTCCCCCTCCTTAGCTTCTGCACAGGTGCTGCCCCCAAGCCCTGCCCCAGGCTCAGCCCTCACAGGGCCCTGAGCTGGTCCTGCCCTGAACCCTGAAAGCTCTGCATTTTCTGAGCTTAGCCCAGGCAGAGCCCCAGAATGATACCACTGGAAATGTGTTTGTTATCTTCAAGCCCCCTCTCCTGTCCTCTCCCGCAAGCTCTGTGGCCTCCTATGAGCTGACACAGCCACCCTTGGTGTCAGTGTCCCCAGGACAGACAGCCAGGATCACCTGCTCTGGAGATGTACTGAGGGAAAATTAAACTGACTGGTACCAGTGGAAACCAGGCCAGGCCCCTGTGCTGCTGATATATAAAGATGGTGAGTGGCCTTCTGGAATGCCTGAGTGATTCTCTGGGTCCACCTGAGGGAACACGACCATCCTGACCATCAGCAGGGCCTGAACAAAGATGAGGCTATATTCAGACTTTACTGCTGTTTTCGGGCTTTGGGAGTGACTTGGGAACATAAGAAGTGGATGGAAGATGAGAGAGATGTAGAGAAACATCACTTGGCCTTAGATTTCCATACGATGGTGACTGGGTCACTCCTTCAAAATATCCTATATCAGTCCCAACAAATGCCCAGCTCAGTTCAATACCTGAGGTTCCAGTCTTCCATGGCAGCCTGGGATTTTGAACAGGAAAAGCTGAGGAGAGGGCACTGTGGCATCTGCCTCAAAACCCTTTTCTGAGCTCACCAACCCTCAACTGTTGGGAGCTTCTAGGAGCTCAGGGCTGTGCCCTCACTGGAAAGTGCTATTGTTTCCAGAAAACTTCCTTCCTCATATTTAGGTCCAGTTTTGAGAGTTTTCATTTAATGATGGCCTGGGACCAAGAACCCAAGGCCCTGCCTTAATACAGGATGACACTGAAAGCCCTTCCAGCTCGCGACCTCCCATTGTTGATGTCTGAGGTGTCAGTTGCAGCCCTATGATGGGTCAGGGTATCCTGCAAGTGGTGCCTTCCTCACTCCATCCAGGTCATCTGTGCATGCAAATCTTTATCTCAGAGTCTATTTCCAGGAAACACAAACTAAGATGGCCAGCTCTCACCAAAATGAGCCACCATAGACCTGAGGTGGCCACTATACACTGGAAGGCACCAGCGAATTCCCTCAGTTTCCATTGTGAGCATCCAAATGCCCAACTACATCTGAGTGTTCCTTCTGTTCTTATGAAATGAAAAGGGAGCCTGACATACCAGGTGCTCTGAGTCCTGAAGGACAGGTGGAGTCAGATCCTCCTGCAAGAAATCCATGGAAAGGGGAGCTGCCTCACCCCATGCAGGGACCAGAGATACTCCCACAGGGGCAGCTGTAGGATGGACGCTGCCCACCTCCACCCTGCACATCCTGCACAATTACTCTTTTCACCCTTCCTTCAGCTTACTGAAGTTGATATTGACGAAGTCAGCACAGCTCACCCTTGGCAATTGGACTCCTTCAAGACTCCATCAGCCACACAATCTCAACAAAAAGAATCTCCCCAAAATAATAATAGTAACAGTATCTATGAAAATGTCTATGAAATATCTCACAAATAATTTTAGATTGTGTGCATGTGTAAATATTATTTTTCACACATTGGGTTAAATAAAATATATTATTGAAACTAGTTTACCTTTTTATTTTTTAT
The DNA here is from genome assembly GCF_003255815.1 of Theropithecus gelada. NCBI lineage: Eukaryota > Metazoa > Chordata > Mammalia > Primates > Cercopithecidae > Theropithecus > Theropithecus gelada. Next base: position 28,792,590 of record NC_037678.1, on the reverse strand, counting down.
GTCTAATATGGTGATGAGACAGTAGGATTCACATGAGGCTCACATCATGTTGTGATTGTACAATGCTGGTCTGGTCTTACCCCTTCAGATGACAGGTGCTTTGGAGTAACCTGCTTCAGCCCCATCTCCACCTGTAGGACATATGTGTGAAGCCAGGGAGAGGCACGGGTGGAAGAGAAATGAGGACTGGCTGTTTATGCAGGTGACTGAGTCCTGGAGCCCTGACCCTGTTCTATCCTAGACGTGTCACATCCATCTCACCTGAGACCACTGCTGGCCTGCCTGAGCTCACAACTGGGGGGATCTGGCAGTTCTGGCAACATGGTCGCTTGATGTCCAGTGTTATCCTGTCTCTCCCAGGGCCCAGTAAGACAAAAGGAGCTGTTTTTAGAAAGGGAAGTAATGCTCTACTGCACATGACATGGCCTTCTTCCAAAACCCCAGGAGTCTACATTGGGATTCTCCAATGGGGTTTGCCATGTGCAGGAGGTTTCAGTTCCCACGGTAGAGTCAGCTGGATTCTCTGGCCCCAGCAGCAGGACACTCACAACCCTGCCTGCACCTGCTGCAGAGCCTCAGTGCTCTGGGCCTGGAAAACAATGGGTGATATTTATGGCTCCTGATACATGGGTTGAGCCACATCCCCAAGTGTAAAATATGCTACCACTAGACCTTTATAGACCTTGTGTCTCTTTCTTCCTGGGGGCAGTTGAAGGATATAATAACATGTTCTTTATTTTGTAGGAGATTCTCAGCTGCTCCAGACAACTAAACTCCCAATTTCAGCTAATATGGAGGAGGAAACATCTTCTTGTATTTCCCACTCTGAAAACTGCATGGATATCACAAAGCTTGCAATAGGCCGTGCCCATTATGTACATGCAATTCAACTCTGATGTCCAGATGGTCTGAGCCCCCATGATGATATCTTGATAGGGAATGGAGAGCTAATGATGCTGGGCAGAAAATTGTGAATGTATACTGTTGTCCATCCCACGTGAATGCGCACTGATTCTGATCCTATTCTCTGAGGGTAATGGACAAGACCTCAGTATCTGCTTCAACGGTGTAACTGTGCACCTGCAGACATAGCATTCTGTTCCAGGAGAGCCCCATCTGGCACAGATACTGTAAATGCCTCTATTGCCTGTATGGATCTGTACAAATCCAAATTCATCTTCCAGGATCATTCAACTATTGTAGAGATCAGTCCAGTAAACTGAAAACGAGGATCCCAGAAGTGATCACACGTACTTCAGGAGAGAATAGAGTTGTCTCAGAGGGCACCATCCTGTTGAAATTCCTCTGCTCCGTGGGAAGAAACAGCCCAGAAAGGGCCCCAGGGGCTGTGTCTCATCTGGTTCCTGGATAAGGCATAACTCCTTACTGTAGTGAGATTTCACAGAAGCTGCAGGTGAAGTGGAAACACCATCTTTGGTTCATGATTGGGATCTTTTTATCACACACTCGTCATTTTGTCCACAATGTCCAAGTTTCCAAATAGCTATCTAATAGATACAGAGGTTCCGTGTGGGCTGATGAAAGCTCTGGGGTTGGATAGTGGTGATGTTTGCATATTTTTACTGTACTTATTACTGCTTAATTACATACTTAAGAATGATTAAAAGGGTAAAATATTTTGTTATGTTTATTTTACCATAATAATACTATTGCATACTCTGCAATAGTAAAGTAATACCAGTTTAATTTTAAAATTATACAACTGCTAAAAATGGAAAGAATTGAGTACTAAGCACCATTTTCTCTGTTTTATATGCTACAACTCAACTTTATCTCTCTCTCTCTCTCTTTCTCTAATTAACAATGATCTCCTGTCTGGTCCAAGGTCACACATTTCCAGTCTTCCAGGAATGTCTATTGATTCTGCTAATTTGTTGCCAGGAAGGATCCTCAAACTTCTCACGCTCATGTTTGAGTGTCAGGTGTCTCCAGCCAGCATTTCTAAACCAGGATCCTTTGACAAGACTTGTGAAGAGTTTTGTAAAAAGTACCCCCCAAGATGACAGTGTTCACTGTTGGCAGCAGGACTGTTTCCACACAGTAGGGCTATGCTGGGTGTGCAGAGGAGCCATGCACAGTGTGCCCACAGGGCAGATTCTACGCTGCTGACTCTGATCCCTGGGTTTGGAGGACCGTGTCCACTGCTGAGTCTACATCTGAATTTGATTCTCAAGAAAAAGGTCATTCATAGCTGTTGGACACTGAGTCACATGGAGGGACAGATGGTGGCTGAGGACACCTTATCTCTGATGTCCATAAGGGGATTAGATTTGCTGGTGGAACAGGAAGATGAAGAAACCTGTGGCTCTAAACATGGAATTTCCAGCTCTCAGTCTCTGCTGTCCATGCTCCCTCAGCTGTATGTTCCTGGGAGATGTGGACCACATGTGTTAGAGGTGAAGGGGATTGGGAAGCTTTCATGGCCTCTCTTACCATCTCCCTTGCTTGTCTAACACACTCTTCTACACCTACTTTATTATGGCTTCTGCTCTACAAGCATACCTGACCTCTAAATTAGAGACTTGTGAAAGTACAGACAGATGCAGGAACTCATCCAACTGGAGACTTTTCCACCACTTGACCCACTGAACACGCCTCTGCAAGGCTCTGAATTTCAAGTGACAGGATTTTGGGATTTCAAAGAAAACTCAATCTTTGGATGAACCATGACACAAGAGGGAAGCATCACACATTTCCCTGCTGCTTGGGCCTCAGTGAGGACTGACTCAGCCAGTCTCAGGCTCCTGGAGACCTCCTAGGTGATATGCACTAGAAAAGTCTTTTCAGTACAAACTGGGGCAGGTAAGGGGCCCTTGCTCTGATATTCTGCTCTCTGATAATTTGGTTTTCAGAGAAAAACAAAGACCTGTGATTCCGGGAAGTTCAAAGCCCACAGATAAGGTCTCCTCATTCTCCCATGACAGCCCGAGCTCTGCATTCCAGAAAAAAAAGAGCATCTTCCCAGCATGAAGAGCCAGGAGCAAAGAGCAAGCTTCTCACAGGGGTGAGCAGGACAGAAGCCACCTTGGTCAGTGGGAAGGAAACTTGCTCAGCTCACATCTGACTCAGAATGACTCAGTCACACCTGTGCAGGGTCACCTGCATGTGAGCATCATTCATTTGCTGCAAGACTAAATACCTTGTGTGGCTCTTGGTTAAAATCTTAGCACAGGTGACATTTCTCTGCCTATTGCTTCAACCCGTGTTTTTCATAATTCACTGTAGGACGCTTACATAAGGTAAGCATGTCAGGTGTGAGGTGTGTTGAATAGGAAAAGCACAGGCTGCCTGTATCAATGCTCATGTCTTGTATTCATGGCCATATCTCATGGAAATGGAAAAAACAAACAGAAAAGAGAATAATACTCTGCTCGAAAAAGCACTGAGAAATGCTATTGTATTGCTATGTCTACAATGTATTAGTTGAGCTAATGGAACATTAACTTAGATAGATCATTTTTATGGGGGGGATTCCTAAACCTTAAACATTGTGTGAAAAATTTTGTTAGGTTGAAAGATCATTAAAAGGCCAAAGTTTGATTATAATCTGGAGTCTTTTACTTTGGGCTTCAACTGGCCAATGAGGGCAGGGAGCTGGCTGCCCTCCCAGGCTCTGACTGACTCCATGTCCAGGTAGAGCTGCACTCCCCACAGGCAGCTGGAGGAACTGACAAGGGGAAGCTGTTTGCATCAGGGCCTCAAAAATTTGGCTCAGGATTTTCCCATGTCCCCTCCCCAAGCCCAGGATGGTTCCAGAACACTAAGAGGAGCTCATCATTACGGATCTAAGACTTCTCTGATCTTGCTCTTCTTTCTTCCTTCCCCAGTGACCTTGGAATTGTCACTCCCTCTCATAGGCCCTTCTTTTCCTTGTCAAGTGCACTCCCTGAATTCTCTGCTTCTGGGTCAGCAAATCTCTAGAACTTCAGGGAAAGCAGAGCTGGGTCACCCACACGGGGCCCTAGAAAGCTGGCCCAGGACCAGACACACAGGCAGCAGGGTGGGTCCCCACAGGACTGCAGTGTGGGCATCGGGTAGAGGGGAGGGACCAGGAACCACTTTCTGAGTGTCCTTAGGGCCAGGTGAACTAGAGAAGGGCTGGGACCTGGTCTGGACCCACGCAAGCCACACCTGTCCCTACACAGTAGCATCTTCCTGGAGGTGATTGGTGATTCTGTTTGTTATGCTGCCCCAGATCACCTAATTTATTACCAGTGAATTTCACACACTACACATCATGCCTGTCCCCAAATTCTTCACTTGTGAGCAAATGTCACATCTGACCTGAACTGGTTTACATCCCAGATCCCCTTCAGGCCTCCCACTGCCCTTTCAGATCCTCACACACCCGAGACCCTTTCCCGCAGGGCACAGACACAGCTCTCTGCACATGCTCTCATCACTTATTTCTTCACTGTTTACTGAAAGGAGCTCCATGGACTCCTTCAAGGACACCTTTTCCAAACACTGAATTTACAGCAGCCAGCCAGTCAGCTTCTGTCGGAACTTTCCATGATTATCTTCAGAGAGCTTACAATTCCACGTTTTTTTTTCTATCATTATCTTTTGACTGGTTGGTTTCTATTAATCATTGCATTATCAGTCAGAAATGTTTTTTCACTACAAGAACACGTGAGGCAGGAACCAGGGAGCATCCGATTTTCTCCCACAAAAGTAAATCTGCATGTCCTTGGTGATTGTATTCCAGATGCTCACCGATTCAAACATAGGAAGCTTGAATGTTTGTAACTCTCCATTCCCTTTCAATGCGGTGTTGACTTTGCTTTCATTGTTGTTGATGTAAGACCTCAGCATGGCTGCTGCAGCTCCAGTTATCACACCCATATTCAAGAGAAAAAGCAAAGCACAAATCCAATCTAGTCCTTGCTACACAGTAGAAAAAGTTCCCTGAAAAGAACCTCAGCCACCTGACTCTTACATCCCGTGGACCAGCGCTGGGCTACTTGGAAACTCCTGGGGGAAGCAACTGGAAATTTGCCTGGTTTTCAGTTGAATAGAGGGGATGACACACAGGTAGATGGTGTAGGGAGTATCTGTTGGGTCTATAAACCCAGTGTGCCTACTGCACTGACCCAGCAACAGGACAGGAAAGTCCTCAGAGCAAGGACAGTGTCTTCCTCACGCTGAATTCCTAAAATGCTGTCTTGCCAGGACAGAGTTTGTTGGGTGAATGAGCTTCTGTCTCTGTTGTATTGCAGGAGTCACCACCAGCCCACATTGGCACTGTATTTGTAGCCAGAACCAGTCACAGCCACCCCTGAGTCCTGCATCCCCCAGTACCAAGCCACAGTTCCCCCTCAGGACCACCCACCACTCAGAGAGACGTGCAGGGAGCCTCAGGAGGGCCCTGTCACCTCCTCCTCCACGTGGGAGTGTTTAAATTTCCATCAGGAATCTGAGCGCCTTGTGCCAGCTCCTGAGGCAGGAAGGGCCACACCAAGAAGAGGAACTTCTTTCCGTGAGGTCAGCAGTCCATGAATGAAGGAATCAGGGACCCGAGCAGCAGATTCTGAAGCTAGGACCCAGGAGACCCCTGAGCCTCCAGCTGACAGTGTAGAGAGGCCACCAGGGGGCAGCAGAGAGTAACTCAGCGAAAACACCTGGGGATGGGTGGGCCTGGCATCAGGGAGATGCTGACATGCAGGGAGGGTCAGTGACCATGACCTGAGACCTGGAGGGAAAGAGGTTCTCCTTTTCTTAGAGTATTTGTCCTTCACACTGGCGTTTAAATTCTTCTGACTTCCTGGTTCTAAGATCTGACTCTTGGAGATGGTGCTTATTTTTCTGATGCAGATTCAGGCATTTTGCCTCTTCCCATCGCCCGGCCCCCATCCCACAACCACTCTTGCCATCCCATTCTGTAGTCATGCATGTCCTGCCTCCCGGCCCTTCGCTCTGGGAAGCAGACACAGGGGCTTCTCCCTCTCTGGCCACTCCTCAATGTCCACTGTCCCTGGTCTTTCCCAACTGTCCCGGGGAACCTGCCAAATCACAGCTCTTGATTTCCTTATAAGGCACAAAATACTTGCTCGTTAATCTTTTGTTGACTTAAGATTTATCCATTGATACATTTTCCCAGCAACTGAAGACAACTTAATTGTAATAAACATTCACTACCAGGGTCTTGGAGTTTGCAGCCCCCTCTCACTCTCTCATGAAGCCAACATTTCCTTCACCTCCTGATCTGTCCCTGGCCCTGGCCGAACGCTGGAGATACTGAGGCACAGCACCTATGACCTGGCACTAGAACTCACAGCTAAGGCAGAAACTTACTACATCAGATGGATCATCCAACACTCCGTGTGCGCTTGGCAACCAAGAATTTCATTCTCCCCTAGCACTTAGGAGCTGTGCCCTGCGGTGGGGCCTGTACCTGTCCAAGGCTTGTGCTGGCCCCTGTAGAGTGGGAATGAAGAGGGTCCCTGCATTGGCCTCTGCATGTGTCTTCAACATGGATTTAGGCCTATACCAGACATCTCACATCTGGCATAACATATTTATGACCAGGACATTTCTAGAGACACAGACAAAAGCTAACCACCTCCCTCCTGAGCTAGGATGGAAGGGAGGAGGGGACTGTGGGCCCCAGGTAATTCCCCCATCACCACTGTGACTCTGGCATCCTCTTGAACAGGGCCAAGCACTATCCCGTAGGAAGGACTTTATATCCCCTAGAAAATACAGAGAAACTCAGCTCTGAGCTTTCGCTTGAACAAGCCAGCCCAGGAGCAAGGCTGGGCACCATTTGGGTAAAGATGTGAGCCCAGACTATGGGACCAGTGGTTGGAAGAAAATCCCATGGGCTGAGGGGTGGGTAAGCAGGGGCCACCCCTCCTCTCTCTGTTTCCTTTTGGGCTGAGCCCTTCTCTGGAAACCACAGATCTCCGCCAGCAGCAGCCGCTGACTCTGCTGATTTGCATCACAGGCCACTCTCTCCAGCAGGGGGATAAGAGGCCTGGGAGGAACCTGCCCAGCCTGGGCCTCAGGAGGCAGCATTGACGGTGCCTCAGCCATGGCCTGGACTCTTCTCCTCCTCGGCCTCCTCGCTTACTGCACAGGTGCTGCCCCCAGGGTCTCACTAACCTGCCAAGTCCCAGGGCTCTAGATCCAGCGTGGCCCTGACTCTGAGCTCAGCGGGGCCCTGCCTGTGGTGGGCAGGATGCTCATGACCCTGCTGCAGGGTGGGGGCTGTTGGGACTGAACTCCCCACACACTCTGCTCAAGGGCTTGTGAGAGCCTGAGCGGCTGCACCTGCCAGGAGAGAGTAGTGGGTTTTCAGTTCAAAGGCTCCACGCAACAGGAAAGTCCATGGGCCACTGGGACTGAGGCTGATTGCAGGGGATACACTGAGGGTTCACAGACTCTCTGGAGCTTGTCCAGACAGCAGGGCAGGGATTTCCTAGAAGGGTCTTTCACCTGCAAGTTAACCTCTACTTTTTTTCTTTCTTTTCCTTTGCAGGCTCTGCGGCCTCCTATGATCTGACTCAGCCACCCTCGGTGTCAGTGTCCCCAGGACAGACGGCCAGGATCACCTGTGGGGGAGACAACATTGGAAGTGAAGCTGTGCACTGGTACCAGCAGAAGCCACCGCAGGCCCCTGTGCTGGTCATCTATGCTGATAGCGAACGGCCCTCAGGGATCCCTGAGCGATTCTCTGGCTCCAACTCAGGGAACACCGCCACCCTGACCATCAGCGGGGTCGAGGCCGGGGATGAGGCTGACTATTACTGTCAGGTGTGGGACATTAGTAATGATCATCCCACAGTGACACAGGCAGATGGGGAAGTGAGACCAAAACACCCTCCCAGCCTCTGTCACTCTCTTGCTGCAGCCCCGGGAGGATAAAGCCATGAGTGAATCTGGTCTAGTTCACCTGGATCTGAGCCCCTCAAACTGCCCTTCCCTCCAGTCCCCTCTGGAATCTCTACAGAGCACACATCAGGCAGAGACATGGCCTGGAAGAACCAGAATCATGAGGGCCTAGGTGGAACACAGAGGTAACCTCTGTCCACTGTCCTGCCCCTAGATGGTCATATGGTGGGGACAGGGCAACTCCTTAGATCAACTGTCTGGATTAGGCCCCAGAACTGCTGCCCAGCCCTGCTGAGGTCCTGGGCCTGAGGCTGTGTGGCAGCCTGTGATTCCCAACAGAGCAAACCAGAGGAGGGGACACTGTGAAGTCTGCCCAGATCCCCTCTTCCATGTGACCCACCTGGCACTGCTGAGAAGCCCAGCAGCTCAGAGCTGTGCCCTCACTGGGAAGTGCTGTTGGTTACAGAAAGCTGCCTCAAGTCTATGTCCCTTCTCAGAGGGGTTGGGTTTAATGAACCAAGATCTCAAGTCCCTGCCTCATTTTAAGATGCCACTGAATGAAGGGCCTCCCAGCTCCAGAGCTCCCTGTGTGGATGCCTGAGGCCTCAGTGGCAACCCCACCATGAGTCAGGGTCTCCTTCTGCCCGGTGTTTCCTCCCTCACTCCCTCCTAAATCTTCTGTGCGTGGAAATCTCCATTGCAGAGTTGGCTTCCAGCGAACCCCATCTACAATGGCCAACTGTCCCCAGCATGGGCCATCAGGGACCTAAGGAGGCCACTATGCACTGAAAACTCCGATTTCTATCCTAAATTTTCAGAGCACATGTTGAAATGCCAAATTTGATGGTGTCTTGAATTTTTATGGAAAGAAAAGGAAGCCTGAGTTGCCAGGTGCTCTGGGTTGAGGGAGAGTTGGAGCCAGATCTCCCTGCAGAGAACCCCAGGGCAGGTGGAGCAGCCTCATCCCATGCAGGGACCACAGATGCATCCATGGGGTGAGCTGCAGGTGACACTGTCCACCTCCACCTTCCATATCTTCTGCAAATGTCGCTCTTTTCTACAGTCCCAACCAGATATGTAGATGCGATTAACTAGGTAAAACTCAGGTCACTTGTAACATCAAAAGCCACTGCAGGTCACCCTCATCAACAGAAAACCCATTCACATCCCCATCAACTACAGAGTCCCCGAATCATTAATCTCCAGAAAAATAACAATAACAATAGCCAAGAAAATCTATGTAATTCATCTCATAAATAATTTCATGTTGATAACATGTGAAAATGATAGTATTTTGCTTTACTGACATAAATAAAATATACTATTTATCTGAATTTGTTTGTCTTATCTTTTTATATTAAATGTGATTACTAGACACTAGGGGTCACAGGAGGATCGTGTCACACCGTTATGGGACAGAGCTGGTCAGGACTCTTTCAGGTGACAGGTGCTGTCAAGTAACCCGGTGCAGGAAGCCCCATCTCCACCAGATGATATAAGTATGAACCCAGGAAGAGGCACTGGAACAATAGACAGGACAACCTGTTTGTGCAGAGGACACTTCCCTCGAGCCCTGCTCCTGCTCCATCCTACGTATGCCACATTCATCTCACTGTAGGTCATTTCTTGCCCTGCCTGAGCTCATGACCAAGGGGATCCAGCTGGTCTGGCTGTGCGGTCACTGCTGTCTCATGTGGTTCTGTATATAACAAGGCCCATGAACATAAAAGAGGCTGTTTTGAAAAGATAAGTAATTCTCTACTGCACATGACATAGACATGTTGCTGAATCCCACAGGTCTACAGTAGGATTCTCCTCTGAAGCTTTGCCTTAAGCACAAGGTTTCAGTTCCTATGTCCAGTTCCTCCATTATGGTAGAGTCTGCTAGTTTCTCTGGCCCAATAGCAGGACACTCACACTCCTGCCTGCACCTGCAGCAGAGCCTTTCTGCTCTTGGCCCCGAAACAATGGGGGACACAGTTCTTAGACCCTTGATTTATGAAGTGGCACAATCTCAGCTCACTGCAACCTCAGCCTCTCAGGTTCAAGCAATTCTCCCTGCCTCAGCCTCCTGAGTAGCTGGGATTACAGGTGCCCACCACCACTCCTAGCTAACTTTTGTGTATTTAGTAGAGACGGGGTTTCACCATGTTGGCCAGCTGGTCTTGACTTCCTGATCTCAGGTGATCCACCCACCTAGGCCTCCCAAAGTGCTGGGAATACACATGTGAGCCACCGCACCTGGCTGTGTTTTTCTTATTTTTGCTCCTCCTCTTTTCCTCAATACCTCAGGTTGCTGAGCTGGGGAGATTTTGAGTAACAGACTCAGTGTTCCCTCAAAATCCCCCTGCCTCACATCACTGTGGCCCTGTCCTGGAAACTCCCCAGAAGTGAATGGTCTCCCTACAGGATGGGAGCTTCCAAAATGGCTCCACAGGGAGGAGTTAACCTGAGTCCACTCCTTCTTCCTCATTGACATCCAGCATTTGTGATTTCCATGGATGTCAATACTTTTGTAGCTGAAATATTTATTAATCTACTAAAAGTGAGAATGAATTGACGAAGTGTTCGGACATTAGTTGCATCCAATATTTAAATTTCCTTAGTCAATTGGTAAACATCGCCATGATTGTATGTAGTTTAGGCTTCGTAAACTTTGATTAAATGGATTTTATGAAAAACAAAGTAACCATTTCACTATATGTGTATCCCATATCAACATGTTGTATACTTGAAATATCCACAAGAAAATTTATTTCAGAAACCAAATTGTATTTATTATCTATTGTTGCATAAAAATTTCTCCCTAATAACTAACATGTTAAGAGAACATGTGTTTGTGATCTTGTCACTTCGGTGCATCTGGAATTGAGAGCAGCTTAGTTTTGTGGTTCTGGCTCTGGGTTGGTCATGAAGTTGCAGCCAAGTTGTCAGGCCAGGCTGCATTCAGAGGCCAAAGCAGGTGGCCAGGCCCAGCCTGAGGGGGCTTCCACTGTCCCTAATGTGTTTGGCTGATGTGGAAAAGCTCAGAGGAAAAGGAGAGAGTGAAGTGTAAGGGGCCTGTCCTGGTCCCCCTTTGTCAAAGACCATCCCATACATGCACCATTTCGTATTCTTTTCTGTGACATCTTAGGCATCGAGCACTGCCCAAGTATTCTAAGGCTGTAGAGTATTCCACAGCAGGATTTTAGCCATGCAACCTCTAATGGTTATCACCATGATTTTGATCTTACAAATCACACTACAACGAGCATCCCTGTGCAGACTCCTTTGAGTTCCTGTGTGCATATGACTGTAGGATAAATTTTCAGAAGTGGAATTGCTGGGTCAAAAAGATGTTCATTTCTAACTTTTACCCATTGTTTTCACTTTCTCCTCCAGAGGGGTTCTACCAGTTTACAACGCCAGCCCTAAATATCGATGGGAGTACATTGGTGAAAGTGCAAATTTTTACCAACCTGTGAGATATAAAATGTTATCTGGTTACACTTTGAGTTTTGATTTCTCCTATTCTGCTTGAGGTTCAGCATTTACACAAATATTTTAGGGCTCATTATTTTTTAGGATTTGTTCAACTATTTATTAAATGTCTAGATAAGAAGTCTTTGCCACACACAAGACAATGTTGGGGATAATATGTAGGTTCTGATAGCACCATCTGCAACATAACCATTTAAATGTATAAAAACCACTGTCAGTTCTGGGGACATTAAAAAAAAAAAAGGTGGCAGACCAGGGACGTTCCACAGGATATGGTTTAACAGTCCCTGGTTTCTAGGGTGATTTGAAGTTTGAAAATTGCACCATTATATGTTCTAGGTGGAGACCTCTTTGTGAGGGACACTGCAATTCACTTCACCTCCTATAGCAGCCTGAGGTCTTTCTTTGGATAAGAACATACTTGTACCGTCTATTTGGTTGGAGCTTGTCTCTGCTCAAGACAGCCCTGTGTCACAAGCTCATGACTTTCATCTTCATCCATTTGCTCTGAGTTTTGTGAGAGCTTTAGTATAACAGGAAGAGAGACTCCTCCTCTGTAGAAACTTGGAGAGAGAGTTCGGGGCAAATGTGCAAGGAAGCTTGTATCAAGTCGGGTGAGATCCAATGTAGACTAAGCAAAAAAAAAGGTCCTATATTCAGCCTTGTAGCTGAAACCAAAAACACACAAGATTGTTGGTGTTCTGAGTGTCATAAACAAACAAATAAATGAAGTTCAAGTTTTAAACGTATTGCAGATTTTTGTAAATCAGATTATAGAACTCAGAATATAACAATGGGATAAAGAAAGAGTTTGAGATTTTAGACTGTAAGTCCCCCAACTAAGTTGCCGTGACAAGAACAGGATGGTGAGACTGGACATATGTTATCCTGCAAATTATTCTTTTGTGTAAAAGAGTATTTTCCCTTTTACTGAGATAAAAGAAACATCTTCTGGAACATCCTTCTCTCCAACTGTGAAAGCACAATTAAGCCACCAATAAACTGTAACATGAAGTAGGCAACAACTGCCTTTTTATATAACCATTGAGAGGTTGCTTTATTTGCACACCAAAATGTTGATGCTCAATGCTAAAATTGGATTTAGTAATTTAATGTGCTTACAAGTGTTTAATTTTCTTTGGACTATATTATTTCTGTCTACAATATATATTAGTTAACTCGGACATATTCTGCTCTAAAAACAATACAATTTTTGGGTTTTCTGGAGTTATATTTTCCGTCTCAACTACGACACTTTTCAAATGCTGTCAGAATAGCCCATGGCTACTGATTATATAATTTAATTTATGGGCATTTAAATTATTATGTCCTCTAAATTATTTTAGGAATGTACAGTGAATTTCACTTTCTTTTCTTTTCTTTTTTTTTTTTTGACAAAGTCTTGCTCTGTTGCCAGCTGGAGTGCAGTGGTACAATCTCGGCTCACTGCAACCTCCACCTCCCAGGTTCAAGTGATTCTCCTGCCTCAGCCTCCTGAGTAGTTGAGATTATAGGCATGTGCCACCACACCCAGCTAATTTTTTTATTTGTGGTAGAGTCAGGATTTCACCGTGTTGGCCAGGATCGTCTCAATCTCTTGACCTTGTGATCCACCTGCCTTGGCCTCCCAAAGGGCTGGGATTACAGGTATGAGACACCGCGCCTGACCTATTTCAATCTTAATGAACTAGAAGTTTATTTTTCTGGAACCCGGATGATAACAGGAGACTGGAGATGAAACCCCCCCAAAGCTGTTTTCCTTTAAACCCTCAGGATGAATCATCCTGGGGAATCACCCACACTTGATTTGGATGATCTATAAATGAGAGTTGGGTCTTAGAGTTGGTGCTGAGTTAGTTTAGGATTTTGGCTACTGGGATGAGGTGAATATTTTTGCAAGGGAGAAAGACGTGAGTTTTTTGGAGTCCATTGGGTGGGGGGTTATTTGCTGAATTATGTTCCTCAAAATTCATGCACTGAAGCTGTAATGCACAGTGTGTGACCAAAATTGCATATAGCGTCTTTAAAGAGGTGATTAAGTGAAAATGAAGAAATTAGGGTGGATTCTTATCCAATCTAACTGATGTCATCCTAGAAAGTAAATAGTTGCACACACAGAAATGAGACACCAGAGATGAGTGTGCAGAGGAAAGACCATGTGAGGACACAGCAAGGAGATAGCGACCTGCAAGCCAAGGAGAGAGGCCTCAGGGGAAGCCAAACCTACCAACACCTTTATCGTGGATTTTCAAGCTTCAGAAGTGTGAGAAAATATCTTTCTGCAATTTAGGTCACTAGCTCTTTTGTATCTTCTTGTGGGAACTTTAGCAAATGAAAACAGGAGGGAGCCCAAAGACCTTGGATGTGGGAGAAGGAGGAGATGGAGCAGGGTGCAGGAGGCAGAGCAGGGAGGGGCTGGAAGGTCGGGCTCTGAGGTGCATCTCCTGGATGGAATCTTGACTCCACTCTCTACTGTCTGGCAGACTTGGGAAAAACATTTCACCTCCTAATATTGATTCGTTAATAAAGATAGGTTTGGAGCATAAGGCTCCCCAACATGCTATTCCATATTATAAAAGTCTTCTTGAGGTAACACTTGTAAAACTCTCACCAATGCATCTGGCATGAATTATGGGCTCATAGGCAGCCCTTCTGAGTGATCTAGCGATGTACAGAAAATGGCATTCACACTGTGGGCACCAGGGGGCACTGTGAGATTCAGTCTGAGGCTCCTAATGAGTCCAAGCCCCTGGTAATGCTCAAGTGCAAAGGGCATGACTGTTGTTTATTTTGAGGCTGCTTGTATTGGGCGAATCTTAAAACACACTTGGCCCTTCTTCTGATCTTGAGAAATTACTCAGAGAAGGCCATCAGGCTCAGGGCCCAGACAGAACTAGGACAAATGTTTTAGGGAATGGAGAACAGATTTGCATCCACTGCTCACTAGAGCCACCTAATAGCGACATAAGAATAAAGGAAGTAAATTTGCATGAAGAGATTCCCCTTCCTATGATAAGAGAGACCTGGAGGTTCCTCCCCAGCTGTGGGCTCAGAAGCAGAACTCTGGGTCGTCTCCACCATGGCCTGGACCCCTCCCCTGCTCATCCTCCTCACTCTCTGCACAGGTGCTGCCTCCCAGTGCTCAGCCCCTACAGAACCAGGGATTGGCCTAGCCCTGAGCTTTAGCTCAGCACAGAAAGTGATGGAGGGTGTGGGGCTCTGGAAATGAGAGCCTCATCCTCAGACACCCCTCCTGTCCTCTCTTGCAGGTTCCGTGGTTTCCTCTGAGCTGACTCAGGAGCCTGCATTGTCTGTGGCCTTGGGACATACAGTCAGGATGACCTGCCAAGGAGACAGCCTCAAAACCTATTATGCAAGCTGGTACCAGCAGAAGCCAGGCCAGGTCCCTGTGCTGGTTATCTATGGTAACACCAATAGGCCCTCAGGGATCCCAGGCCGATTCTCTGGCTCCTTGTCAGGAAACACAGCTTCCTTGACCATCACTGGGGCTCAGGTGGAAGATGAGGCTGACTATTACTGTGGCTCCTGGGATAACAGTGGTACCCATCCCGCAGTGACACAGACAGATGGGGAAGTGAGACAGAAACCCCTTTACTGTCAGTGTCACCCTCTCTCTCCAGCCCCAGCAGGATTGTGAACAAAGTCATAAGCAGAACTGACCCAGTTCACCTGGATCTGAGACCTCCAGGCTGCCCTTCCCTGCAACCCTCTAGGCAGGCTCTGCAGAAGTTGGGTCAGTATAGGATTTGAGGCTCTAAGGACCACTCTGTTCTGCTGTTGTTTGGACTGAGGGTGTCCTGGCTCAAGATGACCTAAGTGGAAGGACAATAAGAGGGAGGCACACAGCTGTTGAGTGGCCATGGTCCCTGGAGTTCCTCTTGTGTGGTGACTGGATCTAACACAATGCCTGGACCCTGTGGCCCAAATGCCCTGGATTATTGGTCTGAACTGCCCATGTTTAACTGAGACCCTCAAGCCTCAGCTCCATGCATCTCACGTTCTGAACAGGAAAGTTTCCTAGTGAGCACTGTGGCATGCCTTGGCATCCCTAGCTTCATACAGGTCTTCCCCTCCGAAAAATGCCATTGAGTGCAAAGAACGGCCTCATGCAAAGATGTGCCTCCTTCAGAATATGGTTCAAGAGCAATGACTGGCCGGGCGCGGTGGCTCAAGCCTGTAATCCCAGCACTTTGGGAGGCCGAGACGGGCGGATCACTAGGTCAGGAGATCGAGACCATCCTGGCTAACACTGTGAAACTCCATCTCTACTAAAAAATACAGAAAAAAACTAGCCGGGCGTGGTGGCGGGCGCCTGTAGTCCCAGCTACTCTGGAGGCTGAGGCAGGAGAATGGCGTGAACCCGGGAGGCGGAGCTTGCAGTGAGCTGAGATCAGGCCACTGCACTCTAGCCTGGGCGACAGAGCCAGACTTCGTCTCAAAAAAAAAAAAAAGAGCAATGACTGCCTGATGCCTTAATCCCAAAGCCGTGCTTTAATTTAGGATGACCTTAAATGCCTTCTAGCTGAGCAGTCAACTGTAACACATTCCTACTCACGGCACCTTCGGTCAGAGGTGCCCGGGGTGAGGGATGAGCCTGCGTCTGCATCGTGGGAAAGGCTCTCGCTCTGGGCCCTCCTGAAGCACGAACCTCGAGATGTGGGGATGCAGCATGAGAACATCTTGCTCTCCTGAGTGTCTCCCACCAAGGGAGCTGGCTGCGGGGCTGTCCCTAGGATTTGGGTGCCTGGTTACCAGAGTTCTAAGTTCCAATGGGGTCTGTCACCAAGGAAGTGAACTCACTTCTTTAAGGTTCCGTATCCTTGTCTCCTTCCTTCCATAAGATCTACTCAGAACATCCTGGGCTGCTTACTGCTCACCCTCCCCCCAGGTCAGCTCCTTACCTGTACACAGGTAAGTCCACCCAGGGCCTGCTTGTACACCTGTGCCTGATGTGCACCTGGGGCCTAGGAATCCACTTGGGGCCTGCCATCCAACAGGGGCCTAATGTGGATTAAAAGTCATTTTGATTTTTCCTGCAGGGAGGAAAAGGCCTTCTAGCAATAAGAAGCAGAGTTTCACATCAAACATGTAAAAATGATCCAAATCTCATGGAAGAAAAGTATCAATTTTAATCACTGAAATGTTAACTTTTGATAAGTATTTAAGTTTATAAGGAAAAATCAAACCATGCTGATTAAACCACAGTTGTAGGGAATGCTATAGAGTTTCTCATTTGTGAACTGAACACAGAAAGCTCCCACCTACTTATGGTCACAATTTTCTACCTTAATCTTCTTAATCTTATGATTAATAGAAAAAAATACCATGACAATGATGGTGATGATGGTTGAAGCACACAACTGAGGTTTAGTGACAGAAACATCAGGTGCTCCAATTACAGTGCAGCCATTCTTATTGGGGTGGGAAAATCAATCTTGTGTTCAGTATACATGGGAAGCAGGACTACATGTGGGGAGAACCGCATTTCGCTGGACTAAGGTTTTTCACAGAAGAGCTACAGTTTATCCTTCACTCTGTATTCTGTGATCAAAAACCATGGTACAGAGAAGAGCATTTCAACCCGAGACTCAGTTACCAGAAATGCACCTGCCCCACCTCCCTGCAACCATATATGCCACCTCTCTGTGCTGAGCCAGAAGGGTTCACATATGGCACAGACTGACGCTGGACTCCATACTTTTCAGTCTCCCAGGTGTCAGGTGTTTTGTGGTCACCTGGAGGAGGGAAGCTCCTGGGTTCCATCTTCCTCACCAGCAGGGGGCAGCAGAGCTGCAACCAGAAGTTAGTCTGGGGCTGCCCAGGAGGAGCCTAAGAGGGAGGCCAGCCCTGAAGATTCAAGAGGTATTTGAGGATGAGTCCTGGGTCTGGAAGCCCAGTAAAGTGCATCCTATCCCTTGGGCTGCAGTAAACCCGTCCTGAGTGCTGCATTCACGCGGTGTCTCCCAAATGACAGGAGACGGGGAACAGTGAGGGCCTCACCTAGGAAATGCGGCTGGAGGTGCCTGGGCCCTGGTGTCAGCCTGGGCAGCTCCCACAGGGCTAGGATTCCCTGGGAGACGCCCCGAGGTCGAGGTGCTCTAGGAGGAGGGCACAGTGTGAGGAAAAAGGGTTTCCAGGGCCTGAGCCCTTCACCTAGTATTGCTGCCTGAGCCTCCTGCCCCTCTCAGGTCTTGTCTCTCTCTGTTCAGCAACATTCTGAGGAGCTGAGCCCTCAGTCCTGGGCACTTCCACAGGCTCCCCTGTCCCTTCTACCTCTGCCTTTCCTTCCAGTTCCAGGCATACTCTGATTCAGGGGCGGCTCCTGTGCTCAGGGGAGTCTCAGGTGGGTGGGGTGGGGCATTCAGGACCTTGGTTCCTGGATGGGACATCCCCAGCTTCCTTGAGGAGATGGTTTCCACAGGAAAAGGGATTCTCACCAGTCTCAGGCCACAGCTCTGGCCACCAGGTGGTCTTTGGCTCATTGACAGGATATATCTCATTGCAGGGATCTGGGATTACCACCCTATGGAGCCCACACCCTGTGCAAAGACTGTGTCCCTGGGATTCTCACAGAGACCATGGGGCTTAAAGTTGGATTTCCCATCAATATTTCATGTAAACTTGTAAAAGTCACCAGAAAACCACGCTAGATAGAGAACCCTGGTGCTTTTTACCATTTTACATAAAATATTGATGGAAAAATAAATGAACAATGGCAGAGCTGAGGATGGCAATGGCTGGTGTACTGTGGGGATGGGGTCGGACTAGAAGTATCAACACCATGGGTGAAATGAGACCAGACGTCCTGATGACTCCACATGGATGAGTGGTTCCTTAAATGACTCAACTATTCTCAGTGAAGTAGGTGACAAGTGTCCAAATGACACAATCCATCATTCAGATGAAATGACCAGGATGGGACATTTCCTCAAGCCAGGAAGGCTGTGGACAAATTCATGAGCAGGTCTGCCCCAGTTCACCTGGCTCTGAGCCATTGGATCTGAGTTCCTCCAGCCCTCCAGGCAGACTCTGCAGAGGGGGCGTCAAGAGTAGATTTAGGACGCAGCTGACCGCAATGTACTGGGGTGTGGGACTCAGCTGTGACTTAGGGAAATGTGGTCTGGTTGAATCATCAGACTGAAGTAGACATCCCTCAGCTGGTCTCTGGATTTCCACAGGTCATGACAAGCCAGTTCTTGGCCTGAATATCCTGGATCAGTCACCAGACATGAGCTCAGGCTCATGTCATTCTCTACAGAAAAACCAGCGGAGTGGACACTGTGGGATCTGCTCGGATTCCTTCCTCTGATCTCACCCACCCAGCACTGTTGGGAGCTTGTGGCAGCTGAGAGCTGTGCCTTCTTCACTGGGAAGTGCTGCTCAGCACAGAAAACTGCCTCCTCCAGGTTTATGCCCTTCCTCAGCAAGGTTAGGTTTCATGAGTGCCTCAGGCCAAGATCTCAACCCTCTGCCTCAATATAGGAGGACCTGAAATTCCTCCTAGCTCCACAGCTTCCTGTGGGAAAGACTGAGGCCTCAATGAGGGTCGGGGTCTCCTGCCCGGTATTCCTTCCCTTACCTCCTGTCACATCCTCTGTGCATACAATTCTTCATGTCAGAGTCTGTTTCCAGGGAACCCAAATTAATATCACCAGCCATTCCCAACATGGGCCATGCAGGACCTCAGGAGGCCACTGTACACTGGAAAGCACCCGTTTATTCCTAAATTAGCATTGTGAGTATCCAGATGCCCAATGAGATCTGAGTGTTTCTTGCACTTGTATGGAATGCAAAGGGAGCCTGAGTCACCAGGTGCTCTGGGTTCTGAGGGAGAGTTGGAGTCAGATCCCCCTGCAGGGATACCCAGGGCAGGAGGAGAAGCTTCACCCCATGCAGGGACCACAGATGCACCCACAGGGTGAGCTGCAGGATGGACACTGCTCACCTCCACCTTCCACACCCGGGGTAAAAAATCATTCTTTCCACCCCTCCTTCAGCCTATCAAAGTTGACACTTAAAAAGTCACAGCAGCCCACGCTTGTCAACAGGAAACCCATTCACATCTCCATCAACCACACAATCTCCACAGATTCTTCAAAACATAACAACAGTAGCCACGCAAAGTATATATAAGATGTCTTAAATAATTGTACATAATTACATATGAAGGTGATACTATTTTTGTTATGTCAAGCAAATAAAGTATATTATTTAACTCATTCTCTTCTCTTTGTATTTCTAATTCGATGACGAGACAGTGGGATTTCCATGAGGCTCACAACGTATTGTGAATGAACAGTGCTGGTCCTCACCCCTTCAGGTTACAGGGGCTGTGGAGTGACCTGGTGCAGGGAGCCCCGTCTCCCTCCATAGGACATCGGTGTGAACCCAGGGAGGGGCGCTGGTGTAAGAGAGATAACACAGGTGTGAACCACCTGCTTGTGCAGGGGACTGAGCCTTCACTTTGAGTCAAATAATATCCTTTCCTATCTTCAATCCGTAACAATAGGGCTCTCTGGTCTTCTTTCTGCTTTCAGGTTTGTGCCCCTTTCAAGTTTCAGGCTGTCAGGAAACCAGCCAGGGAACACTGAGGAAATCCAGGAGTCTGACACTGACTCTGTTGTATGTCATCTGCCGGGGCCATCCCAAACTGCATCGTACCATTTCCTTTCCTGGTGCTCAAATAGGTGCTCCACGCACTTGTCCTGGTTCCAGACATGAATCTAGGTGGGAAGACAAGATAGTGTATGTTATAATATTTAAATGGAACCTGAATCCGTTAATATTTAATATGAAACATTAAAAGAATTTTGTTATAAGCAATGGGGAGAGAAGAAAAGATACAAAAATCCTTTTAAGGAAAAAAACAAAAAAACGTATTTATTGAATGTCTGTGTGTCTTCATTGTCGCAAGGCTTAGAGAGGTCAGCTTTAAGTTGTGCTGAGGAAGTGGTCTGATGGGAAAAGTAAGAAAGCAGGAAACACACATCTCTGTGATTTAACACATAAATTACAGTTCAACAAAGCAAACATTCACAATAAATATCACGCTGTTGCACACAGATAAGTCTGTTAACAAACTTTCCCTTTGTCCTGCTTGGTCATATTCCCATGGATCACCTGTGTGCAGTGTGGACTCTGTGGTCCCCATTTCTCAGGCTGAGACCCAGACGGTGGGAAGGACACGTCGTCTGCTGATGAGTGGGAAGGGCAGCACTGGAAGCAGTGGAATCAAGCTCAGGACTGCGGCCCTGGTCAGTGCTCCTGTTCCCTCCACAGGGTCTCTCCCACATGTGCCCGTGTGGATGTGGGTGCACTGTCTGGGGCGGCTGATGTGCTCCAGGGATTCGATGCTGCAGATGCTTCAGCACAAAGCGTGGGGGTGGGGATGGGACGAGGCTGCAGCTGGGGAGACCAGGGACCAACGATACCCAGCAGAGGGGTCCACCAGGTGGGTACCCCCATTTCCTGACAGGAGAAACAGCCTGGAGGTGGGTGCCAAGCAGAGGGCACTGCAGGGTGGGCCAAGGCCTAGAAGGTCACAGAGACACAGTCACCTCACAGCAGAGACCCTGAGGGCCAGGAGCTCACTCAGGTAAGGGATTTCAGCAGATCTTTCTCTCCTGAGGAAATCAGGTACAAAAAAATTAAGTTCCTGCCATCAGAATAGACAAACAAGGACTTTAGTCTCCTCAGCTGAGCCCCACTGTCCAGGGAAGCAGAAGCCTCTGAGCCCAGGCCCAGGTGAGGGTGGGGTGGGGAGAGGAGCTCAGGACGCAGATTTGCATGGAGGCCCCGCCCTCCTCTGAGGCAGAGGGGATAACACAGGGCTAGGGGCAGGTCCAGTGCTGGGATCTCAGGAGGCAGCGCTCTCAGGACGTCTCCACCATGGCCTGGGCTCTGCTCCTCCTCACCCTCCTCACTCAGGGCACAGGTGACGCCTCCAAGGAAGGGGCTTCTGGGTCCTCTGGGCTGATCCTTGGTCTCCTGCTCCTCAGGCTCACCTGGGCCCAGCACTGACTCACTGGAGTGTGTTTCTCCCTCTTTCCAGGATCCTGGGCTCAGTCTGCCCTGACTCAGCCTCGCTCAGTGTCTGGGTCTCCTGGACAGTCGGTCACCATCTCCTGCACTGGAACCAGCAGTGACATCGGTGGTTATAACTATGTCTCCTGGTACCAACAGCACCCAGGCAAAGCCCCCAAACTCATGATTTATGAGGTCAGTAAGCGGCCCTCAGGGGTCTCTGATCGCTTCTCTGGCTCCAAGTCTGGCAACACGGCCTCCCTGACCATCTCTGGGCTCCAGGCTGAGGACGAGGCTGATTATTACTGCAGCTCATATGCAGGCAGCAACACTTTCCACAGTGGTCCAAGTTCATGGGGAACTGAGACCAAAACCTGCCCTGGGCTCTCAGGCTTCCTCCTTGCTCTGAAGATGCTTTTTCACCCTGTGCAAGGGGCTTCCAGCAGTGCGGCCTTGAGAATTCTCCTCTCTCAGCTCCTCTCCTTTCCCACCATGAAGTCCAAAAGGAAACTGGCCCTGTGGTTTCTCATCCAGGACAGGGACAGCTTCCTGATGCTTGTGTGCTGTGGTCCCTGAATGTGCAACTCTTCCTAGCTCTTCAAATGCAGGGACAGTGACAAGGAGCTGCATGATTGCTGCAGTCACTGCTTTTCTCAGGGATGTCTCCACCCTAAATGCATCACCATCTCCCACACTGTGGGTAGAATTTTAGCCAACTACATTCTAATGGTTATCGCCACAACCTTGATCTTAAATAACAGTGCAGCGAACATCCGTATGCGGCCTCCTTTGAGTTCCTGTGTGAATATGACCACAGGGTTCATTTCTAAAAGTGAAATTGCGGGTCAGAAAGATGTGTGTTTGTTATTTTCACCCACTGTTGTCAGATTCCCCTCCAGAGGGGTTCTACCAATTTTCAATGCCAGCCGGAAGTACTTGTTCAGAGTACATTGTTGAAAGTGTAAATTTTTGCCAACTTATCAAACAGAAAAATGTTATCTGGTTACAGTTTTATTTTTGAATTTCCTGTTCTGCTTAATGTTGGGCCTTTTCACAAATAGTTCAGTACTGCTCATTTTTTAGGATTTGGTAAACTTTTTTAAATTATCAGATAAGAAGAATTTTAATCTTTGTGGCCTTACACGGTGGCTCATGCCTGTAATCCCAGCTCTTTGGAAGGCTAAGATGGGTGAATCACTTGATCCCAGGAGTTTGATATTAGCCTGGGCCACACTAGCCCCGTGAGATAAGTGAACCCTCATCTCACTTAAATTAAAGAAAATAAAAATAAGCTTTAAAAAAGTCTTTGTGGCCCAAGGATCAACTTTGGGGATATTCCATACGGACTTACAGCACCATTTACAATGTAAACATTTAAAATGATAACAACCACTGTCAATAGCAGAACTAATTTGACTCCATCGGAAAAAAAACAAAAACAAAAACACTAAAAGATTCCAATTCTGTATTTCCAAATGTTCTAATGGTCAGAGACCACTTCCTTGAACAGTGGTGAGTACGGGGAACTGATAGGATAGGTAGCATTTAGGCAGGTTTTGGGTGAAGAATAGGGATATCCACAGGAAAGCTTTCAAAGAGAAAAACACATGGTGGTTGGAACACAGAACAGAACATAATATGTCTGAGAAATAAGACTTACTGGAGCTGAGTGAGAACAACAACAAAAAAAAGGCATAAGCCATGTATTTCTCTCTGGATATCTCATTAAAATATTTTCTCCTCCCCAACACACCACCCATGTGAATTGTAAAAATGCCCATTTTTAATTTTTTTTTTTTTTTTTTTTTTGCATATCATGACAGGGTCAAGCACATGAATCAAACTCAGTTTGATGAGTCCAGGCCTGTAAAGCACCAGACCCAGGTGGCCTCGGAAGGACCTGGGGAGACAAGGGCTTGTTGTCAAAAGTAGAGGAAGTGAGATTTTCATTGTGGCTTAGAGCAGAGATTCTAGTGGACATACAAGCCCCTGAGGGGTCTGGTTAAGATGCAGATGCAGCCTCAGCAGTTCTGGATGTGGCCCCAAATTGTCTGTGTCCAGCAACTCCCAGGTGAGGCTGATGCTGCTGGTCCTCCAAGGACCACACTTTGAGTGGCTTAGCTCTTATTCACCCACCTCACTCAAGCCACAGAGGAGACTCACACAAGGAGAGCACATTGTAGAAGCCCAGGTCACTTCTCACTCCTCCCCTTGTGTCTTAGATCTTTTTCTGTTACTGTAAAGAAGTACCCAAGACTGGGTAATTTATAGAGAAAATAAAAGGTTTATTTGGCTCACAGTTCCAATGGCTGTAAAGTTCAAGGTGTGGCACCTGCTCTTGCTGAAGACCTCAGGCAATTTCCAGTCATGGCAAAAGGTGAAGGGGAGCCAGTGTGTGCTGAGGTCAATGGGGGGAGAGGAAGCAAGAGAGAAGGGGAAGACGCCAGGCTCTTTTAAATAACTAGCTCTTGTGGAAACAGTGAGAATTCACTCACCCCAAGTGAGGGCATTAAACTATTCATGAGAGATCCACTCCCATCACCCTAAAAGCTCCCGTTAGTTCCCACCTCCAACACTGGGGATCCAGCTTCAACATAAGATTTGGAAGAGACAAAGATCAAAGCCATAGCACCCTGAGGTTAGGCCACGCACTTGCTCATCTCTACATTTGTCCGTCCCCTCAGGAATGGGGTCCTGACTGCTCTGACTCAGTCTCCCTCCACTTCATGGACACCTGGCAGTCTGTCATCATCTGCTTTGCTGAATCCGCAGCAACACTGGGGGTAACAATTTTGTCTCCTGGTTCCATGAGAAACAGAGTAGAGCCCCACACAGCTGAGGTGTGGGGTCAAAGATTAAAACTAAGAGACAAAAATCTGATTCTCAGGCTTCAAGTCTGACTAGTGAGCTTCTTTGAGACTCCCTGGGATCCCAGCAGTGAGACTGAACATTATTGCTGTCCCACACATCCCAAGCAATGAGGAAGTAAGACCAAAACCCTCCTAAGATTCCTGACTTGTGTCCTGACACCAGGCTGTGATTCCCATCATTCCTTCAAGATTGCTCAAATAAGCAGTGACAATCACTTCCATATGAGATATGAGAGGAAAAAGAATTCCACATGAACCAAACCCATGAAGCCCACACTGAAGCCTGTTGAGTTCTCTGCAATCCAGTGAGATGGAGGGAACATTTTCATAGGAACTTTTGGGAATATGATGGGAACCAGCCGCAGCTATGGGTTCCAGAGACAAAACTCCGGGATGTCTCTCCCTGGCCTCGGCCCATCACCTGCTACCTCTCCTTACTCTTTGCACAGATGCTGCCCCAGGCTAAGCCCCCACAGGACCCTAAGCCTAGTCTTGACCCTGAGCTCAGCCCAGGTGATGCTTCAGGAGATGGGATCCTCAGAATGAGCCCCAAAGCCTCCTTAACCTGAATCCTCTGTGGTCTCCTAAAGACTCAGCTACCCCCAGGAGAGTTGGCCATGAGACACCTGTCCCCCACCTTCTCAGGAGACAGTGGAGCAGGCAACAGTGCAGAGAGAACCAGCAGGAGCCAGGCCAGGCCCTGCATCCAAAGCAGCCCCCACTCTCCACAGATTCTCCAGCTCTAGCCTGTGTACAGCCCCCACATTCTGCAGGCTGAAGTGGGCTTCTCGGGATGCCCAGGCCATGATGGAGGATGGAAGTGTGTCCATGGGACACAGCCATGCTGCCTGCCTGGCCATCATGCCCCCTCCCTCCTTACCCTGGTTAAGCTCCACCTCAAAGGGCCCAGGTTCAGAATTCAGGACACCTGGGTCAGCTCCTGGATTTGCCCCCACTGCTCTCTGTTCTCCTGAGCCAGTTAGTCTCTTTTGGCCTCGGTGTTACCTGCTGTGAAGTGAGGAGGCTTATACTGAAGTGAAGAAGCTCTTTTCTTCATTTGAAATTACAAGATAGAAAAACAATGAGTCATGTGAATTAAAGCCTGCTGAGGGGATGTCATTTAATGGACTCCAATGGGCTTCAGTCACGGAACTTCTTGTCTTTCCTCTGTAGGGTTCCAAGAAAGGGACTCAAAAAGAGCTTGCCTTCTGTATGATGCCAACTACGTTCCCGAACTGAGTATAACCAGGAGAGTCCCAGTTTCATCAGCAAGATAGACCAGGCTAAAGTAGAAATCCTCCCCGCACAAGCTCTGAGAGGTGTGGAATGAAATAAAGATAAACATGAAATTAATATGCCGACGATGGTGATGTTAGCTCGTAACTAAGCTGCAGAACCAGAAACATCAGGTGATGGCAGTGAGTCATAGCTGCTCTTACTGGGTGGGAGGTGCACCACTTTGCTTCCTTAGTGCATAGAAGGCCTGGGTCCCTGTAGGATGGCATGCACGTCTCTCTGGACTTCCAAAGTATTGCAGAAGAGCTTCAGTTCACTCACTCTAATTAGTCCTGACCGAACAAACCCATTAGAGGAGAGCATTTCAACCCTGAGACACTTTCATAGCAATTTCACCTGCCCCACCTCCCTGCACTGCATGTGTGAGCTCTCTGCGCTGGGCTGGGCAGGGCAGATTGGGTCACACTGGCACAGAATGGAGCTGGACTCTCTGGTCCTCAACTTCTGAGGCGACAGGTGCTGTGGGGTCACCTGGAAGGAAAAAATCTCCTGGGCTGAGTCTCCTCCCCCAGCTGGGGGCAGCAGAGCTGCAGCCAAGAGCAGTCAGGAGAGAGGCTGGGGCTGCCCAGCTGGGGCAAAGAGGAAGGCCAGCCTGGGGTTCAACAGGTGTCCAAGAATCAGTCTTCAGACTGAAAGTGAAGACAGTTCATCCTATCCCCTTGGGCTGCAGTGACCATGTTCCGAGGGTCAGACTCACACGGTGTCAGCTCAGAACACTGACAGAAGCCTGGCACAGTGAAGGCCTCACCTGGGAAATGCAGCTGGAGGAGGCTGAACCCAGGTGTCAACTTGGGCAGCTTCCTCAGGAAGGGGATTCCCTGGGAGATGTCCCGAGGTCGAGGTGCTCTAGGAGGGTGCACAGTGTGAGGTGACGGGGCACCCAGGGCCCAAGGTCTTCACCCAGGATGACTGCCTGAACCTCCTGCCACTCTCAGGGCCTCGTCCCTCACTGTCCAGCAGCATCCTTGGGAGCTGAGCCCTCTATCCTGGGCACTTCCAGATTCACCCTCCCTACCCTCCCTCTGCCTCTCCTTACTAATCCAGGCAGACTATGAGTCAAGGGCAGCACCTGTACTCAGGGGAGTCTCAGGTGGGTGGGGTGAGGCATTTGGGGCCCTGGTCCCTGCATGGGGCATCACCGGCCTCACTGAGGAGACACTCTCCAGAGGGACGGGGCTTCTCACCTGCCTCAGGCCTCAGCTCTGACCCCAGACCTGTCCATGCCACAGGTCAAAAACTAATTGCCAATCTTGAGCAGATTGTCCTGACTGTTTCTGCAGAACTGGACATCTCCTCCCAGCACCAGGAAGCCCCAAGCAAGGCCAGGTCTAGGAAGGCAAGTAGGAGTGTAACATACATCACAGAGTTGGACAAGACAAAGTGGTTTTGCTGCAGTTCTGCTGGGACACATCCTGGTGATATCTCTCAGAACTCATTCAGGTGCCTGCAACAGAAAGCCCACAGAACAGGACAGCAGGATGAAGGCTGTGCTCCCTTTTTACCTGTGCACAAAGCAGTGCCATGTGTATGCATGTGTGTAAATGCATATGTCTGTGTGTTGATGTGTGTGCCTGTGTGTAAATGCATATACCTGTGTGTGAGTGTGTGTGCTTGTGTGTACATGTGCATACTGCTATTGCCAAGGAATGTCTCAAGTATCAAATGTCCCAAATTCAAAACTTTTCTATTTTCCTCACTTACCTCCTCCCTCAGATGTGCTTCTGGGTTAAATGAGTTTGCGGGGTCAGGGTCCAGAAACAGGCAAGGCACAGGCCATAGTCACTGCTGAGTAAAGGTCATTAACGATTGTTATGCTCATACAGAACCTTCTTCAGGGTGGGCCACATGTACACACCTGTCTGGTCCTGACAGAGCAGCAGAAGGGGAACTGAGACACCACAATGGCCAGGGCCCTGGCAACACAGAGACACCTTCCCACCCTGTGAGCTTCACAGACAACCGTGGGTATGGGATTCTTGTAATTCCTTTGAGTTTGTTCAAATAATCCCTCCCCTATGAGATATGAGAAGAATAATCTCACATGAACCAAACCCGTGACTCCCACACTAGAGCCTCCAAGCTCTCTCCAGACCCGTGACTCCCACACTGGAGCCTCCAAGCTCTCTCCAGACCCGTGACTCCCACACTGGAGCCTCCAAGCTCTCTCCAGTCCAGCGTGATGGAGGGAGCATTTTCGTGGGTACCTTTGAGAGTATGGAGAAGGCCTGAGGAAAATGGCCTCAGCTATGGGTTCCAGAGACAAAGCTCTGGGACATTTCCCCATGGCCTGTGCCCCTCACCTGTCACCTTTCCTCACTGCACAGATGCTGCCCCCAGATAAGTCCCTACAGGGCCCTAAGCCCAGGTGATGCTTCAGGAGATGGTTCTCTGAGAATGAGCCCCAAAGTCTCCTCAACCCACAGGTTCTGTGGTCTCCTACAGACACAGCTGCCCCCAGGAGAGGTGGGCATGAGACACCTGTCCACCACCTTCTCAGGAGAGACTGGAGCAGGCAAAAGTGCAGAGAGAACCAGCAGGTGCCAGGCCAGGTCCCGCACCTAAAACAGCCCTCAATCCTCACAGATGCTCCAGTTCTAACCTGGGGTACAGCCCCTACCTTCCACAGGCTGAAGTGGGCTTCTCAGAATGGCCAGACCATGACGGGGAATGGCAGTGCGCTTGTGAGACACAGTCCTGCTGCCTGCCTCGCCCTCATGCCCCTTCCTCCCCACCCTGGTCAAGCTCTGCCCCAAAGGTCCCAAGTTCAGAACTCAGGACACCTGTGTCAACTCCTGGACTTGCCACCACTGCTCTCTCTTCTCCTCAGCCACTTAGTCTCTTGGGACCTGAGTATCACTTCCTGTAAATTGGGGAAGCTTATACTGAACTTAAAAATCTTTTTTCTTAATTCAAAATTACATGACAGAAAAGCAACAACAGGCATATTAGTTAAAGTCTGATGAGGGGGTATCATCGAATGGGCTCCAATGGGCCTCAGACATGGAATCTCTCATCATTCCTCTGTAGAAATCCCAAGAAAGGTGGTCAAAAAGTGCCTGTTTTCTGTATGGTGGGAACAGCAGTCCCCATTTGAGAATAAGCAGGAGAATCCCAGTTTCATCAGGAAGACAGATTAGGCTAGTGAAGAAATCCTCCTGGCACAAACTCTAAGAGGTGTGGAATGAAATAAACAAACATGAAACTAATCATGCCAATGATGGTGATTTTAGTTCACAACTAAGCTGCAGTGCCAGAAACATGGGGTGATCGCAGTGAACCACAGCTGCTCTTATTAGGTGGGAGGTGCACCCGTTTGCTTCCTAAGTGTATAGGAAATCTGAATCGTTGAAGAATGGCCTGCATCTATCTCTGGACGTTGAAAGCTTTGCAGAAGAGCTTCGGTTGCCTCACTCTAATTAGTCCTGACAACCAAACCACTGTTGTAGGGCATTTCAAACCTGGGACATCATTATAGCAATTCCACCTACCCCACCTCCCTGCAAGTGTATGTGACCTCTCTGTGCCAAGCAAGGCAGATGGGGTCACGCTGGCACAGAATGAGGCTGGACTCCCTGGTCCACAGCCTCTGAGGTGACAGGTGCTACACCTCACCTGGAGGGAAGCTGCTGGTGTGAGTCACATCCACCAGCAGGGGGTAGCAGAGCAGCATCCAGGAGCAACCAGGAGACAGGCTGGGGCTGCCCAGGTGGAGCCTAAGAGGGAGGCCAGTCTGGGGTTCAACAGATGTCAGAGAATCAGTCCTCAGCCCGGAAGTCGGGACAGTGCACCGTACCCCCTCAGGCTGCAGTAACCACGTTCTGAGAGTTAAGCACACAAATCATCACCCCAGGACACTGGCAGGAGCCCAGGCACAGTTAGGATTTTGCCTGGGAAATGCAGCTGGAGGAGTCTGGGCCCAGGGGTCAGCCTGGGCAGCTCCCACAAGGATGGGATTCCTGGGAGATGTCCCAAGGTCCAGGTGCTCTGGAAGGGGCAAAGTTTGAGGGGATGGGGCTCCCAGAGCCCAAGTCCTTCACCCAGGATGACTGCCTGAGCCTCCTGCCACTCTCAGGGCCTCATCCCTCCCTATCCAGCAGTGTCCTGGGGAGCCGATCCCTCTGTCCTGGGCACTTCCAGAGACAAGCGACCCCTCCTCCCTCTGCCTCTCCTTCCAGCTCCAGGTGGACTCTGACTCAGTGGGGAGCTCCTGTGCTCAGGGGAGTTTCAGGTGTGTGGGGTGGGGCGATCAGGGCTCTGGTCTCTGCATGGGGCATTCCCAGCCTCCTTGAGGAGACGCTCTCCAGAGGAAAGGGGATTCTCACCTGCCCCAGTCCACAGCTCTCACCACAGGGCTGTCCTTTGATCAGTGACAGGATCTGCATGGCTGGAGGAACTACGGAACACACACCTTCTGGAGCTCATGTCCTGAGCAGAGACCATGACCTGGAGACCCTCAGAGAGACCATGGGACCAAAAGTTAGATTTTCAGTACAGTGTGATTATCTGGTTCTTTTCACAAGTTTACATAAAACGTTGATGAGAAAAAGTGAATAAATAAAGGAAGAGCTGAGGATGGCAATTGCTGGTCCACTGCGGGGTTGGGGGATACCACGGAAAGAGCAGCAGCACGTGTCAAATGAGACTAGGGATTGGGATGCATCCACAATGTGTGTGGTTGCTCAAATGACAAAACTCTTCCAACGGCAATGATTAATAAGTGTCCTAAAGACACAGTACATCACGTACATAAAATTGCCAGGATGGGGCCAAGTGATTCTGGGGCATCCGGAGCGGAGATGAAAGAGGAGAAAGATGACGCATCTTTGGTGCACTTGCTGTTGAGTCAAGTGTCATCAATGATCTCTCAGCAGGGCCCAGCTCAGCCCCACGCCAGGCTCCTGGAAGGTCCACAGCCCTGCTCAATGCAGCCTAGGACAGACCACATGAGACAGAGGTTTGAGACAGCAACCATGTTGTCAATACCCAGGCAGGTGACTGTGATCACAGGTCTTGGAGGCCAAAGCTGATTTTCTGACTAGAGAAGCAGATGAAGGAATTTGGGGACTCACTCCTTCTTTCTTAGTTTCTTGTGCTGCCCCAGAGCTGGCTTGAGGGATATCCCACCATGAGGCGTCCCACAGAAGTAAATTTGCATAAACACCAAGGATGCACTGCTCCAGTGGAACTGAGAGGAAATAAGAGAGGACTGGGGAGCCCAGCTGTGCTGCAGGCTCAGGAGGCAGAGCTCCGGGTGTCTCACCATGGCCTGGACCACACTCCTGCTCCTGTTCCTCACCCTCTACACAGGTGCTGCCCCCAGACCCTGCCCCAGGCTCAGCCCTCTTAGGCCTCTGAGCTTGTCCTGCCCTGAACCCTGAGCTCAGCCCAGACAGAGCCCCAGGGTGACACCACTGGAATGGGTTTGTTATCTTCAAGCCCCCTCTCTTGTCCTCTCCTGCAGGCTCTGTGGCCTCCTATGAGCTGACACAGCCACCCTTGGTGTCAGTGTCCCCAGGACAGACAGCCAGGATCACCTGCTCTGGAGATGTACTGAAGGAAAATTATGCTGACTGGTACCAGCAGAAGCCCGGCCAGGCCCCTGTGCTGGTGATATATGAAGATAGTAAGTGACCCTCTGGAATCCCTGAGCGATTCTCTGGGTCCACCTCAGGGGACACGACCACCCTGACCATCAGCAGCACCCTGAGCGAAGACGAGGCTGACTATTACTGTTTTTCTGGGAATTAGAACAATCCCATAGTGACACAGGCAGATGGGGAAGTGAGACACAAACCCCTTTTTCATCTGTGTCATGTTCTTCCTCCAGCACCAGGAAGACTGTGGACCAAGCCATAAGCAGGTCTGGCCAAGTTGTACTGGATCTGAGACCTCCAGGCCATCCTTTTGTCCAGCCAACCAGGTTGGCTCTGGAGAGGGTGGATCAGGAGTGGATTTAGGGCTGCTATAATCAGAATTTATGGTGTTTTTAGGCCTCTGGAGTGATTTGGGGAAATAAGAACTGGACGGAAGATGAGAGAGATGTAGAGAACCATCACTTGGCCTTAGATTTCCACATGATGGTGATGGGGTCACTTCTTCCAAACAGCCTACATCAGTCCCCAAAGCTGTCCACCTCAGCTCAACACCTGAGGTTCCAGGCTTCCATGGCAGCCTGGGATCTCGAACAAGAAAAGCAGAGGAGGGGACACTGTGGGATCAGCCTCAATACCCTTTTCTGAGCTCACCCACCCTCAACTGCTGGGAGCTTCTAGGAGCTCAGAACTGTGCCCTCACTGGGAAGTGCTATTAGGTCCAGAAAACTTCCTTCCTCATATTTAGGCCCAGTTTTGAGAGTTTTGATTTGATGACTGCGTGAGCCAAGAACCCAAGGCCCTGCCTTAATGCAGGATGACACTGAAAGGCCTTCCAGCTCCAGACCTCCCATCGTGGATGCCTGAGGCCTCCGTTGCAATCCTGTTGTGGGTCAGGGTCTCCTTCTGCGGGTGATGCTTCCCTCACTCCTTCCAGATCTTCTGTGCATGCACATCCTTATCTCAGAGTCTACTTCCAGGGAACCCAAACTAAGATGACCAGCTGTCACCAAAATGAACTACCACAGACCTGAAGTGGAAACACAAGCAAATTTACCAAATTTCCATTGTGAGCATCCAAATGCCCATTTATATCTGAGTGTTCCTTGTATTCTTAGAAAATGAAAATGGAGCCTGACATACAAGGTTCACAAGGTTCTAGGAGTCCTGAAGGAGAGATGGAGTCTGATCCTCCTGCAAGGAATGCACTGAAAGGGGAGCACCCTCACACCATGCAGAGATCAGAGATGCACCCACAGAGGCAGCTGTAGGATGGAGCTGCCCACCTCCACCCTGCAAATCCTGTACAAACAATCACGCTTTCACCCCTCCTTCAGCTTATCAAAGTTGACACTTACGAAGCCAGCACAGGTCACCCTTGTTAATCGGACTCCTTCAAACCTCCATCAACCACACAATCCCAACATAAAGAATCTCCCCAAAATAATAATGGTAACAGTAGCTATGAAAATGTCTATAAAGTATCTCATAAATAAATTTAGATTGTGTGCATGTGTAAATATTATTTTTCACACTTTGTGTTAAATACAGTATATTATTGAAACTGATTTACCTTTTTATGTCTAATATGGTGACTAGACAGTAGGATTCACATGAGACTCACATCATGTTGTGATTGTACAATGCTGATCTCATTTTACCCCTTAACGTGACAGGTGCTGTGGAGTAACCTGCTTCAGCCCCATCTCCACCCGTAAGACGTATGTGTGAAGCCAGGGAGGGGCACTGGTGGAAGAGAAATGAGAACACGAATGTAGACCAGTTTATGCAGGTGACTGAGTCCTAGAGCCCTGACCCTGCTCTGTCCTAGATGTGTCACATCCATTTCACCTGAGACCTCTGCTGGCCTGCCTGAGCTCACAACTGGGGGCATCTGGCAGTTCTGGCAACATGGTCATTTGATGTCCAGTGTTATCCTGTCTCTCCCAGGGCCCAGTAACACAAAAGGAGCTGTTTTTCCAAAGGGAAGTAATGCTCTACTGCACATGACATGACCTTCTTCCAAAACCCCAGGAGTCTACATTGGGATTCTCCAATGGGGTTTGCCATGTGCAGGAGGTTTCAGTTCCCACAGTAGAGTCAGCTGGATTCTCTGGCCCCAACAGCAGGACACTCACAACTCTGCCTGAACCTGCTGCAGAGCCTCAATGCTCTGGGCCTGGAAAACAATGGGTGATATTTATGGCTCCTCATATATGGGTTGGAGCCCCTTCCCAGAGTGTAAAATATGCTACCACTAGACCTTTATAGACCTTGTGTCTCTTTCTTCCTAGGGGGAGTTGAAGGATATAATAACATGTTCTTTATTTTATAGGAGAGTCTCAGCTGCTCCAGACAACTAAACTCCCAATTTCAGCTAATATGGAGGAGGAAGCATCTTAGTTT
Organism: Theropithecus gelada; assembly: GCF_003255815.1. Taxonomy (NCBI): domain Eukaryota; kingdom Metazoa; phylum Chordata; class Mammalia; order Primates; family Cercopithecidae; genus Theropithecus; species Theropithecus gelada. The sequence continues at coordinate 28,759,049 of NC_037678.1, read as the reverse complement.
ATTTCCCACTCTGAAAAGTGCATGGATCTCTCAAAACCTTCCAATAGGCCGCGCCCATCATGTACATGTGATTCAACTCTGATGTCCAGATGGTCTGAACTCCCATAATGATATCATGACAGGGAAGGCAGAGCTAATGATGCTCGGCAGAAAAAGTGTGAATGTATACTGTTGTCCATCCCACATGAATGCACACTGATTCTGATCCTAGTCTCTGAGGGGAATAGACAAGAATTCAGTATCTGCTTCAACGGTGTAACTGTGCACTTGCAGCCATAACATTCTGTTCCAGGAGAGCCCCATCTGGCACAGATACTGCAAATGCCACTGTTGCCTGTATGGATCTGTACAAATCCAAATTCATCTTCCAGGATCCTTCAACTATTGTAGAGATCAGTTCAGTGAACTGAAAATGAGGACCCCAGATTTAATCACATGTACTGTCAGAGAGGAGAGAGCTGTCTCAGAGGCCACAGTCCTGTTGAAATTCCTCTGCTCCTTGGGAAGAAACAGCCCAGAAAAGGCCCCAGGGGCTGTGTCTCATCTGGGTTCCTGGATGAGGAATACCCTCTACTGTACTGAGATTTCACAGAAGCTGGGTTGAAGTGCTAATACCGTCTTTGGTTCATCCTTGGGATTTTCTAAAGTAGCTGCCTAATAGATACAGAGGTACTGAGTGCACTGATGAAAAAGCTCTGGGGTTGGATAGTGGTGGTGTTTGCACAACACTTTTACTGTACTAACTGCCACTTAATTACACACTTAAAAACGAATAAAAGGATGAAACATTTTGTTATGTTTATTTTACCATAATAAAAATATTGCATACTCTGGAAGCAAAGTAATACTAGTTTAATTTTGAAAGCATAGAACTGTTAAAAATGGAAGAATTATGTACCAAGCACCATTTTCTCTGTCCTATATGCTACAATTCAACTGTCTGTCTCTCTCACTCTTTCTTTGATTAACAGTGATCTCCTATCTGGTCCAAAGTCACACATTTCCAGTTTTCCAGGAATGTCTGTTGAAGCTGTTAATTTGTTGCCAGGGAGAATACTCAAACTTCATGCTCATATTTGATGGTCAGGTGTCTCCAGGCAGCATTTCTAAACCAGGATCCTTTGTCAAGTCTTGTGAAGAGTTTTGTAAAAAGTACCCCCCATGATGACAGTGTTCACTGTTGGCAGCAGAACTGTTTCCACACAGTAGGGCTAAACTTGGTGTGCTGTGGAGCCGTGCACAGTGTGCCCACGGGGCAGATTCTGTGCTGCTCACTGTGAATGATCCCTGTGCTTGGGAGGACCGTGTCCACTGCTGAGTCTACATCCAAATTTGATTCTCAAGAAAAAGGTCATTCATAGCTGTTGGACCCTCAGTCACATGGAGGGATAGACAGTGCCTGAGAACACCTTATCTCTGATGTGCATAAGGGGATTAGATCTGCTGGTGGAACAGGAAGATGAAGAAACCTGTGGTCCCAAATATGGAATTTCCATCCCTCAGTCTCTGCTGTCCATGGCTCCCTCAGCTGTATGTTCCTGGGAGATGTGAACCACGTGTGTTAGAGGTGAAGGGGATTGGGAAGCTTTCATGTTCTCTCTCACCATCTCCCTTGCTCATCTAACACACTCTTCTACACCTACTTTATTGGAGCTTTTGCTCTACAAACATGCCTGACCTCTAAATTACAGACTTTTGAAAGTGCAGATGGATGCAGGAACTCGTCCATCTGGAGACTTTTCCACCACTTGAAGCAGTGAACACATCTCTGCAAGGCTCCGAATTTCAAGTGACAGGATTTTGGGATTTCAAAGAAAACTCAATCTTTGGATGAACCACGACACAAGAGGGAAGCTTCATACATTTCCCTGCTGCTTGGGCCTCAGTGAGGACTGACTCAGCCAGTCTCAGGCTCCTGGAGACCGTCTGGGAGATTTGCACTAGGAAACCCTTTTCAGCACAACCTGGGGCAGGTAAGGGGCCGTTGCTCTGTTATTCTGCTGCCTGATAATTTTGCATCCAGAGAAGAATAAGGACCTGTGAGTCCGGGAGGTTCAAAGCCCACAGACGAGGTCCCTTCACTCTCCCATGACAGCCCGAGCTCTGCATTTCCCCCAAAAAAGAGCATCTTCCCAGCAGGAAGAACCAGGAGCAAAGAGGGAGCTTCTCAGAGGGGTGAGCGGGACAGAAGCCACCTTGGTCACTGGGAAGCAAACTTGCTCAGCTCATATCTGACCTGGAATGACTCAGTCACACCTGTGCAAAGTCACCTGCATGTGAGCATCATCTATTTGCTCCATGAGAAAATACCTTGTGTGGCTCTTGGGTAAAATCATACCATAGGTGACATTTCTCTGCCTACAGCTTCAACCGATGTTTCTCTTGATGCGCTTTAGGACACCTGCATAAGGTAAGCATGTCAGGTGTGGGACGTATTGAACAGGAAAAGCAGAGGCTTCCCATACCAATGCTCATGGCTTGTATTTGTGCCCACACCTCATGGAAATGGGAAAAATGGAAAAGAAAATGATACTCTGCTCAAAAAAGCACCAAGATACATTAATACTATTGTATTAATATATCTACAACTCATTAATTGACATAATAAAATATTAACATAGCTAGATCATTTTTGTAGGGGATCCCTAATCCTTAAACATTATGTTAAAAATGTGTCAGGTAGAAGGCCTATGTTTGGTTAAAATCTGGAGTAACGTCCTTTGAGTCTTCTAATCAGCCAATGAGTGCAGGGAGCTGGCTGCCCACCCAGGCCCTGACTGGTTCCATGTCCAGGTGGAGCTGCACTCCCCACAGGCAGCTGGAGGAACTGATGAGGGGAAGCTGTTTGCATCAGGACCTCAAAAATTTGGCTCAGGATTTTCCCATGTCCCCTCCCCAAGTCCAGGCGGGTCCCAGGACACTCAGAAGAGCTCATCATTAAGGCTCTAGGACTTCCTTGGTCCTGCTCTTCTTTCTTCCTTCCCCAGTGGCCTTGACTTTGTCACTCCCTCTCACAGGCCCTTCCTTTCCTTGTCAAGTGCACTCCCTGAATTCTCTGCTTCTGGGTCAGCAAAGCTCTAGAACTTCAGGGAAAGCAGGGCTGAGTGACCCAGTGGGGCCCCAGAAAGCTGGCTCAGGACCAGACACACAGGCAGCAGGGGGCATCCCCACAGGGCTGACTGGTGGGCATCGGGTACAGGAGAGTGACCAGGACCAACTGCCCCGAGTGTCTTCAGGGCCAGGTGAACTAGGGAGGGGCTGGGACCTGGTCTGGACCCACACACTGGTTACTGCATTGACCCAGGAATAGGACAGGAAACTCCTCAGAGCAAGGACTGTGTCTTCCTCATGCTGAATTCCTAAAAAGCTGTCTTGCCAGGACAGAGTGGGTCAGGGGGAAATATTTGCTGGGTGAATGAGCTTCTGTCTCTGTTTTATTGCAGAAGTCACCACCAACCCACGCTGGCCCTGTATTTGTATCCAGATCCAGTCAAAGCCACCTGTGAGTCCTGCATCCCTCAGGACCAAGGCCCAATCCCCCTTCAGGACCACTCACCACCCAAGAGACGCGCAAGAGCCTGAGAAAGAACCTGAAACCTCCACTACTACATGAAGTGTTTGTATTTCCATCAGGAATCTTGAGCGCCTTGTGCTGGGTCTTGAGGCAGGAAGCGGCCACACAGAGAAGAGGAATTTCTTCCCTGAGGTCAGCAGTCCATGAATGAAGGAATCAGGGACTTGAGCAGCAGAATCTGAAGCTACACCTGGACCCAGGAGGGCCCTGAGCCTCCAGTAGCCAGCGTAGGTGGCCACGAGGGGGCAGCAGAGAGTAACCTGGCAAAAACACCTCTGGATGGGGTGGGCCTGGCATCACGGAGATGCTGACATGCTGGGAGGGTCAGCGACCATGACCTGAGATCCGGAGGGAATGAAGTTCTCTTTTCTTATAGTATTTGTCCCTGACACCGATGTTTAAATTCTGACTTCCTGGTTCTCAGATCTGACTCTTGGAGATGATCCCTATTTTTCTGACACACATTCAGGAACTTTGCCTCTTCCCATCGCCATGGCCCCCGTCTCACAGTCACACATGTCATCCCATCCTGTATTCACACGTGTCCCACATCCCTGCTCTTGCTTGGGGAGCCCTTATCCTGCAGACACAGCGGCTTCTCCTTCCCTGGCCACCCCTCAACATCCACTGTCCCCGGTCTTCCCCAACTCTGTCCTGGGGAACCTGCCAATTCACATTTCTTGATTTCCTTATGAGCACAAAACACTTACTCATTAATCTTTCACTGACTGAAGTTTGTATACATTGATACATTTTCCCAGCAACTGAAGACAACTTAGTTATAATAAACATTCATTTCCTGGGTCTTGGAGTTTGCAGCCCCCTCTCATTCTCTCATGAAGCAAAAATCTCCTTCACCTCCTGATCTGTCCCTGGTCCTGACAGCACCCTGGGGATACTGAGGCACAGCACATATGACCTGGCACAGAACTTACAGCTGAGGCAGAAACTTACTGCATCCCATGGATCTTCCAAAATTCTGTGTGCCCTTGGCAACCAAGGATTGCATTCTCCTCTAGGACAGAAGAGCTGTGTCCTGGAGTGGGGCCTGCACCTGTCCAAGGCTTGTGCTGTCCCCTGACGGAGATGAAAAGGGTCCCTGCATTGGGCTCTGGAAGTGTCTTGGACATGAGTGAGAATGAAGAGGGTCCCGGCATTGGGCTCTGGAATGTGACTTCAAAATGGATTTCGCCTATACTGTACGTCTCATGTCTGACATAAAATATTTATAATCAGGACACTATTAGAGAAGCAGAAAAAAGCGAATCACCTCCCTCCTGAGCAAGGATGGAATGGATGAGGGGACTGTGGACCCCAGATAATTCCCCTGTCACCACTGTGACTCTGGCAACCTCTTGAACCACAGCCAAACTCTATCCCATAGAAAGGACTTTATATCCCCTGGAAAATAGGGAAAGTCACCTCTGAGCTTTCCCATGACCAACCCAGCCAAAGAGCAAGGCTGGGCACAACCTAGGTAAAGATGTGAGCCCGGACCATGGGACCAGTGGGTGAAGGAAAATCGCATGGGCTGAGGGGCTGGGTAAGCAGGGGCCATCCCTCCTCCTTCTGTTTCCTTTGGGGCTGAGCCCTTCTTAGGAAACAACAGATCTCCTCTCCAGCAGCAGCCCCTAACTCTGCTGATTTGCATCACAGGCCGCTCTCTCCAGTAAGAAGATAAGAGAGGCCTGGGAGGAACCTGCCCAGCCTGGGCCTCAGGAAGCAGCATTGGCGGTGCCTCAGCCATGGCCTGGACCCTTCTCCTCCTCGGCCTCCTTGCTCACTGCACAGGTGCTGCCCCCAGGGTCTCACGAACCTGCCCAGCCCCAGGGATCTGGGTGCAGTGTGGCCTTGACTCTTAGCTCAGGAGGGCCCTGCCTGTGGTGGGCAGGATGGTCATGACCCTGCTGTAGGGTCAGACGCTGGTAGGGCTAAAATCCCCCCACACTCTGCTCAAAGACTCGTGAGGGCATGAAGGCAGCACCTGCCAGGAGAGAGTAGTGGGTTTTCCGTTCAAAGGCTCCACACGACAGGAAAGTCCATGGGCCACTGGCACTGGGGCTAATTGCGGGGGATACGCTGAGGGTTCTCAGACTCTCTGGAGCTTGTCCGGACAGCAGGGCAGGGATTTCACAAAAAGGGTCTTTCACCTGCAAGTTAACCTCTACTTTTTTTCTTTCTTTTCCTTTGCAGGCTCTGCGGCCTCCTATCATGTGACTCAGCCACGCTCAGTGTCTGTGTCCCCAGGACAGATGGCCAGGATCACCTGTGGGGGAGACAACATTGGAAGTAAAAATGTGCAGTGGTACCAGCAGAAGCCAGCGCAGGCCCCTGTGCTGGTCATCTATAGCGATAGCGTACGGCCCTCAGGGATCCCTGAGCGATTCTCTGGCTCCAACTCAGGGAACACTGCCACCCTGACCATCAGCAGGGTCGAGGCCGGGGATGAGGCTGACTATTACTGTCAGGTGTGGGACAGTAGTAGTAAACATCCCACAGTGACACAGGCAGATGGGGAAGTGAGACCAAAACACCCTCCCAGCCTCTGCCACCCTCTTGCTCCAGCCCCTGGAGGCCTGTGGATAAAACCATGAGTGAATCTGGCCCAGTTCACCTGGATCTGAGCCTTTCAGGCTGCCCTTCCCTCCAGCCCCCTCCAGGAGTCTCTGCAGGGTGTACATCAGGCATACACATGGCCTGGAAGCACTAGAATCATCTGGTGACTGGAGCTGTTGTGTGAGTTAGACAATGAGGGCCTGGGTAGAAAGACAGACAGAGGCAACCTCTGTCCACATCCTGCCCCTGCATGGTCATATGGTGGGGACTGGGCCCGTCCTTAGACCTGCTGTCTGGATCAGGCCCCAGAACTGCTGCCCAGCTCTGCTGAGGTCCTGGGCCTGAGGCTGTGTGGCAGCCTGTGATTCCCAACAGAACAAACCAGAGGAGGGGACACTGTGAAGTCTGCCCAGATCTCCTCTTCCATGTGACCCACCTGGCACTGCTGAGAAGCCCAGCAGCTCAGAGCTGTGCCCTCACTGGGAAGTGCTGTTGTTTGCAGAAAGCGGCCTCAAGTCTATGTCCCTCCTCGGAGGGGTTCGGTTTAATCTACCAAGTCTCAAGTCCCTGCCTCAATTTGAGATGCCACTGAATGAAGGGCCTCCCAGCTCCAGAGCTCCCTGTGTGGATGCCTGAGGCCTCAGGGGCAACCCCGTCATGAGTCAGGGTCTCCTTCTGCCCAGTGTTGCCTCCCTCACTCCCTCCTAAATCTTCTGTGCGTGGAAATCTCCATCTCAGAGCCGGCTTCCAGTGAACCCCATCTAAGATGGCCAAATGCCTCTACATGGGCCATCAGGGACCTGAGGAGATCACTATACACTGAACACTCTGGCTTCTGTCCTAAATTTTCAGAGTATATGATGAAATGCCCAATCTGATGGTTCCTTGAATTTTTATGGAATTTTGAAAAGGGAGCCTGACTTGCCAGGTGCTCTGGGTTGAGGGAGAGTTGGAGTCAGATCTCTCTGCAGGGAACCCCGGGGCAGGCAGAGCAGCCTCATCCCACTCAGGGACCACAGATGGACCCAGAGGGTGAGCTGCAGGGTGGACACTGCCACATCTTCTGCAAATGTCGCTCCTTTCTAATCCCAAAGAGATATGTAGATGTGATGAACTAGGTAAGACATAGCTCACTTGTCACATCAAAAGCCACTGCAGTCCACCCTGGTCAACAGAGGAAAACCCATTCACATCCCCATCAACTACACAGTCCCCAAATCATTGATCTCCAGAAAAATTACAATAACAATAGCCATGAAAATCTATGTAATTTATCTCATCAATAATTTCATGTTGATAACTTGTGAAAATGGTAGTATTTTGCTTTATTGACAAGAATAAAATATACTATTTAGTCATATTTATTTTTCTTATCTTTTTATATTTAATGTGGTGACGACACCATGGGTCACAGGAGGATTGTGTCATACCATTATGGGACAGAGCTGGTCAGGAGTCTTTCAGGTGACAGGTGCTGTTGAGTAACCTGGTGCAGGAAGCCCCATCTCCACCAGATGATGGAAGTGTGAACCCAGGAAGAGGCACTGGAACAACAGAGAGGAGAACTTGCTTATGTGGAAGACAGTGCTCTTGAGCAATGCTCCTGCTCCATTCTACGTGTGCCACCTCCATCTCAATGTGGATCATTTATTGTCCTGACTGAGCACGTACAGGAGGTTTTAATTCCCATGGTAGAGTCTGCTGGATTCTCTGGCCCCAACAGCCAGACACTCACAACCCTGCCTGCACCTGTTGCAGAGTCCCCCTGCTCTGGGCACAGAAAACAATGGGTGATATCATGACAGGGAAGGGAGAGCTAATGATGCATGGCAGAAAAAGTGTGAATGTATATGGTTGTCCATCCCACGTGAATGCACACTGATTCTGATCCTATTCTCTGAGGGGAATAGACAAGACCTCAGTATCTGCTTCAATGATGTAACTGTGCACCTGCAACCATAGCATTCTGTTCCAGGAGATCCCCATCTGGCACAGATACTGCAAATGCCACTATTGCCTGTCTGGATCTGTACAAATCCAAATTCATCTTCCAGGATCATTCAACTATTGTAGAGATCAGTTCAGTAAACTGAAAAGGAGGACCCCAGAAGTAATCACACATACTGCATGTGAAAATGATAGTATTTTGATTTACTGACATAAATAAAATATACTATTTAGCCATATTTATTTTTATTTTATTTGTCTCATCTTTTTATATTTAATGTGGTGACTAGACACTAGGGGTCACAGGAGGATCGTGTCATACCGTTATGGGACACAGCTGGTCAGGACTCTTTCAGGTGACAGATGCTGTTGAGTAAGCTGGTGCCGGAAGCCCCATCTCCACCAGAAGATGGAAGTGTGAACCCAGGAAGAGGCACTGGAACAACAGAGAGAAGAACCTACTTGTGAGGAATACAGTGCCCTTGGGCTCTGCTCCTGCTCCATCCTACCTGTGCCCCATCCATCTCACTATAGATCATTTCTTGCCCTGCCTGAGCTCATGACTGAGGGGATCTCACAAGTCTGGCTGCGTGGTCACTGTTGTCTCATGTGGTTCTCGATGTAACAAAGCCCCGAACATAGAAGAGGTTGTTTTCAAAAGGAAATAATTCTCTATTGCACATGACATAGACTTGTTGCTAAATCCCATGGGTCTACAGTAGGATTCTCCACTGAAGCCTTGCCTTAAGCACAAAGTTTCAGTTCCTATGTCCAGTTCCTCTATTATGGTAGACTCTACTAGTTTCTCTGGCCCAATACCAGGACACTCACTCCCCCACCTGCACCTGCTGCAAAGCCTTTCTGCTCTTGACCCCAAAACACTGGGTGACACAGTTCTCAGACCCATGATTTTGGTGTCAGTATTCAGGCCTCGAGGGTCCCTGATGGCTTCTCTGGCTCCAAGTCTAGCAACACAGCCTCCATGACCGTCTCTGGGTTCCAGGCTGAGGATGAGGCTGATTATTACTGCAGCTCACATAGGAGAGGTGGCACTTTCCACAGTGGTCCAAGTTCATGGGGAATTGAGACCCAAACTTGCCCTGGACTCTCAGGCTCTCCCTTGTTCTGAAGATGCTTCCTCACCCTGTGCAAGGGGCTTCTTGCAGCACCGCCTTGAGAATTCCCCTCTCTCAGCTCCTCTCCTTTCTCACAATGAAGTCCAAAAGGAAACTTGCTCTGTGGTTTCTCATTCATGACAGGGACAGCTTCCTGTTGCTTGTGTGTTGTGGTCCTTGAATGCGCAACTATTCCCAGCTCTTCAAATGCAGGCACACAGTGAAAAGGAGCTGCCTGACTGATGCATTCGCTGCTGTTTTCAGGGATGTTCTTGCCCTAAATGCAACCCATATCCGACACTGTGCAGACCAACCTGGACAGAAGTCATTACAGGGAGTTTCCCAAAATTGCATCTTACTCAACCCTGTGTCCACCATGCTCTGGTGAAGATGACTCTCCTGGCTGGGCTATTCCTCTGCATCTCTGTTCTGAAGCAGTGACGACCACTGTGAGAAGATCTGAACATGTTTTTGAGGGATTAAGAACAAGAAGAAGCTATTGTTTTTCTCTTCCTTTCCTTTTTTTTTTTTTTTTTTTTTTTTTGAGACAGTGTCTCACTGTTACCCAGGCTGGAATAGCACGATCTCAGCTCACCGCAACACCAGCCTCTCAGGTTCAAGCAATTCTCCCTGCCTCAGCCTCCTGAGTAGCTGGGATTACAGGCCTACATCACCACGCCTAGCTAATTTTTGTATATTTAGTAGAGACTGGGTTTCATTATGTTGGCCAGGCTGGGCTTGAACTCCTGACCTCAGGTGATTCACCTGACTCGGCCTCCCAAAAGGGTGGGATTACAGGCGTGAACCACTGCACCTGACCTTTTTTTTTCTGCTCCTCCTTTTTGCCTCAATACCTCAGGTTGCTGAGCTAGAGAGATTTTGAGTGACAGACTCAGTGTTCTCTCAAAATCCCCCTGTCTCACATCGCTGAGGCTCTGTCCTGGAAATTGCGTAAAAGTGGATCGTCTCTCTATAGAATCGGAGTTTCCAAAATGGCTCCACAGGAAAGAGTCAACCTGAGTCCATTCCTTCTTCCTCGTTGACATCAAGAATTTCTAATTTCCATGGGCATCAATACTTCTGTAGCTGAAATCTTTATTAATCTACTAAAGGTGAGAATTCATTTAATAAATACTGAGACATTACCTGCATCCAATATTTAAATTTTATGAGTCAATTGGTAAACATAGCCATGAATATATATATAGCTTAGGCTTCATAAACTTTGATTAAGTGGATTTTATGAAAAACAAAGTAACCATTTTAGTATATGTGTATACTATATCAACATGTTGTGTACCTGAAATAGCCACAAGAAAATGTATTTCAAAAGGCTAAACTGTATTTATTGTGTACTTTTGAATAAAAATTGCTCCCTAATAGTTAGCATGTTAAGAGAACACGTGTTTGTGATCTTGTCGCTTCGGTGCATCTGGAATTGAGAGCAGCTTAGTTTTGTGGTTCTGGCTCTGGGTTGGCCATGAAGTTGCAGCCAAGCTGTCAGGCCAGGCTGCATTCTGAGGCCAGAGCAGGTGGCCAGGCCCAGCCTGAGGGGGCTTCCACTGTCCCTAACCTATTTGGCTGATGTGGAAAAGCTCAAAGGAAAAGGAGAGAGTGAAGCGTAAGGGGCCTGTCCTGGTCCCCCTTGTCAAAGACCATCCCATACATGCACCGTTTCTTATTCTTTCTTATTCTTTCCTGGGACATCCTAGGCATAGAGCACTAGGCATAGAGCACTAGCCTGTGTTTTGAGGGTGCCTGAAATAACAATGTATAATAGTTCTCATTATTTCCTCAAGAAATCTCTGCAGTAGAGCTTTGGGCTTGTGAGGGAAGTACTATAGTCACCAAGTGGTGAGGGTGGGAAGGTGAATTTGCAGATACCATCTGGAATGACTTCACTTTAGAGTTAAAGCTGGCAGGATATTCTCACATGTCAGATCTGAAAATGTGTGTGTATGTGTGTGTGTGTGTGTGTGCATGTGTGTGTGTGTGTGTGTGTGTGTGTGTGTGTGTGTGTGATAGAGAGAGAGAAAAAAGAGAAAGAGAGAATGAGAACCAGACAGGTATAGAGAGACAATGACAGAGCTGCAATGACAGAGAGAATTAAAAGGGGACACCAAGAATATTGAGCTGAGAAACTATTAAACGGGAGTTGCCATTAAACAGAATGGGGAAGAGTAAGTTTGAGGAGTGTCAGTGGCTTCGTGTGGACTTACTAATTTTGACATTCCTAACCAATATCCAAATGGAGAAGTCAGACAGTGTTGTGCGTAGTCTAGTGTTATGGTATAGAAGAAAATACCAGGAAATGAATGATACAAAAGTTAGTAAGAAAGCAAAGGTAAGAAACGTAAGTCAAACTTCATTTAAATGTCATTGTAGAAACTTGTAATTCTAACACCGAATAAATTCTAGGGCAGGTGGTGGCGTGGTATGGTGTTTCTGGGGTACAAGTCCTGAGTTTCAAAGCTTTGGTTTCTATACCCTTTGGAGATGACCCCTAGCCTCCTCACCTCTGCACACCTGCCAAGAAGAGCCTGTCCTGGGCAGTACCTCAGGGGCAAACAGCCAAGAAGCCCAGCTCAGCACAGACCTCCAAGCCTGGAAGAAGAATCCGCCTCTGGGAACAGGAGGAGCTGCTGGAACCCCTCCTCCCAGGCTGCTTTTCCTGCTCTCCAGCGCCTCTTGCGGGCAGGCAGACAACCCCAGCAGCAGCAGCAGCAGCAGCAGCAGGCCCCTAAGCTCCAGGGCTGCAGCTCTGCCAAATGAGAGAAGCCTCTCTCCAGTGAGGCAGAGGAGCCCAGGCCACACACCCGGGTGTCTGCCTCCATGCCTCCCACAGTACCCAGTACTGAGAGCAGAGTAGCAGCTGCTGGCTGGGGCTGTGCTGGCCACTCCCTCTCTTCCACCTCTTGCTCAAGCCATGCTTTCAGCTCCAGGGCTGAGGCCAGTGGCCAGAGCGGGTGCCATGAAGTCAGGCAGCTCCTTAATGGGCTGGTCCTCCACAGGCCCAGGGCAAGGGCAGGAGGGTTCTGGAGCTGCCTCTAGCTCCAGTTCTGTCCCTGAAGAAACTACTGGCCACCTCACCATGTGCCTGTGCCTGGTGGAACTCCAGAGGCTCCAGCTGGCCAAGGGCAATGCACAGATGTGGCCCCGATGGGATCACTGGTGAGGTCTGGCCTCATAGAGCCTTCCCTGTCATACCTGGGGGCGCCTTCAGCCACAGGTGCCTGGGATGAGGAATGAGCCTGCGTGGGCATTGTGAGAAAAGGCCCTCACTCCGGGCCCTCCTGAAGCAGGAGCCTCAAGATGTGGGGAGGCAGCACGAGAACATCTTGCTCTCCTGATCATCTCCCACCAAGGGAGCTGGCTGCGGGGCTGTCCCTAGGATGTGGGTGCCTGGTTACCAGAGTTCTAAGTTCTTTGAGGGTCTGTCACCAAGGAAGTGAAGTCACTTCTTTAAGGTTCCATATCCTTGCCTCCTTCCTTCCATAAGATCTACTCAGAACCCACTGGGCTGCTGGCTGCTCACCCTCCTCCCAGGTCAGCTCCTTACCTGTACACAGGTAAGTCCACCCAGGGCCTGCTTGTACACCTGTGCCTGAGGTGCACCTGGGGCCTAGGAATCCAGTGGGGGCCTGTGATCCAACAGGGGTCTAAACTTGATTAAAACAAATTTTGATTATTCCTATAGAGAAGGAAAGGCCTTCTAGCAATAAGAAGCAGAGTTTCACATCAAATATGTAAAAAATGATCAAAATCTTATGAAGAAAGATATCAGTTTTAATCTCTGAAATGTTAACTTTTTGATAAATATTTAAGTTTATAAGGAAATATGAAACCATGCTGATAAAACTACAGTCCTAGGGAATGCTATAGAGTTTCTCGTGTGTGGATTGAACACAGAAAGTTTCCACCTACTTACAGTCATAATTTTCTACCTTAATCTTCTTGATCTTACGATTAATAGAAAAAATACCATGACAATGATGGTGATGATGGTTCAGGCACAGCTGAGGTTTACTGATAGAAACATCAGATGCTCCCAGTTACAGTGCAGCTGTTCTTATTGGGGTGTGAAAATCAATCTTGTGTTCAGTATACATGGGAAGCAGGAGTACATGTGGGGAGAACCGCATTTCACTGGACTTAGGTTTTTCACAGAAGAGCTACAGTTTATCCTGCACTCTGTATTCTGTGATCAAAAACCATGGAACAGAAAAAAACATTTCAACCTGAGAATCAGTTACTAGAATTGCACCTGCACCTCCCTGCAACCATATATGCCACCTCTCTGTGCTGAACCAGAAGGGTTCACATATGGCACAGACTGAGGCTGGACTCCATAGTTTTCAGCCTCCCAGGTGTCAGGTGTTCTGGGGTCACCTGGAGGAGGGAAGCTTATGGGTTCCCTTTTCTTGACCAGCAGGGGGCAGCAGAGTTACAGTCAGAAGAGAGTCTGTGGCTGCCCAGGAGGAGCCTAAGAAGGAGGCCAACCCTGAAGGCTCAAGAGGAGTCCAAGGATCAGTCCTCAGTATGGAAGCCCAGTAAAGTGCATCCTATCCCCTTGAGCTGCAGTAACCCCATCCTGAGTGCTAGATTTATGCAGTGTTCACCCAGGACACTGACAGGAGACGGGAACATGAGGGTGTCACCTGGGAAATGCAGCCAAGGCAACTGGGCCCGGTGTCAGCCTAGGCAGCTCCTACAGTGCTGGGATTCCCCTGAGGTTGGGTGCTCTAGGAGGAGGGCACAGTGTGAGGAGATGGAGATCCCAGGGCCAGAGTCCTTCACCCAGGATGGCTGCCTGATCCTCCTGCCAATCTCAGGGTCTTGGCCCTCTCTGTTCAGCAACATTTTGAGGAGCTGAGTCCTCAGTCCTGGGCACTTCAAGAGACTCCCCCACCCCTTCTCCCTCTGCCTTTCCTTCCAGCTCCAGGCATACTCTGGCTCAGGGGGTGGCTCCTGTGCTCAGAAGAGTCTCAGGTGGGTGGGGTGGTGCATTCAGGGCCCTGATTCCTGAATGGGGCATCCTCAGCCTCCATGAGGAGATGGTCTCCACAGGGAAGGGGATTCCGAGGGGATTCTCACCTGCCTCGGGCCACAGCTCTGGCCACCAGATGGTCTTTGACTCAGTGACAGGATACACCTCATTGCAGGGACCAGGGATCACCACCCTATGGAGCCCACACCCTGTGCAAAGACTGTGTCCCTGGGATTCTCACAGAGACCATGGGGTTTACAGTTGGATTTCCCATCAATATTTCATGTAAACTTGAAAAAGCACCTGAAAACCACACTAGATAGAGAACCCTGGTGCTTTTTACCAATTTACATAAAGACTTGATGGGAAAATAAATAAACAATGGCAGAGCTGAGGATGGCAATGGCTGGTCCACTGTGGGGAAGGGGATGGCCTAGAAGGATCAGTACCATGGGTGAAATGAGACCAGATGTCCTGATGACTCCACATGGGTGAGCGGTTCCTTACATGACTCAACTATTCTCACTGAAATAGGTGACAAGTGTCCTAATGACACAATCCATCATTTAGATGAAATGACCAGGATAGGACATTTCCTCCAGCCAGGAAGACTGTGGACAAATTCATGAGCAGGGCTGGCCCAGTTCATCTGGATCTGAGACCCTCAGACCTGAGTCCCTCCAGCCCTCCAGGCAGACTCTGAAGAGGGGGCATCAAGAGTGGATTTAGGACTTAGCTGACCAGGATGTATTGGGGTCTGGGGACTCAGCTGTGATTTAGGGAAATGGCATCTGGTTGAATCATCAGACTGAGGTAGACATCCCTCAGCTGGTCTCTGGATTTCCACAGGTCAAGCCAGTCCTTGGCCTGAATATCCTGGATCAGTCCCCAGAACTGCACAGCTCAAATCATGTCATTCTCTACAGAAAAACCAGTGGAGTGGACACTGTGGAATCTGCCCAGATTCTTCTGAGCTCAGCCATCCAGCACTGTTGGGAGCTTGTGGCAGCTGAGAGCTGTGCCTTCACTGGGAAGTGTGGCTCAGTGCAGAAAACTGCCTCCTCCAGGTTTATGCCCTTCCTCAGCGAGGTTAGGTTTCATGACTGCCTGAGGCCCATATCTCAAGACTCTGCCTCAATATAGGAGGACCTGAAAATCCGCCCAGCTCTACAGCTCCCTGAAGGAAATAATGAGACCTCACTGTGGGTCGGGGTCTCCTTCTGCCTAATGTTGCCTCCCTCACCTCCTTTCACATCTTCTGTGAATGCAATTCCCCTTCTCAGAGTCTGTTTCCAGGGAACCCAAATTAAGATCACTAGCCATCCCCAACATGGGCCATGCGGGACCTCAGGAGGCCACTGTACACTGGAAACCTTACCCGTTTATTCCTAAATCAGCATTGTGAGTATCCACATGCCAAATGAGATCTGAGTGTTTCTTGCATTTGTATGGAATGAAAAGGGAGCCTGACTCACCTGGTGCTCTGGGTTCTGAGAGAGAGTTGGAGTCAGATCTCCCTGCACAGAAACCTGGGGCAGGAGGAGCAGCCTCACCCCATGCAGGGACCACAGATGCACCCACAGGGTGAGCTGCAGGATGGACACTGCCCACCTACATCCCCCACACCCAGTGCAAAAAAATCATTCTTTCCACCCCTCCTTCATCCTATCAAAGTTGACACTTAAAAAGCCACCACAGCCCACACTTGTCAACAGGAAACCCATTCACATCTCCATCAACCACACAATCCCCACAGATTCTTCAAAACATAACAGTAGCCATGCAAAGTATAGAAAATGTCTCCTAAATAATTGTAATTAGATTACATATGAAAGTGATACTTTTTTGATATGCTAGGTAAACAAAGTATATTATTTAACCAATTTCTTCTTCTCCTTGTATTTCTAGTTCAATGACTAGACATTCGGATTCCCATGAGGCTCACATCATATTGTGAATGGACAGTGCTGGTCTGCACCCCTTCAGGTTACAGGGGCTGTGGAGTGACCTGGCGCAGGAAGCCCTGTCTCCATCCATAGGACATTGGTGTGAACCCAGGGAGGGGCGCTGGTATAAGAGATGAGAACCCAGGGGTGAACCACCTGTTTGTGCAGGGGACTGAGCCTTCACTTTGAGCCAAATAAGCTTCTTTTCCTATCTTTAATCCTGAATAAGAGGGCTCTCTGGACCTCTTTTTGTTTTTTGGGCTTGTGCCCCTTCAAGTTTCGGGCTGCCTGGATCCCAGCCCGGGGACACTGAGGAAATCCAGGAGTCTCACACTGACTCTGTTGTATTTCATCTGCTGGGGCCATCCCAAACCACTGAGTATTGTTTCCTTTCCTTGTGCTCAAATAGCCGCTCTGTGCACTTGTCCTGGTTTCAGAGATGAATCTGATGGGAGGACAGGATAGTGTATGTTATATTTAAGAGGAACTTGAATCCATTAATATTTATTTTAATATGAAACATTAAAAGAATTTTGTCATAGGCAATGGGGAAAGAGGAAAGATATTAGAATTATTTTGAGGAAAAAAGCAATGATGTATTTATGGAGTGTCTGTGTGTGTCTTCAGCATTGCCGGGTGGAGAGGGGTCAGCTTTAGGTTGCTCTGAGCATGTGCTCCGATGGGGGAAACCAAGAAAGAGGAAAGATGCATTTCTGTGACCTGACACATAAATCACAGTAAAATGGAAAGAAATCTTTCAATAAATCAAACATTCACAATAAATATCACCCTGGTGCACACAGAAATGCCTGTTAACAACTTTCCCTTCATCCTGCCGGCTCATATCCCCACAGATCACCTGTGTGCAGAGTGGACTCTGTGGTCCCCATTTCTCAGGCTGAGAACTAGAGGCTGGGAAGGACAAGTCACCTGCTCATGAGTGGGAAGGGTAGGATTGGGGGCAGAGGACTCAGGCTTAGGACTGCGGCCCTGGTCGGTGCTCCTGTTCCCTCCACAGAGTCCCTCCTACATGTGCCCATGTGGATGTGGGTGCACTGCCTGGGGCGGCTGATGTGCTCCAGGGATTCAATGTGACAGATGCTTCAGCAAAAAGCTTGTGGGTGGGGATGGGACGAAGCTGCAGCTGGGGAGATCAGAGACCAACACCCCCTGGCAGAGGGGTCCACAGGATGGGCAGTCCCATTTCCTGACAGTAGAGACAGCCTGGAGGTGGGTGCCAAGCAGAGGGCACTGCACGGTGTGCCCAGGCCTGGAGGTCCACAGAGACACAGGCACCTCACAGCAGAGACCCTGAGGGCCAGGAGCTTACTCAAGAAAGGGATTTCAGCAGATCTTTCTCTCCTGAGCAAATCACGTATGAAATAATTAAGATCCTGCCATCAGAATAGACAAACAAGGATTTTCATCTCCTCAGCTGAGCCCTTCTGTCCAGGGAAGCAGAAGCCTCTGAGCCCAGGCCCAGGGAGGGTGGGGTGAGGAGAGGAGCTCAGGGTGCAGATTTGCATGGAGGCCCCGCCCTCCTCTGAGGCAGAGGAGATAACACAGGGCTGGGGGCAGGCCCAGTGCTGGGGTCTCAGGAGGCAGCGCTCTCAGGACGTCTCCACCATGGTCTGGGCTCTGGTCCTCCTCACCCTCCTCACTCAGGGCACAGGTGACGCCTCCAGGGAAGGGGCTTCAGGGACCTCTGGGCTGATTCTTGGTCTCCTGCTCCTCAGGCTCACCTGGGCCCAGCACTGACTCACTAGAGTATGTTTCTCCCTCTTTCCAGGATCCTGGGCTCAGGCTGCCCTGACTCAGCCTCCCTCTGTGTCTGGGTCTCCTGGACAGTCGGTCACCATCTCCTGCACTGGAACCAGCAGTGACATCGGTGGTTATAACTATGTCTCCTGGTACCAACAGCACCCAGGCAAAGCCCCCAAACTCATGATTTATGAGGTCAGTAAGCGGCCCTCAGGGGTCTCTGATCGCTTCTCTGGCTCCAAGTCTGGCAACACGGCCTCCCTGACCATCTCTAGGCTCCAGGCTGAGGATGAGGCTGATTATTACTGCGGCTCATATGCAAGCAGTAGCACTTTCCACAGTGGTCCAAGTTCATGGGGAACTGAGACCAAAACCTGCCCTGGGTTCTCAGGCTTCCTTCTTGCTCTGAAGATGCTTCCTCACCCTGTGCAAGGGGCTTCCTGCAGCACGGCCTTGAGAATTCTCCTCTCTCAGCTCCATCCCTTTCCACCATGAAGTCCAAAAGGAAACCTGCCCTGTGGTTTCTCATCCAGGACAGGGACAGCTTCCTGATGCTTGTGTGCTGTGGTCGGTCCCTGAATGTGCAACTCTTCCTAGCTCTTCAAATGCAGGGACAGTGACAAGGAGTTGCCTGACTGATGCAGTCACTGCTTTTTTCAGGAATGTCTCCACCCTAAATGCATCACCATCTCCCACACTGTGGGTAGAATTTTAGTCAACTACATTCTAATGGTTATCGCCACAAATTTGATCTTAGAAATAACAGTGCAGTGAACAGCCCTATGTGGCCTCCTTTGAGTTCCTGTGTGAATATGAGCATAGGATTCATTTCTAAAAGTGAAATGGCTGCGTCAGAAAGATGTGTACTTGTAATTTTCACCCACTGTTGTCAGATTCCCCTCCAGACGGGTTCTTCCAATTTTCAATGCCAGCCGGAAGTACTTGTTCAGAGTACATTGTTGAAAGTGTAAATTTTTGCCAACCTACCAGACTCAAAAATGTTACCTTGTTACAGTTTTATTTTTGAGTCTCCTCTTCTGCTTAAGTTTGGGCCTTTTCAGAAAGAGTTCAGTAGTTTTTCCTTTTTTAGGATTTCATAAACTTTTTCTTGAATATCCAGATAAGAAGAATTTTAGTCTTTGAGACCAGGCACGGTGGCTCACGCCTGTAATTCCAAGCACTTTGGAAGAGTTAGACAGGTCAATTGCTTGATCTCAGGAGTTTGAGATTAGTCTGGGCCACACAGTGAATCCTCATCTCTATTAAATTAAAAAGCATAAAAATAAATTTAGAAAAGAATTATTTTAGTCTTTGTGGTCCAAGAATCAACTTTCAATCCTAAAGTGATTCTCAGGTACTTACAGCATCATTGACAACATAATCATTTAAAATGATAAAAGTCACTATCTCTCTGGACCATACAAAATCAAGTGTCAGGCCAGCGATGGTCACAGGATGTGTTTGAACAGTCACTGGTTTGTAGATTTGTCTGAGGGTTGAAAATTCCACCAGCATATAATCTAGGTGGGGATCTCTCTGTGAGGGTCACTGTATTTCACCTCCTATATTAGGCTGAAGTATTCCACTGGATAAGAACATGCTCACATCCTCTATTTGATGGGCTCATGGGTTTGACCAAGACAGCCCTGTGTCACAGTCACATAAATTTTATCTGCATTGCTTGCTCTGAGTTTTGGGAGAGCTTTAACATATCAGGAATAGACTCCTCCTAAGGCAAGAGTCTGAGGGAGAGGGATGGGCAGGTGGGCAAGAAAGCTGGAATATCCAGGGCAGGATCAGAGAGAAGGGTCCTAATATCAGCATTTGACTGAAGCCAATAACAGAAGAGAACATGCAAGTTCTGAGAATAAGAAATAAATAAATAGTTTAAGTTTTGAATGTATTGAATATTTTGATACTCCATGAAAATTCTAGAACAGAATTTAACAATGGGATAAGGAAGAGAGCTTGAGATGTTAAAAGCATAAAGATCCCAAGCCAAGTTGCCAGAAGAAGAACAGGACCTTTTTGGTGGAAATATGTTTATGCTGCAAACTACCTTTTCCTATGAAATTATTTTTTAGGAATAAGGAAACATCCTATGGAATATTCTTCTTTCCTACACTCAAGACCACCCTCACCCCACAGGGGAACCTCAATATCAAATAGAAAAAATAATGCACTTTTGTATAACCCTTAGGAGACTCTTTATTTGCACAGGAAAATGTGGATGCTTAATGGTAACATTGGAAATAGTAGTTTAATATGCATATGTGATGAATTTTCTTTTGACTATACCATTTCTGTTTCCAATATATCTTTCATAATAGGGACATCCTCTGTTCTTAAAACAATTTAACTTGTGTTATTTTTTGTTCTATTTTTTGTATCAGCTCTATTTTTTACCAAACACCGGCAAAGATGTTCCATGGCTCATGATTATTAAATTCAATTTATGCTTATCTGCTTCTCTCCTCCAACCATAGTCCCTGGTTATCCTGAGCCCAGGTCAATGCAGCTGTGGCCTTAGTATTCTATGAGCCCATTTGACTTCCCCTTGTGTTCAATGGACTGACTTGGAGGAAACAGTAGGCGATTCCCCTGCTCTCTGTCCTCAGGGTCCCTTCCTTTCAGTGGCACCAGCCCAGCCTTAATGCCCATCCATCTGTGCCTGCCCAGTCAGGCCTCCATGCTGCCCACTGTAATGGCCACAGGTCAAAAACTGATTGTCAGTCTTGAGCAGATTGTCCTGACTCTTTCTGCAAAACTGAGCATCTCACACAGCACTAGGACATCACAAGCAAGGCCAGCTGTAAGAAGGCAAGCAGGAAAGTAATGTCCATCACAAAGGAGTTCTGCTGGGACACATTCTGGTGACGTCTCTCAGAACGGTTCAGGTGTCTGCAATTGCAGGCCCAGAGAACAGGACTGCAGGCTGGAAGATGTGATCCCTTTCTCCTGTACACAAAACAGTGCCGTCTGTGCGTGTGTGTAAATGCATATCCCTGTGTGTGTGTGCGTGTGTGTAAATGCATATCCCTGTGTGTGTGTGTGCGTGTGTGTAAATGCATATCCCTGTGTGTGTGCGTGTGTGTAAATGCATATCCCTGTGTGTGTGCGTGTGTGTAAATGCCTATGCCTGTGTGTGTGTGCGTGTGTGTAAATACATATGCCTGTGTGTGTGCATGTGTGTAAATACATATGCCTGTGTGTGTGCATGTGTGTAAATGCATATGCCTGTGAGTTGGTGTGTGTGCCTGTGTGTAAATGCATATGCTGTGTGAGTGTGTGTGCACGTCTGTACATTCGCATGTTGGTGTTGCCAGGGAGTGCTGGCAGTGTCAAATGTCCCAGACTCAAAACTTTTCTATTTTTCTCACTTACCTTCTCCCTCAGACGTGCTTCTGGGTTAAATGAGTTCATATGTGCAAGGCCCACAAACAGGCAAGGCACAGGCCATAGTCACTGCTGAGTCAGTGTCATCAAATATCGTTATGCTTATATAGAACCTTGTCCAGGATGGGCCACATGTACACACCTGTCTGGTCCTGACAGAGCAGCAGAAGGGGGACTGAGACACAACAATGGCCAGGGCCCTGGCAACACGGAGACACCTTCCCACCCTGTGAGCTTCACAGACAACCGTGGGTATGGGATACAGGCATTCCTTTGAGATTGTTCAAATAAGCAGAGACAATCACTCCCCTATGAGACTTGAGAAGAAGAAGAATTCCAATGAACCAACCCCATGAAGCCCACACTGAAGCCTGCTGAGTTCTCTCCAGTTGAGCTGATGGACGGAGCATTTTCATGGGGACTTTTGAGAGTATGGAGAAGACCTGAGGAAACCACACTCAGCTGTGGGCTACAGTGACAAAATTCTAGGATGTCTCCCCATGCCTAGACCCTTCACCTGCTACCTCTCCTCACTCTTTGCACAGATGCTGCCCCAGGGAAAGCCCCCACAGGACCCTAAACCTAGTCCTGACCCTGAGCTCAGCCCAGGTGATGCTTCAGGAGATGGGACCCTGAAAATGAGCCCCAAAGTCTCCTCAACCTGTAGGCTCTGTTGTTTGCTAAAGACTCAGCTACCCCCAGTAGAGATGGCCGTGAGACACCTGTCCCCACCTGCTCAGGAGACAGTGGAGCAGGCAACAGTGCAGAGAGAACCAGCAGGAGCCAGGCCAGGCCCTGCATCCAAAGCAGCCCCCAATCCCCACAGATTCTCCAGCTCTACCCTGGGGTATATCTCCCACCTTATGCAGGCTGAGGTGGGCTCCTCAGCATGGCTAGGCTATGACAGGGGACGTCAGTGTGTTCACGGGACACATCCCTGAAGCCTGCCTGGCCCTGATGCCCCCTCCCTGCCCACCCTGGTTAAGCTCTGCCCCGAAGTGCCCAGGTTCTGAAATCCAGACACCTGGGTCAGCTCCTGGACTTGCCCCCACTGCTCTCTGTTCTCCTGAGCCACTTAGTCTCTTTGGGCCACAGTGTTACCTGCTGCAAAGTGAGGAGGCTTATACTGAGCTGAAGAAGCCCTTTTCTTCATTCAAAATTAAAAGACAGAAGAGCAATGAATGTCATATTAATTAAAACCTGATGAGGGGATGTCATTCAATGGGCTTCAGTGGGTTTCAGACATGGAACCTCTTGTCTTTCCTCTGCAGGGATTCCAAGAAAGGGGCTCAAAAGAGCTTGTTTTCCGTATGGTGGGAACAGCAGCCCCCAGCTGAGAATAAGCAGGAGAGTCCCAGTTTCATCAGGAAAACAGACTAGACTAGTGTAGAAATCCTCCCGGCACAAACTCTGAGAAGTGTGCACCCAGGATGGCTGCCTGAGCCTCCTGTAACTCTCAGGGCCTTGTTCTGTCCTGTCCAGCACTGTCCTGGGGAGCTGTGCCCTCTGTCCTGGGCACTTCCAGATATACCGGCCCCCTCCTCCCTCTGCCTCTCCTTCCAGCTCCAGGTGGACTCTGACTCAGGGGGCAGCTCCTGTGCTCAGGGGAGTCACAGGGGGGTGGGGTGAAGCATTTTGGGGCTTTGATCCCTGCATGGAGCATCCTCAGGAGCATCCCTCAGGAGATGCTTTCCAGAGGGACAGGGCTCCTCCCCTGCTTCAGGCCACAGCCTTGACCCTGGCACTGTCCATGTTCAGTGATGGGACAACGACCAGGAGCCTGGCTGGAGTAACCAGGAACCACCCACCCTCTGGAGCTCAGGTGCTGTGCAGAGACCATGGGGCCTAAAGTTAGATTGTCAGTCCAGTGTGGTTTTCTGCTGCTTTTTGCAAGTTTTCATAAAACATTGATGAGAAAAACATATATAAATTCTGGCTGAGCTGAGGGTGTCAATGCTAAATCTCTTGTGGCAATGAGGGGTGATATAGAAGGAGCAGCACCATGGCTGAAATGAGACCAGAGGCCCTGTTGACTCCACAGGGGTGTGTGGTTGCTTAAATGACCCAACTATTCCTACTGAAGTAATTAGTAAGTGTCCTGATGACACAGCACAGCATTTAAATGGAATGAACAAGAGGGGACTGAGTCTGAGGGACCAGCAGGAGGAAGATGATGGGTCCCTGGTTCACCTGCTGCTGAGTCAAGTGTCATCATGATCTCTCAGCAGGGCCCAGCTCAGCCCCGTGGCCAACCTCCTGGAAGGTCCACAGCTCTGCTGAGCCTGGCCCAGGACAGACCCCAGGTCAGCGAGGTTTGGGACAGTGGTCATGAGATCAATTCCCAGAAAGGTGACTGTGATCACAGGGCTTGAAGGCTGCAGCTGATTTTCTAATCTGAGACCCTGCTTCTTCCTCCTGTTGCCTGTGCTGCCCCTGCAGCTGGTTTGAGTGACATCTCTCCAGGAGGAGTCTCAGAGGACGTAAATTTGCATAAACACTAAACACTGACTGCCCCCAAAAGCCTGAGAGGGAATAAGAGCGGCCTGGGGAGCCCAGCTGTGCTGTGGTTCTAGGAGGAAGAGCTCTGGGTGTTTCACCATGACCTGGACCACTGTTCTGCTCCCCTTTCTCACTCTCTGCACAGGTGCTGACCCCTGGCCCTGCCCCAGGCTCAGTCCGCACAGATCCCAAGTTTAGCCTACCCTGAATCCTGAGCAAAGCCCAGACACAGCCTCTGGGTGGGACTCCTGGGAATGGGTCCTTCATCTTCAAGCCCCCTCTCCTGTTCTTCTTTGCAGGCTCTGAGGCCTCCTATGAGCTGACACAGCCACCCTCAGTGTCAGTGTCCCCAGGACAGATGGCCAGGATCACTTGCTCTGGAGATACACTGGCAAAAAAATATGCTCAGTGGTTCCAGCAGAAGCCAGGCCAGGCCCCTGTGCTGGTGATATATAAAGACAGTGAGAGGCCCTCAGGGATCCCTGAGCGATTCTCTAGCTCCAGTTCAGGGACAACAGTCACCTTGACCATCAGTGGGGCCCAGGCAGAAGATGAGGCTGACTATTACTGTCAATCAGCAGACAGCAGTGGTAATCATCCCACAGTGACACAAGCATATGGGGAAGTGAGACATAAACCCCTCCCTCTCTATTTCATCCTCTTCTGTGAAATAGAAGAGGGACAAAGGCTGTGGACAAAGCCATGAGCAGGATTGACCCAATTCAACCCAATCTGAGACCCCCCCAGGCTGCCCTTCCCTCCAGCCCTCCAGGCAGGCTCTGCAGAGGAGTCAGTCAGGAGTGGATTTGCACCTTGCAGGATCAGGTTGTCCTGTTTCTTTGCCTGGGGTTTGAGTTGTTGATGGAGGGTCTGAGCGGAAAGACAGACACAGGGAGACATCCATGCAGGCATATCCAGAGGGACGTGGGGAACTCTCAGGTCTCAGTTCAATGCAGTCATTGTTGTATCCCCTGGGAATGCATTTCCCCAGTGCACTTAAGACCTCTAGACCCACAGAGCCTGAGGTCAGGAGGAGAGGATGTTAAATTTTTGCTAATGGATCACTAAAGGCATTTTTGAGTGGAGCCACTACAATTTACTCCTTGATTCTGGACACATGGATCCTGACTGTGGGAGAAAGAGCACCATATATTGGACACTGCTGCATAGCACATGCCCCATTCTGGAAGACATTGCCCAACCCTACACATACTTGCCACTTGCCTGGTTCAGTCATGGAGTCTTCAAGTTGTCATTAAACCATTCATATATGCCACATGCCTCAGAATGTTGGGGACAATAGTAAGACTCTTGAATGCCATGAGAAAATGCCCATAGCCCTTTGTTTGCTGTGAAATGAGTTCCTTGGTCAGAACCTCCTGTGGAATACCATCATGATGGGTGTGTCGTTCTATAATCAAGAGATAACAGTCTTGGCAGAAGCACTTCTGTCAATGAAAGCAAATCCTGTGTAGAGTAAATGTCAATTCTAGTAAGAAAAAGAGCTATCTCTGCCATGGTGGAAGAGCTCTAATGAAATTAATATCAAGCAGGCCCCTGACTGTTTTCCACAGAGAAGGTCATCCTGTAGGAATCTCCGTGTTGGTCTCTGCTGTTGACAGATGGTCACTCCACAGTTGCTTCAGCCAGGCCAGCTCCAGTTAGTGGAAATTCACATTGGTAAGCCCATTGTCAGCCTCTATCCCTGCCACCATGGGCACTTTTTTATGGATCCCATTGGACAATGACAGGAGTGGTTGAGGGACGCTACCTGGTGTCCATAGAACAGGTTACTCTACTACCTGATTAACAAAATCACTTCCTTTTCACATCACACTTGGTGAGTATTTGCATATGGAAAAAAATTCTCATGCTTTCTGCCCACCAGAGGAGGTCTACCGACACATCTCTACCCAGACATCTTTGTGATCAACATTCTTATTGTGTCTCTCCCAAGCCCCTGAATATACTTGACCATCTTCTAGGACCCTTCACAGCCCACGAATTAGGAACCTCTGCTCATCTCTTTGCAGGTGACATGAACCATTTTCACTGCTTAAAATTCTGCTTTAAGGAGAATGTTTTTCCACTACTGCTGTTCAGGTATTCTCAGAGGCCAGGTGGAGTACAGTATTGTCCACACCAGTAGTGGCTGCATGTCCTGTAGAAACCTCTGTAACCCCAGTGTAAGTGCCTCCTCCTAGGCAGCTGATCTCAGGGAGCCCCTCAGGAGGCCAAGGCTGTAAGGTGAGAGGATGGCATGGCCCAGGGCTTGGGTCATGACTATTTGGCCAACTCTTCATGCAACTTACTTGGGCCTCATAACCTAGTCCCTCAAGTCACAAATACATCCCTGCCATGTGATTGGGGAGCTGCTAGAAATGGTCACCCGGGAGTATGCTTCAGAACAAGCCTAGCATATCAGCAACTTGGACCCCATGGTGAGCTGTGTGGCCACAATCACACAGAACCCCTGCCGAGGCTCAGGAGCCCTCACAGTCTTTCTCAAATGGAGCTTTCTGCTCATTCAAAAAAATAATAAGTAGAGGAGGGCTGCTCACCTGCTTCCAGTCTGGGACACTAGGACCCCCTAGACCACACCCATGATCTTGTGTGATTATTCTGATTCCTTTTTGGCTCAGCTACGCATTATGGCAACCAAACCGCACTGTCACTGACCATAAAATGCCAATCCTTGGCCCCCACGTACCCTGGGATCCCCTCAACCACATCTTGCTACCCAGTTAAAGTTTCAGCAACACTAAGAAAAATGTATTTTTATATTGAGATAGGAAACATTAATTATTTCAATTGTGAAAAATGTATAAGGCAATAATGTGAAAATATTTTAAAAGACATTTTACAAAGGGTGAAAGACCCTCCATTAAACTACTCAATATATTACACTGCAATTGGCCTGCCCAAACCCTGACTTCAGCTCTGGGCTGGGATCTTCTGTAAATGGACCTTTCATCCTCAAGTCCTCTTCTTTTCTCTTCTCTTCCCTTCTCTTCTCTCCTCTCCTCTCCTCTCCTCTCCTCTCCTCTCCTGCTCCTCTCCCCTCCCCTCCCCTCCCCACCCCTCCCCTTCCCTCCCCTCCCCACCCCTCCCCTTCCCTCCCCTCCCCTTCCCTCCCCTCCTCTTCTCTTCTCTCAGCCCTGTGCCTCCTACATGCAGAGACAGCTGGTCTCAGTGTTGGTGGCCCTGAGACTGACAACCATGATCACATGCACTGGAGATAACCTCAGGATAAATGTGCCTTTAGGAACCAGCAGATGCCATGTCAGGCCTTGTGCTGGTCATCTAGTATAACAACAAGTGACCTCAGGGACCTCTGCCCAATTCTTAGGCTCCAAATCAAGGAACATGGCCATCCTGACCATTAGTGGGGCCCAGACCCTCAATGAGGCTATTACTGTGCTGCAGATAATAGCAGTGGGAGCAACTGGCAGGGACTCATAGTAACACAGACAGATAAGGAATTGCAACAGAACTGTCCCACCTTGGCCTGGCTCTCATTCTCACCTGCCCTCTGAGCAGCTGTAGGTCAGACCTCAGGGTCAGGTGTCCTCTCTGGTCCTAACCTGACCCCTACAGGGCTGGTGATTCTGAGCGGCTTCTGTATCCTCTCAGGGCCTGCATGTGTCCAATGAGAAGTGGACAGGGGGATGCTGGTCAGAGCTGCAGGGACCTTTGTCAGGTTTGTGGTGTACATCAACAGTTTAGAAATCCACACAACAGCACATGGCCCCAGATGCAATCATACGTCATGCAGGGGAGGAGAGAGCTGTCACAGAGGGCACAGTCGTGTGGAATTTCTCTTTTCCTTGGGTGAAACCAGTTCAGTGGAAGCCCCAGGGGCTATGTCTCCTCTGGTTTCCAGATGAGTTGACCCCCACATTCTGATAGGGTGCCTGAGGCCTGAGGAGGACTGGAGACCCAGCCCCTTTTGGTCCCAGGGTCCTTTCTGTGCTGATATTTCACAAAAACTGAAGAGGAAGCACAGACACTACCTTTGGTCCCACCTGGGGATGGTGTTTGGGGCACACTGACCTCCCAGGGTCCCCAAAGTCCCATCACCTTCCCCAGGTAGGTCAGGCCTGACTGGATGTGCCTCCAGCGCCCTGTTGGTGTGGATTTTATCTCTGGGCTCTGGGCTGCTTTCTGAGGAGCTCACTAAGAAACCCTGGATGCCAAGCCTGGGACCTGCACCTCTGCTCCATGGCCCAGGACTGTAGCTGTGAAGGGAAGATCCTGGGTGAAGGTGGTGCCCTTTCCCAGGAGAGATGTCTGATTCCAGTCTCTAGGGCCAGGCTTATTGGGATTTCTTTTCTGACTTGGATGTCTCAGTCTTTATTTCCTTCTTTAAAAGTACAACCGGTTTAGGGCGACCCGCTTGGGTCCCCTTCCACGTTGTGGAAGCTTTGTTATTTCACTCTTCACAACAAATCTTGCTGCTGCTCACTCTTTGGGTCCATACCACCTTTTAAAAAAAGTACAACTGGTTTAATCGTGAAATCATGTGTATACACTAAAGTTTACAGATTTACTGTTATCAGCACATATCTATATATACTCTTTCAGGATGCAACAACTGTGGACACTGCCGTACTGGGGTCTCTGTCTCTCTCATTATCACAAGTGAGAATACTAACAGCTCTCTCCTATGCAGACAGTAGTCATGTTTCCCAGTTGCACAAGAATGTCTCTTACAGTTGTTTAATTTCCTTACCAACCAGGACCCTTAAGTTTCCCATGCTGATGTTTGGTCGCTATTTCTCTCTGATCCAACATTTTTCAAGCAGTATTCCTTGGAACCCAACAAAAGTTCCACAAGAAAACTCAAGTTTCTGGTGCACTGTTGGACCAGGTTCATTGCATGCAGTAAGACCTTGCTCAAGTGATGAATCCATTTGATGTTTTCACCATCAAGGGGAAGGGCGCTATGACTTTTGGGCACTGGGTTGATAGAGGGGAGATAGCAGCTGATGATGGCCCTACCCACCGATGTGTGTGTGGGCAGGACCTATCGATGCATTTAGAAGTTGAGGGAACTGTGTATCCTACAGATGGAATTTCCAGTACTGAATCTCCATCACCCAGCCACTAGCATTCAGCAGGTGCTCTGTAAGAAGAAGCCCTTCACTGCCAATCATGGCCATTACACAGGTGAAGGAGAGGATGACTTTTAACAGCCACTGACTCTCACAGCAAACTGAGGTGGAAACTCAGGTTCACAAAGTGACTTTGAGAGAAGAGACGGAGGAATCAGGTTAATTAGTAGCA
The DNA here is from genome assembly GCF_003255815.1 of Theropithecus gelada. Classification (NCBI taxonomy): domain Eukaryota; kingdom Metazoa; phylum Chordata; class Mammalia; order Primates; family Cercopithecidae; genus Theropithecus; species Theropithecus gelada. The sequence goes on along the minus strand of NC_037678.1, from coordinate 28,729,982 downwards.
GAAGGCTTGCCCAGAGCAGGAACAACACAGGGTCGGTGAGGACCTAGGGATGCCATGGTGTGGAAGGAACAAGGCCTGAACCAGGAGCAGGAAGGGGCATGGGAAAGACCACACTGCCACATGTGATGAGTCAGCACGTGGAAGGCACAGCAAGTGTTGCGCAAAGTTTTTATGTAATGATCTGGCAAACAGCTGCTTCTCTATGCAGACTGATGAGCCAAAAAATGTTACTGATGCATTGCTGTCACATGTTAACATGCTGTGACGTGTGGTGACATTCAAGGAAACCTGTTCTCTGCAGACACCTACCCACCGGTACAGCGGACACCCCAGCTATGCCAAGGTCTTTGTCTTCCTCTGGTGTAAGAGCCTGAGAACAACCAGGTGGCCCCTGAAAGGGGTGCCACGTCATCTGCTCTGCATGGCTGAGTTAAATGGGGAGCTCCCACAGAACTTTCCAGAAAACAGTCAACCTGCTTTTGCTGGGTGCACTGAGGATGATCCAGGATCAATGGAAGTGACAGAAGCTTAATTTCCCCATGGCTGCAAGGTGAGCACTGGGAAGACAGCTGAGGCAGTTTAGCCACCACCCCCTAGTGGCTTCAACCCCAGGTAAGCAGGGACAGGTGAAGGGCCTGCCTGAGCCCACCTGTGTCTAATTAGTTCCAGCATCAGCAACTGCATCCTGTGGACCACCAGGGAGTGTGTATGCCCAGCCCCTCACAGATCGCGAGAACATAAACAGAAAATTCTCCTCCTTACACCCAACTGCACCACACACCTGGGCCCAGATCTTCATTTACAAAATGGTATCACATCAGACACAGACTGATCTGGGTCCCAGGTCCCCTCAGGTTTCTGATGTCCTCTCAGATCCCCACACACAGCAGACTCTTCACCGCAGGGCGTTGAGCCAGCTCTTCCCCTCACAATGCCTGTTACAGGTTTACAAGTTACTCCTCTCCAATATGTTGGGGATTTGCTTTCACTGTGTGTGTGTGTGTATGCATGTATGTGTGTATATATATATTCACTGTGTATATATATACACACACACAGTGTATATATATATTCACTGTGTATACATATATATACACATATACATACACAGTGTGTATATATATTCACTGTGCATAAATATACACACACACACATACACACACACACACACACACACACACACATATATATATATATATTTGTATTTTCTTGGGTAAGCTGAGCCCCTTGTACCTGGTCTTGAGTCAGGCAGGCGCCACACAGAGAAGGGGAATTCCTCCCTTAGAATGAGCAGTCCATGGATCAGGGAATCAGGGACCTGAGCAGCAGGTTCTGAATCCACACCTAGAACCAGGAAGTCCCTGAGCTCCCAGCCCACAGTGTGGAGTGGCCACCAGGGGAAGCAGAGAATCAACTGGCAAAGTTCCCTGGGAATGGGGTGGGCCTGAGTGACAGGGAGATGCTGACATGCAGCAAGAGCCAGTGACCACGACCTCACACCTGGAGGAAAAGGGTCTTTATTTTCCTAGAGGATTGTCCTTGTGTCCTTGATACTGATGTAAACATTCTAGAATCACATTTTGTCTCCAGCTCTTTTGCATGCTGACTCTCTCTGACACAGATCCAGGCACTTGACTTCTCACAACGCCCCCTCCTCCACACCCAGTTGTGCTAAAACAGCATCCCCCTCATGTACAGTGTCCTCCCTGAGGTCACAGGTGTCCTCCGCACTTTCCTTTGATCTGGGAGTCCCTGTCCTGCAGACATAGTGGCTTCTCCCTTCCTGGCTGCTCCTCCACATCCACTGTCCCTGGTCTTTCCCGACTCTCTCCTGGGGAAGCTGCCAAGTCACAGCTCTTGATTTCCTTGTGAGTCACAAAATAGTTGCTCATTAACCTATAATTTCTTATTCATTGACACATTTTCCCCAGCAACTGAAGACATCTTGTTTATAATAAACATTCACTTCTGGGGGTCTTGGAGTTTGCAGCCCCCTCTCCTTCTCTTATGGTGCAAACATTTCCTTCACCTCCTCATCTGTCCCTGGTCCTGACAGCATCCTGGAGATACTGAGGCACAGCAGCTATGACCTACCTAGGAGCTCACAGCCAAGGCAGAAACTTTCAGCATCTCATGGATCTTCCAACACTCTGTGTGCACTTGGCAAATAAGGAATTTCATTGACCTCTATCACTCAGGGGCTGTGCCCTGGAGTGGAACCTGCACCTGTCCAAGGTGTGTGTTATCACCTGTACAGTGGAGATGAAGAGGGAACCTGCATTGGGTTCTGGAAAGTACCATCTAAAACAGATTTAGGCCTACGCCAGAAATTTCCTCTCTAACATAAAATATTTATGATCAGGACACATTTAGAGACCTAGACCAAAATTAAATACCTCCTTCCTGAGCCAAGATAGAATGGAGGAGGGGACTGGGGACCCCAGAGAATTCCCCAGTTACCAGCATGACTCTATGGCCATCTCCCAGACTAGGTCAAAACCCATCCCATAGGAAATACTTCATATTCCCCCAGGAAATACAGACAAAGTGACCTCTGAGCTCTGCTGTGACCAAGTGAGCCCAGGAGTGAGACTGAACGCAGTGTGATGTGGAGATGTCGGCAGAGAATATGGAATCAATTCATATAGGAGATCCTGTGGGCAAAGGGCGGGAGGGCAAGGCCACCCCTAACCTCTTTGGGTCCCTTGGGGCTGAGCCCTTCTGGGAACCACAAGCCTCCTCCAGCAGCAGCCCCTGACTCTGCTGATTGGCAGCAAGGGCCGTTCTCTCCAACAAGGGGTTAAAAGAGACCTGGGAGGAGCCTGCCCAGCCTCAGATTTGAGAAGCATCATTGGAGGTGCTTCAGCCATGGCCTGGTCCCTCTTTTCCTGGGTCTCCTGACTCACTGCACAGGTGCTGCCCCAGGGTCTCACCCACCTGCCCAGCCCCAGGCCTCTAGGTTCAGCCTGGCCCTCAGTCTGAGCTCAGCAGGGCCCTGTGTGTGGTGGGCAGGATGCTCATGACCCTGCTGATGGGGGAGGGGCTGGGGTGCTGAAATGCCCCCACTCTGTGCTCCTGTGCCCATGGGTGCCCTGAGAGCCCTATTATTCCAAGGGCTCACTCCAGTCCCGGCAAGTGGCAAAATATCCTTGGGTTGAGCCGCTCAGTTTCAACTTTTTTCTCTCCCCTTTTCTTTCCTTGCAGACTCTGTCATCTCCTATGAACTGACACAGTCACCCTCAGTGTCAGTGGCCCCAGGACAGATGACCAGAATCACCTGTGGGGAAAGCAACATTGGAAGTAAAAGTGCTCAATGGTACCGGCAGAAGCCAGGCCAGGCCTCTGTTTGGGTCATCTATGGGGATAGCAGGCGGCCTTCAGGGATCTGTGAGAGATTCTCTGGCTCCAACTTGAAGAACACAGCCAACCTGACCATCAACAGGGCCCAGGCTGGGGATGAGGCTATTACTGTAAGATGTGGGACATTAATGCTCCTCATCCCACAGTGACACAGGGAGATGGAGGAGCAAGACACAGGCTGCCCTTTTCAGAGGCTGTCCAGGCAGGCTCTGCAGAGGGGGCACCAAGAGTGAATTTAGGGCTGAGGTGACAAGGATACATTGAGGTTTGGGGGACTCAGTTGTGATTTGGGGAAATGGGGACTGGTTGGAATATCAGGCCAGGGTCGACATCCTTAGTTGGGCTCTGGATTTCCATAGGGGATGAAAACCAGTCCTTGGCCTGAATATCCTGAGTCAGTTTCCAGAACTGCCCAGCTCAGGCAGCCGTGGCATCCTGCCATTCTCTTCAGGAAAACCAGTGGAGTGGCTACTGTGGGATCCACCCATATTCCCTTTTCTTAGAACGCCCACTCAGCACTGCTGGTAGCTGTGGCAGCTCAGAGCTGTGCCCCCACTGAGAAGAGCTGTCAACGGAGAAAACTGTCTCTTCCAGGTTTATGGCCCTTCTCAACAAGGTTTGGTTCCATAGCTGCCTGAGGTGAAGATCTCAAGACTCCCTTTCAATACAGGAGAAACAGAAAATCCTCCGAGTTTCACAGCTCCTTATTGGGATGGTAGAAGACTCAATGTGGGTCAGGGTGTTCTTGTGCCCGGTGTTGCCTCCCTCACTTAGTTTCACACCAGCTGTGCAAGCAGATCTCCATCTCAGAGTCTGCTTCCGGGCATCCCAAAATAACACAACAAGTCATCCCCAAATTGAGCCATCAGGAACCTGAGGAGGCAACAGTATACCAGAAAGCACCAGTTTATTCCTAATGATCATTGTGAGTCTGCAAATGCCCAATAAGATCTGAGTGTTTCTTGCATTTGTATGGAATGAAAGGGGGCCTGGCATGCCAGGTGTTCTGGGGTCTGAGGGAGAGTTGAAGTCAGATCCTTCTGCAGGAATCTGGGGACAGGAGGAGCAGCCTCACCCCAAGCAGGGACCACAGATGCACCCACAGGGGGAGCTGCAGGATGGACACTGCCCACCTCCACCCTCCACATCCTGTGAAAAAAAAATCATTCTTTCCACTCCTCCTTCAGCCTATCAAAGTTGACACTTTGAAAGCCACAAGAGCCCACCCTTGTCAACAGAAAACCCACTCACATCCCCATCAGCCACACAATCTCCACATAAAGATTCTTCAAAAAATAGTAACAGTGGCCATGAAAAGGTACCTAAAATGTTACATAAATAGTTGAACTTAGATTACATATGAAAATGATACTGTTCTGATCAGTTAGGTAAATAAAATAAATCATTTGAGCTCATTTACCTTCTTCTCTTTGTATGTCTAACGTGGCGACTAGACCTTGGGATATCCATGAGGCTCACACCATATTGTGATTGAACAGTGCCCCTTCAGGTAACAGGGGCTGAGGAGTGACCTGCTGCAGGAAGTATCATCTCCATCCATAGGACATCAGTGTGAACCCAGGGAGAGGCACTGCTGCAAGAGAAATGAGAACAGAAGCATGGACCACCTGCTTGTGCAGGGGACTGAGCCTTCACTTTGACCAAATAAGTTTATTTTCCTATCTTCAATCCTGAACAAGAGGGCTTTCTGGAGTTCTTTTAATTTTCAGGCTTGTGTCCCTTCAAGTTTCAGGCTGTCTGGAGTCCCAGCCAGGGGACACTGAGGAAATCCAGGAGTCTCACTCTAACTCTGTTGTATTTCATCTGCTGGGGCCATCCCAAACCGCTGCATACCATTTCCTTTCCTGGTGCTCAAATAGCTGCTCCATGCACTTGTCATGGTTTCATAGCTCAATCTGAGTGGGAAGACAGGATAGTGTATGTTGTAATATTTAAATGGAACCTAAATCCTTTAATTGTTTTTGTTGTTGCTTTTGTGTTTTTTGAAAAAAAGTCCCGCTCTGTCGCCCAGGCTGGAGTGCAATGGCGTAATCTCGGCTCACTACAATCTCTGCTTGCTTGGTTCAAGCAATTCTCCTGCCTCAGCCTACTGAGCAGCTGGGATTCCAGGCCCCCGCCACCCCACCCAGCTAATCTTTGTATTATAGTAGAGATGGGGTTTCACCATGTTGGTCAGGCTGGCCTCCAGCTCTGGACCTCAGGTGACCCACCCGCCTCAGCCTCCTAAAGTGCTGGGATTACAGGCATGAGCCACCGCGCCCGGCCCAATCGTTTTTTCTAATATGAAATGTTGAAAGAGTTTTGTCATAGGCAGTGGGAAAGGTGAAAACTGATTAAAAACATTTTAAGAAAAAGAAAACAAAAACGTATGTACAGACTGTGTGTCTTCAGTGCTGCAAGGTTCAGAGAGGTCAGTTTTTTGGTTCCTTAAGGATGTGCCAAGATGGAGGAAAATGCCCCCACAAAGTCTGACACTATAGGCTGCCTCACTGTGTGCCTGTGCCTAGAGGAACTCCAGAGGCTCCAGCTGGACAAGGACAATGCACAGATGTGGCCCCGATGGGATCACCGGTGAGGCCTGGCCTGGTAGAGCCTGCCCTGGGCTACCCTGTGGTACCTCACGGCACCTTCGGCCAGAGGTGCCTGGGGTGAGGGATGAGCCTGTGTCTGCATCGTGGGAAAGGCTCTCACTCGGGGCCCTCCTGAAGCAGGAGCCTCGAGATGTGGGGATGCAGCATGAGAACATCGTGCTCTCCTGATCGTCTCCCACCAAGGGAGCAGGCTGTGGGGCTGTCCTTAGGATGTGGGTGCCTGGTTACCAGAGTTCTAAGTTCTTTGAGGGTCCGTCACCAAGGAAGTGAACTTACTTCTTTAAGGTTCCGTATCTTCGGCTCCTTCCTTCCATAAGAACTACTTATAAGAACTTCCTTCCATAAGAACCCCCTGGGCTGCTGGCTGCTCACCCTCCCCCCAGGTCAGCTCCTTATCTGTACACAGGTAAGTCCACCCAGGGCCTGCTTGTACACCTGCGCCTGATGTGCACCTGGGGCCTAGGAATCCACTTGGGGCCTGCGATCCAACAGGGGCCTAATGTGGATTAAAAGTCATTTTGATTATTCCTACAGGGAGGAAAAGGCCTTCTAGCAATAAGAAGCAGAGTTTCACATCAAACATGTAAAAATGATCAAAATCTTATGGAAGAAAACTATCAATTTTAATCACTGAAATGTTAACTTTTGATAAATATTTAAGTTTATAAGGAAAAATCAAACCATGCTACAGTTATACAGAATGCTATAGAGTTTCTTTTATGTGGATTGAACACAGAAAGCTCCCACCTACTTATGGTCATAATTTTCTACCTTAATCTTCTTCTTCTTATGATTAATAGAAAAAATACCATGACAATGATGGTGATGATGGTTGAAGCACACAACTGAGGTTTAGTGACAGAAACATCAGGTGCTCCAGTTACAGTGCAGCTGTTCTTATTGGGGTGTGAAAATCAATCTTGTGTTCAGTATACATGGGAAACAGGAGTACATGTGGGGAGAACCACATTTCACTATACTTAGGTTTTTCACAGAAGAGCTACAGTTTATCCTGCACTCTCCATTCTGTGATCAAAAACCATGGAACAGAGAAGAGCGTTTCAACCTGAGACTCAGTTACCAGAAATGCACCTGCCCCACCTCCCTGCAACCATATATACCACCTCTCTGTGCTGAGCCAGAAGGGTTCACATATGGCACAGACTGAGGCTGGACTCCATAGTTTTCATCCTCCCAGGTGTCAGGTGTTCTGGGGTCACCCAGAGGATGGAAGCTCCTGGGTTCCCTCTTCTTGACCAGCAGGGAGCAGCAGAGCTGCAGCCAGAAGAGAGTCTCTGGCTGCCCAGGAGGAGCCTAAGAGGGAGGCCAGCCCTGAAGGCTCGAGAGGTGTTCCAGGATCAGTCCTAGGTCTGGAAGCCCAGTAAAGTGCATCCTATCCCCTCGGGCTGCAGTCACCCCATCCTGAGTGCTAGATTTACATAGCATCACCCAACTGACAGGAGATGGAGAATATGAGGACCTCACCTGGGAAATGCAGCTGGAGACACTCGGGCCCTGGTGTCAGCCTGGGCAGCTCCGAAAGGGCTGAATTTCCCTCAAAGATGCCCCTAGGTTGAGATGCTCTAGGAGGAGGGCACAGTGTGAGGAGATGGGGCTCCCAGGACCCAAGTCCTTCACCTAGGATGGCTGCCTGAGCCTCCTGCCCCTCTCAGTGTCTTGTCCCTCTCTGTTCAGCAACATTCTGAGAAGCTGAGTCCTCAGTCCTGGGCACTTCCACAGGCTCCCCCGTCCCTTCTCCCTCTGCCTTTCCTTCCAGCTCCAGGCATACTCTGATTCAGAGGCAGCTCCTGTGCTCAGGGGAGTCTCAGGTGGGTGGGGTGGGGCATTCAGGACCCTGGTTCCTGGATGGGACATCCCCAGCCTCCTTGAGGAGACGGTTTCCACAGGGAAGGGAATTCTCACCAGTCTCAGGCCACAACTCTGGCCACCAGGTGGTCTTTGGCTCAGTGACAGGATACACCTCATTGCAGGGACCAGGGATCACCCACCCTATGGAGCCCACACCCTGTGCAAAGACTGTGTCCCTGGGATTCTCACAGAGACCATGGGGCTTAATGGATTTCCCATCAATATTTCATGTAAACTTCTAAAAAGCACCAGAAAACCACACTAGATAGAGAACCCTGGTGCTTTTAACCAGTATACATAAGTTATTGATGCGAAAAATAAATAAACAATGGCAGAGCTGAGGATGGCAATGGCTGGTCCACTGTGGGGAAGGGGATGGCCTAGAAATATCAACACCATGGGTGAAATGAGACCGGATGTCCTGATGACTCCACATGGGTGAGCGGTTCCTTACATGACTCAACTATTCTCACTGAAATAGTTAACAGGTGTCCTAATGACACAATCCATCATTTAAATGAAATGACCAGGATAGGACATTTCCTCCAGCCAGGAAGACTGGACAAATTCATGAGCAGGGCTGGCCCAGTACACATGGTTCTGAGACCCTTGGATCTGAGTCCCTCCGGCCCTCCAGGCAGACTCTGAAGAGGGGTCGTCAAGAGTGGATTTAGGACTTAGCTGACCAGGATATTTTGGGGTGTGGAGACTCAGCTGTGACTTAGGGAAATGGGGTCTGGTTGAATCATCAGACTGAGGTAGATACTCCTCAGCTGGTCTCTGGATTTCCACAGGTCATGACAAGCCAGTCCTTGGCCTGAATATCCTGGATCAGTCCCCAGAGATGAGCTCAGGTTCACGTCATTCTCTACAGAAAATCCAGTGGAGTGGACACTGTGGGATCTGCCCAGATTCTTTCTTCTGAGCTCAGCCACCCAGCACTGCTGGGAGCTTGTGGCAGCTGAGAGCTGTGCCTTCACTGGGAAGTGTGGCTCAGTGCAGAAAACTGCCTCCTCTGGGTTTATGCCCTTCCTCAGTGAGGTTAGGTTTCATGACTGCCTGAGGCCAAGATCTCAAGACTCTGCCTCGATATAGGAGGACCTGAAAATCCTCCCAGCTCTACAGCTCCCTGTAGGAAAGACTGAGGCCTCAATGAGGGTCGGGGTCTCCTTCTGCCCAGTGTTGCCTCCCTCACCTCCTTTCACATCCTCTGTGCATGCAATTCCCCATCTCAGAGTCTGCTGCCAGGGAACCCAAATTAAGATCACCAGCCATCCCCTACATGGGCCATGCGGGACCTCAGGAGGCCACTGTACACTGGAAAGCACCCGTTTATTCCTAAATTAGCATTGTGAGTACCCCATGTCCAATGAGATCTGAGTGTTTCTTGCATTTGTATGGAATGAAAAGGGAGCCTGAGTTGCCAAGTGCTCTGGGTTCTGAGGGAGAGTTGGAGTCAGATCTCCCTGCAGGGAAACCTAGGGCAGGGGGAGCAGCCTCACCCCATGCAGGGACCACAGGATGGATCCTGCCCACCTCCACCCTCCACATCCTGTGCAAAAATCATTCTTTCTATCCCTCCTTCAGCCTATCCAAGTTGACACTTAAAAAGCCACCACAGCCCACGCTTGTCAACAGGAAACCCATTCACATCTCCATCAGCCACACAATCTCCACAGATTCTTCAAAACATAATAACAACAACCATGCAAGGTATATGATATGTATCATAAAAAATTGTACTTATATATTAAAATGATACTGTTTGATATGCTACATAAAATACATTATTTAAACTCATTGACTTCTCTTTGTATTTATAATGCGGTGACTAGACAGTGGGATTCCCATGAGGCTCACATCATATTGTGATTGGACAGTGCTGGTCTGCATGGCTTCAGGTTATGGGGCTGTGGAGTGATCTGGTGCAGGAAGCCCCGTCTCCACCCATTGGAAATCAGTGTGAACCCAGGGAGAGGCTGGTGTAAGAGAGATGAGAACCCAGGTGTGAACCGCCTGCTTGTGCAGGGGACTGAGCCTTCACTTTGAGCCAAATAAGCTATCTTCAATCCTGAACAAGAGGGCTTTTTGGACTTTTTTTTCCAGGTTTGTGCCGCTTCAGGTGTGGGGTTGTCTGGAGCCCCGGCCAGGGGACACAGGAAATCCAGGAGTCTCACTCTGACTCTGGTATATTTCATCTGCTGGGGCCATCCCAAACCGCTGCATGCCATTTCCTTTCCTGATGCTCAGAGAGCTGCTCCATGCACTTGTCATGGTTTCAGAGACGAAACTACGTGGAGAGACAGGATACTGCAGATTATATTTAAATGGAAGCTGAATCCATTAATATTTATTTTAATATGAAACATTAAAAGAATTTTGTCACAGGCAATGGGGAAAGATGAAAAGAGAGTATAAGTGTTTTGGAAAAAAAAATGTATTTATCGAATGTGTGTGTGTCTTCAGTGTCGCAGGATGGACAGTGGCCAGCTTTAGATTGCCCTGAGGATGTGCTCAGATCAGGGAAAGCAAGAAAGCAGGAAACACGGATCTCTGTGACCTGACACATAAATCACAGTAAAATGGAAATAAATCTTTCAATAAATCAAACATTCACAATAAATATCACTCTGATGCACACAGAAAAGTCTGTTAGCAAACTTTCCCTTTGTCCTGCTGGCTCATATCCCCATGGATCACCTGTGTGCAGAGTGGACTCTGTGGTCCCCATTTCTCAGGCTGAGAACTAGAGGCTGGAAAGGACAAGTTACCTACTTGTGAGAGGGAAGGGCAGGATTGGGGGCAGCGGACTCGGGCTCAGGACTGTGGCCGTGGTCGTTGCTCCCTTGTTCCCTCCACAGGGTCCCTCCCACATGTGCCCGTGTGGATGTGGGCGCACTGCCTGGGGTGGCTGATGTGCTCCAGGGATTCGATGCTGCAGATGCATCAGCACAAAGCATAGGGGTGGGGATGGGATGAGGCTGCAGCTGGGGAGACCACAGACCAACGACACCCAGCAGAGGTTTCCACGGGGTGGGCAGCCCCATTTCCTGACAGTAGAAACAGATTGGAGGTGGGTGCCAAGCCGAGGGCACTGCAGGGTGTGCCCAGGCCTGGAGGGTCACAGAGACACAGGCACCACACAACAGAGACCCTGAGGGCCAGGAGCTCACTCAGGTAATGGATTTCAGCAGACCTTTCTCTCCTGAGTAAATCAGGTACAAAAAAATTAAGATCCTGTCACCAGAAAAGACAAACAAGAAAGTTAATCTCCTCAGCTGAGCCCTTCTGTCCCAGGAAGCAGAAGCCTCTGAGCCCAGGCCCAGGTGAGGGTGGGGTGAGGAGAGGAGCTCAGGGGGCAGATTTGCATGGAGGCCCCGCCCTCCTCTGAGGCAGAGGAGATAAGACAGGGCTGGGGGCAGGCCCAGTGCTGGGATCTCAGGAGGCAGCGCTCTCGGGAAGTCTCCACCATGGCCTGGGCTCTGCTCCTCCTCACCCTCCTCACTCAGGGCACAGGTGACACCTCCAGGGAAGGGGCTTCAGGGGCCTCTGGGCTGATTCTCAGTCTCCTGCTCCTCAGGCTCACCTGGGCCCAGCACTGACTCACTGGAGTGTGTTTCTCCCTTTCCAGGGTCCTGGGCTCAGTCTGCCCCGACTCAGCCTCCCTCTGTGTCCGGGTCTCCTGGACAGTCGGTCACCATCTCCTGCACTGGAACCAGCAGTGATATTGGGTATTATAATGCTGTGTCTTGGTACCAACAACACCCAGGCACAGCCCCCAAACTCATGATTTATCGTGTCAGTAATCGGGCCTCAGGGGTCTCTGATCGCTTCTCTGGCTCCAAGTCTGGCAACACGGCCTCCCTGACCATCTCTGGGCTCCAGGCTGAGGACGAGGCTGATTATTACTGCAGCTCATATGCAGGCAGCGACACTTTCCACAGTGGTCCAAGTTCATGGGGAACTGAGACCAAAACCTGCCCTGGGTTCTCAAGCTTCCTCCTTGCTCTGAAGATGCTTCCTCACCCCGTGCAAGGGGCTTCCTGCAGCACGGCCTTGAGAATTCTCCTCTCTCAGCTCCTCTCCTTTCCCGCCATGAAATCCAACAGGAAACCTGCCCTGTGGTTTCTCATCCAGGACAGGGACAGCTTCCTGATGCTTGTGTGCTGTGGTCGGTCCCTGAATGTGCAACTCTTCCTAGCTCTTCAAATGCAGGGACAGGGACAAGGAGCTGCCTGATTGCTGCAGTCACTGCTTTTTTTCAGGGATGCCTTCACCACAAATGCATCACCATCTCCCACACTGTGGGTAGAATTTTAGCCAACTACATTCTAATGGTTATCGCCACAACGTTGATCTTAAATAACAGCGCAGCGAACATCCGTATGCAGCCTCCTTTGAGTTCCTGTGTGAATATGACCATAGGGTTCATTTCTGAAAGTGAAATTACAGCTCAGAAAGATGTGTGTTTGTTATTTTCACCCACTGTTGTCAGAGTCCCCTCCAGAGGGGTTCTACCAATTTACAATGCCAGCCAGAAGTACTTGTTCGGAGTATATTGTTGAAAGTGTAAATTTTTGCCAACCTACCAGACTCAAAAACGTTATCTTGTTACAGTTTTATGTTTGAGTCTCCCATTCTGCTTAAGGTTGGGCCTTTTCACAAATAGTTCAGTATTCTTTATTTTTTTAGGATTTGGTAAACTTTTTCTTGAATATCCAGTTAAGAAGAATTTTAGTTTTTGTGGCCAGGCACGATGGCTCATGCCTGTAATCCCAGCAGTCTGGAAGGCTTAGACATGTGAATTGCTTGAGCCCAGGAGTTCAAGATTAGCCTGGGCAACACAGTGAACCCTCATCTCTATTACATTAAAGAAAATAAACATAAATTTTAAAATGAAGTATTTTAGTCTTTGCGGCCCAAGAATCAACTTTGGGGATATTACATAGGTACTTATAGCGTCATTTACAATGTAACCATTTAAAATGATAAAAAACCACTGTCAGCTCTGGGCCACACAAAAACAGGTGTCAGGCCAGTTCTGGCAGGGTGAGGGCTATTATGGTGGGAAAGGGAAATGGAAGCCGTTAGAGTTCCTTCTACCTAGAAAAAAATAGTAAATCAAAAACAGTCATATCCCTGGAGGGATTGCAGAGATTAGTGCCACCATCAAGGACTTGAAAGACACAGAGGTGGTGATCAGCACCACATCCCCGTTCAACTCTCCCATTTGGCCCGTGCAGAAGATAGATGGATCCTGGAAAGTGACAGTGGATTATCATAAGCTTAACCAAATGGTGACTTCAATTGCAGCTGCTGAACCAGATGTGGTTTCATGGCTTGATCCAATTAACACATCTCCTGGTACCTGGTATGCAGCCATTGACTTGGCAAATGCCTTTTTCTCCATTCTGGTCCACAAGCCCACCAGAAGCAATCTGCCTTCAACTGGCAAGGCCAGCAATATACCTTTACTGTCCTACCTCAGAGATACATCACCTCTCCAGCTTTGTATCATAATATTTTTTCTTTTTTCTTTTTTTTTTTCTGAGAACGGAGTCTCGCTCTGTCACCAGGCTGGAGTGCAGTGGCACAATCTCAGCTCACTGCAACCTCTGCCTGCTGGATTCAAGCTATTCTCCTGCCTCAACCTCCTTAGTAGCTGGAGCTACACATGCGCACCATCACACCCAGCTAATTTTTGTATTTTTAGTAGAGACAGGGTTTCACCATGTTGGCCAGGATGGTCCCAATCTCTTGACCTCGTGATCCAAATGCTTCTACCTCCCAAAGTGCTGGTATTACAGGCCTGAGCCACCACGCCCAGCCCTTTGTGTCATAATCTTATTCAAAGAGACCTTGATCACTTTTCACTTCTGCAAGATAGCACACTGGTCCATTACACTGATGATATTATTGGATTGGATTCAGTGAGCAAGAATTAACAAACACAATGGACTTATCGGTGAGACATTTGCATGCCAGAGGATTTGAAATAAATCTGACTAAAAATCAGGGACCTTCTACCTCAGAAAAATTTCTAGGGGTCCAGTGGTGTGGGGCCTGTTGAGATACTCCTTCTAAGGTAAAGGGTAAGTTGCTGCATTTGGCCCCTCCTACAACCAAGAAAGAGGCACAACGCCTAGTGGGCCTATTTGGATTTTGGAGGCAACACATTCCTCATTTGGTTGTGTTACTCTGGCCCATTTATTGAGTGACCCAAAAGGCTACCAGTTTTGAGTGGGTTCCAGAAGAGAAGAAAGCTCTGCAACAGGTCCAGGCTGCTGTACAAGCTGCTCTGCCACTTGTGCCATATAATCCAGCAGATCCAATGGTGCTTGAGGTGTCAGTGGCAGATAGCGATGCTGTTTGGAGCCTTTGGCAGGCTCCCATAGGTGAATTGCAGTGAGGTACCCCAGGATTTTGGAGCAAGGCCCTGCCATCCTCTACAGATAACTACTCTACTTTTGAGAGACAGCTCTTGGCCTGTTACTGGGCTTTGGTGGAAACTGAACATTTGACTCTGAGTCATAAAGTTACCATGGAACCTGAACTGCCTGTCATGAACTGGGTTCTTCCTGATCCATCTAGCCATAAAGTGGGTCATGCACAGCAGCATTTCGTCATCAAATGGAAGTGGGACATACATCACTAGGCTCGAGCAGGACTTGAAGGCACAAGAAAGTTACATGAAGAAGTGGCTCAAATGCCCATGGTCTCCACTGCGGCCACCCTGCCCTCTCTCCTCCAGCCTGCACCAATGGCCTCATGGGGAGTTTCCTATGATCAGTTGACTGGGGAAGAGATGACTAGGGCCTGGATCATAGATGGTTCTACAAGATATGCAGGCACCACCCGAAAGTGGACAGCTGTAGCACTAAAGCCCCTTTCTAGAACATCCCTGAAGAACAGCGGGGAAGGAAAATCTTCCCAGTGGACAGAACTTAGAGCCGTGCCACTGGGTGTGCACTTTGCATGGAAGGAGAAATGGCCAGATGTGCGATTTTATACTGATTCATGGAGTGTAGCCAATGGTTTGGTTGGATGGTCAGGTACTTGGAAGAAACATGATTGGAAAATTGGTGACAAAGAAACTGGGGGAAGAGCTATGTGGATGGATCTCTCTGAGTGATAAAAAACTGTGAAGATATTTGTGTCCCATGTGAGTGCTCACCATTGGGTGACCTCAGCAGAAGAGGAGTTTAATAATCAAGTAAATAGGATGACCTGTTCTGTGGATCCCACTCAGCCTCTTTCCCCAGCCACCCCTGTCATCCCCAATAAGCCCATGAACAAAGTGGCCATGGTGGCAGAGACGGAAGTTATGCATGGGCTCAGCAACATGGACTTTCACTCACCAAGGCTGACCTGGTTATGGCCACTGCTGAATGCCCAATTCGCCAGCAGCAGAGACCAACACTGAGCCTTCAATATGGCACTATTCCTCAGGGTGATCAGCCAGACGCCTGGTGGCAGGTTGATTGTATTGGACCTCTTTCATCATGGAAAGGGTGGAGGTTTGTCCTCACTGGAATAGACACTTACTCTGGATATGGGTTTGCCACTCCTGTATGCAATGCTTCTGCCAAGACTACCACCTGTGGGCTCACAGAATGCCTTATCCACCATCATGGTATTCCACATGGCATTGCCTCTGACCAAGGCACTCACTTTACAGCTAAAGAACTGCAGCAGTGAGCTTATGCTCATGGAATTCACTGGTCTTACCATGTTCCCCATCATCCTGAAGCAGCTGAACTGATAGAAGGGTGGAATGGCCTTTTGAAGTCGCAATTACAATGCCAACTAGTTGACAATACTTTGCAGGCTGTGGTAAGGTTCTCCAGAAGGCCATGTATGCTCTGAATCAGCGTCCAATATACGATACTGTTTCTTCTCCTGTAGCCAAGATGCATGGGTCCAGGAATCAAGGGGTGGAAGCAGAAGTGGCTGAGTCCTTTAGTATTTATGTAATTCCACTGAGATAGGGTATTAGTTGTGTCCCAGAAAGGTGAGGTCAGGGGTGTGTTCAT
Source organism: Theropithecus gelada (assembly GCF_003255815.1). Taxonomy (NCBI): domain Eukaryota; kingdom Metazoa; phylum Chordata; class Mammalia; order Primates; family Cercopithecidae; genus Theropithecus; species Theropithecus gelada. The sequence continues at coordinate 28,714,108 of NC_037678.1, read as the reverse complement.
AGGATTTGAGAATCTATGTTCAGGGGTTCAAGGCAGGTCTTCAAATAAGGAACTCCCTGGACTTGGACACATCTGGGACACCGCAGCTCGGGCTGGTGGGTGCTGGGAGCTGAGGGGCACCTAATGAGTCTGGATTAGTAATTATTTTTTAAATAAGTGACCTCTTTGTGCCAGTGAGAACCATGTTGTCCTAAAGCAAATTGTTCATCTGGGTAAGTGCTGTTTAGAAATTTCCTGAGCAATGGGTGCCTTTAGTGATGATTTACATCCTCACCCTCCTGGACAGAAAGGTCCTGAGGCTTTGACACGGTGACACAAGTATTTTCTCAGTCCCAGACCTTTCAAGTATCAACCCCGTTCCCCACCAGGATGAAAAGGATAATGCAAGAGGGAGAAATTTATTAAATTCATACAGAGAAACAGACGTCTCCACAAGCAGGGATAAGAGAGTCGGGATCAGCTGAGCCAGTCCTATCAGAGCTGATTCCCCTGTGATAGAAATGACCCCCACTTCTACCCCTAACACCCACCCCCCTCAGGCACATCAAAGTAATTACATTATCTTCCCATCTCCATGTCTTTCTATGGACACATAGACATGCTATTTCCTTTTCCAGGCAAAATTCTCCTCATCCTCTAAGTCCCAGTGTAAACCTCTTTAACAGACCCATAAGGTCCCACAGCTGCCTGGGCTGAGCTGAGGTTGGGGAGGGAAGCCCTGCCCTGCCCTTGTCTAGTCCTTCCCAGTGGCGTCTCCAGGCTCTTCCTCCCTCTGCTGGGGCTTCCTCTCCTCTCTGCAGCACCCCCGCTGCCTCCCCATCTCCTGTCTCCCCCAGCCCCAGGCCCTCTATCTGCAAACCCTGGATCCTCCCCCTGCTCCATGTCCAGGCCCTGAAGAACAACCCAGGCCCAGAGACTCGGGCAGAATCTTCCATCCCACCAGCTTCGGGGCGGACACGGGGGCATCACAGCCAATGTTCCCTGAGGACTCCAGCCAGGGACAGGCCTGAGCTCCCTGGATATCCTCTCACATGCCACACACACAGCCCCAGTAGGATCATTTAGGAAGCCCTAGAACCACCTGAGCCTTGGATGAGATACTCTGAGGCCTTCTGGATTAGTCCTCCTGGGTATACCTCACTCCACATACCCAAATCTTTCTGTGTGGGTTAAGATCCTTCCCAACCCAATTTGAACAAGACCCTGACTCTCTTTTTCATTAATCACATGAACTTGATAACTGGATGCATTAAAGATGAACTCACAGACCCATCTGAACATTGGAAAATGAGTTTTCTTCTTTCATTTATTCATTTAATCATTTTTCTTCAATGCCTGTAAGAAAGTCCAACTTTCTAAAGATTCACTGATGTAAAATACAGGCATCAACTGAGCGAAGAATCTGAAACTGGTGGATAATTTGCTCACTCTTCCTCAAGGAAATGTGCATCCTCTTCATTATTGTCACATCCAAGAAGGTTGTGTCCTCTCCAGGGTCAGTGCTGCCACAGTGTCCACCCTGGACGTGAGCACATGGCAAGAAATTGGCCCCATGGATCAACTCCTTTAGAAAAACATGAGGTTTCAGTGAGAAGGGATAAGGCTTCTCAGTCCTTTTTTGTTTGGTGGTTTTTGGGTTTTTTTTGTTTTGTTTTTTGTGTTTTTTTTTTTTTTTTTTTTTGGTGACAGAGTCTTGCTCTGTCACCTAGGCTGGGGTGTAGTGGCACGATCTTGGCTCACTGTAACCTCTACCTCCTGGGTTCAAGCAATTCTCCTGCCTCACCCTCCCGAATAACTGGGATTACAGGTATCCACCACCACGCCCAGCTAATTTTTGTATTTTTAGTAGAGACAAGGTTTCACCATGTTGGCCTGGCTGGTCTCAAACTCCTGACCTCAGGTGATCCTCCCACCTCGGCCTCCCAAAGTGCTGAGATTATAGGCATGAGCCACTGCACCCAGTGCCTCTTTCTGAAGGGACACTTTCCGGCTGGAGGGAGAGGGAGCCACTCTTCCATCTCCATTTCCTTGTAGAGCAGGCTCATTTGGGCTACTCTGGAACCATCCAGAACACCTGCTCAGTGTAGCTAACTGACCCCAGAGCCTCATTCATCCTGAGAGGATGACAGAGGTTGGGAGAGCCCTGCCCAACTATGGGCTCAGGAGGCAGAGCTCTGGGCATTTCCCCATGGCCCATGCCCCTCTCTTGCTCCCCCTCCTCACTCTCTGCACAGGTGCCACCTAGGACCTGAACCCAGGCTCAGCTCCCACAGAAACCTGAGCCTGACCCAGACCCTGAGTTCAGCCCAGGAGATTTTTCAGTCGATGGAACCCTGAGAATGAGCCCCACAGTCTCCTGATTCTGCAGGCTCTGTGGTCTCCTAAAGGCTCAGCTGTGTCCAGTAGAGTTGGCCATGAGATACCTTCCTACACCTGCTCAGGAGAGAGTGGAACAAGCAACAGTGCAGAAAAAGCCAGCAGGAGCCCAGCCAGGCCCTGCATCCGAAACAGCGACCAATCCCCACAGATTCTCCAGCTCTAACCTGGAGTACAGCCCCAGTGAGCCCACCACCTGCAAGCCGAGGTGGGCTCCTCACACAGCCAGGCCATCATGGGGGATGGCAGTGAGCCAAGGGACATAGCCCTGCCACCACCCTAGCACTCACATTCTTTCTCCCCTACCCTGGTCAGTCTCTGCGCCACAGAGCCCAGTATCTGAATTCAGGACACCTGCACTCAACCTGGACATGCCACGGCTTTTCTTTGTTGTCTTGGGCAATGTAATCTCTATGGGCTCAACTTTACCTGCTGTGAAATGGGAAGCCTTATACTGACTTTAAGAATTTTCTTCCTCATTAAATGATAAAAATGACCAAAAACAGGTTCTCATTAATTAGAGAGAAACTCTGCAGAGGTCTGAATGGGTAGCACAGTTTTTGGAGTCTTGTTCTTCCTCTCAGGGAATCCAGGAAAGAGCTCAGCACACAGCATGTTTTCTGCAACGGAAGGAAAGGGTTTCCCTGGTCAGAACAAACAGCAGATTCCTTGTTTCAAATCTCTAGCCTATGCTCATATAGAAATCCTCCCACCACAAGCACCAAACATTTGTGATGAAATCAAATAATCCCAACAGAGGTAATAATAAGAATAATGAAAATAACGATGGTAATGATAGTGATGGTGATGACAATGGTGATGGTGATGTCACAGCACAACTGAGCTTTAATGTCCAAAAACACCAGGTGTTCCCAGTGAATTGTAGCTGCTCTTAATAGGTGGAGGCAGCATCAGTCTTGCTTGTAAATACATAGACATTCTGGGACCCTGTATGGTTCTGTCTGGGTTACAGAAATTGCACCTGTCCCACCTTCTCGGGCACCACATTTTCAACCTTTCTATGGTGGGCTAGGCAGGGCAGGGTGGGTCACACTGGCAGAGAGTGAGGCTGGACTCTGGTCTGAAACCTCTTAGGTGAAAAGTACTGTGAGGTCACCTGGAGTAGGAAAGTTCCTGGGCTGAGTCTCCTCCTCCAGTAGGTGGTGGCAGAGCTGCAGCCAGTGGGAGTCAAGCGTCCCAGGGTCAGTTGTAGGACTGGAAGTCAGGACAGCCCATCCCCCATGCCGACCACTTTCTGACAGTCAGATTCACAGAGTCACCCAGGACACTGACAGGAGTCCAGGCACAGTGAGAGCCTCACCTGGGATACACAGCCGGAGGTGCCTGGGCCCTGGTGTCAGTCTGGGCAGCTCCTGCAGGGCTGGGATTTCCTGGGAGATACCCTGAGGTCAAGGAGCTCTAGGAGGGAGCAGAGTGTGAGGGGATGGGGTTCCCAGGGCCCAAGTCCTTCAGTCAGGATGGGCGGCCTGAGCCTCCTCCCATTCTCAGGGCCTCGCCCTCCCTGTCAAGCAACATCTTGGGGAGCTGAGCCCTCTGTCCTGGGCACTTCCAGAGACACCTCCTGAACCCTCTTCCCTCTGCCTCTCCTTCCAGCTCGAGGTAGACTCTGACTCGGAGGCAGCACCTGTGCTCGGGGAGTCTCGAGTGGGTGGGGAGGGGTATTCGGGGCCCTGGTCCCTAGATGGGGCATCCCCAGACTCCTTGAGGAGACACTCTTCAGAGGAAAGGGGATTATTCTCACCTGCCTCAGGTCACAGCTCTGACCACAGGGCTGTCCTTGGATCAGTGACAGAATCTGCCAGGCTGATATAAAAATTATTAACCCAGGCTAATAAAAATTTACATACACAGAAATGAGACACCAGAGATGAGCAGGCAGAGGAAAGAGCATGTGAGGACACAGCAAGGAGGCAGCGACCTGCAAGCCAAGGAGAGAGGCCTCAGGGGAAACAAACCTATAAACACCTTTATCTTGACTCCCCAGCTTCTAAACTGTGAGAAAATAAGTGTCTGCTCTTAGGCCTGCAGGTCTTTGGCATCTGCAGGATTCCTCAAAGATCTGTTTGGGGAAAACATGTAACCTCCCAATACTAGTTTTCTAGTAAAGACCGGGCCTTAAGCATAGGGCTTTGCATCATCCTATTCCACATTATGAAAGCCTTCTTGAGGTCCCGCTTGTAAAACAATCACCAATGCATCTGGCATATGTTAAGGGCTTATACATAGTCATTCTGAGTGATCTGGTGATTTATGGAAAATGGCATTTTATGGGCACCAGGGCTACTGTGAACCTTGGTCTGAGGACCATAATTAGTCCCAGTTCCCTGACGGTGCTCAAGTGCAAAGGGTGTAACTGTGGCTTCCTCTGAAGCCCCTTCTATTGGGTAAAATCCTGAAATTCACCTGGCCTTTCTGCTCTTGAGAAATTACCCTGAGAAGGCCCTCAGGCTCAGGGCTCAGACAAGAACTGGGGCAAATGCTTTAGGAAATAGAGAACAGATTTGCATCCCCTGTTCACCAGGCTTTGTTCATCTAACAAAGACACAAGAATATAGAAAGTAGATTTGCATAAAGAGCCTCCCCTTCCTACAATAAAAGAGACCTGGGGGTCCCTCCGCAGCTGTGGACTCAGAGGCAGAGCTCTGGGGCATTTCCACCATGGCCTGGACCCCTCCCCTGCTCACCCTCCTCACTCTCTGCACAGGTGCTGCCTCCCAGAGCTCAGCCCCCACAGGACCAATAATCAGCCTGGCCCTGACATTCAGCTCAGCGCAGGGGGTGATGCAGGGTGTGGGGCTGTGGGAGTAAGATTCTCATCCTAAGAGTCACCTCTTCTGTCCTCTCTTGCAGGCTCCGTGGTTTCCTCCGAGCTGGCTCAGGAGTCTGCGGTGTCTGTGGCCTTGTTACAGATGGCCAGGATCACCTGCCAGGGAGATGGCATAGAAAACTACTACACAAACTGGTGCCAGCAGAAGCCAGGCTGAACCCTAGTAGGGATCATCTGTGGTAACAACTGTCCCTCAGGGATCCCAGACAAATTCTCTGGCTCCCAATCAGAGAAGAAGGCCATCCTGACCATCACTGGGACTCAGGTTGAAGATGAAGCCAACTATTACTTTCTATCACCAGACAGCAGTGGTACTCATCCCACAGTGGCATCACTCATCCCACAGTGACACAGGCAGATGAGGAATTTAGACAAATACACCTTCACTGTCTGTGTCACCCTCTTCCTCCAGGCCCAGCAGGACTGTGGACACAGCCATGAGCAGGGCTGATGAAGTATGAATGGATCTGAGCCCTCCAAGTTGCCCTTTTCTCCAACCCTCCAAGCAGGTTCTGCAAAGCATGGGTTAGGAGGGAATTTTGGGCTGGTGGGACCGGGCTGTCCTGGTATTGTTTGCACTGGATGTGTCTTGGCTCAAGATGACTGGCCAGAAGGACAGTAGCAAGAGACAGCCACTGAGTGGTCGTGGTCCCTGAATTTCCTGTTGTACTGTCACTGAACCTAAGGCAGTGCCTCTACTCTGTGGCCCAAATGCCCTGGATTATTTCTCTGAACTGCCCATGTTTAACTGAGACCCTCACACCTCAGCTCCAAGGCATCCTCATGTTCTGAACAGGGAAGCCTTTCATAGTGAGTACTGTGACACGCCTTCGATCCCATAGGGGATGATTGTGGAGCCAGGAGCCTCCATCCTTTCCTTTGGATCCTGTGGAGAAGCCCCTGAACTCTCCAGGAGTCCAGGCACTTCCAGGTAGAAGCAAACCCCTGGTCCTAAGGAGGTGTCACCTGCTTTTCTGTTCCATGTTCTATTAGCACCAGGAGCAAACCCAAGGCGCCACTGATGTTGAAGGAGCCACCAATCTCATTTAAACTCTCCAGGATGTGTGTGCCCACAAAGGGGACCAGACAGAGAAATCAGAAGCATTTGCTGCAATCTGTCCTCACTGCAGCCCAAGCAGCAGCAAAACATGTTAAGATTCTTTTTCGGATGGTAGTTTTCTCAAAGATTTAATTTTCTTTGAAATACAAAATCATTGCCCCTTAAAATCCAGGGCCTTGGAAAGAGTAAGAAATGGTGCTTGCATGGAGGATGAAGACTGGGGACCTTACACTTCACTGTCTCCTTTTCCCCAGAGCTCATCTACATCTGCGAAGAGAGTAGAAACCGTGGTAATGCCCTTAGGATAAACCTGGCCGCCTGCTCTGGCCTCTGAATTCAGTCCAGCTGGACATCTTGGCTGCAACTTCATGAGGAGCCGAGAACCACCAAACTAACTGGCTCCTGAATTCTAGATGCAGCAAAGCGACAAGATCACAAACATGCATTCTCTTAACATTCTAAGTATTAAGAGTCATTTGTATTAGGGCATGAGGTTGAGTCCTCAGAAGAGCTTTGCCTTGGAACTTGGGAAAATATCAGCCTACACATAAGGCTGCTCTGGTCTCTACTAAGAAAATGTAGATGCAAGGTGAAGAAGGTGAGGCAGGAAATTAAAGAAATGAAGAAAAATAAAATTAAAAAGAGAAAGAAATAAGCTTTCCTGTATTAGGCTGACGTGTCACAAAGGCAGCAATGGGCAGAGCCCAGACCCAGGGAAAGTCTTGATAATACTATCTAAGAAGCTGGAACACAAAGGAATGTGCTCTGGAGACTCTCCCAGCACTCCTTCAACATAAGAAGAAGAAAAACAAATTTTCTTTTGTTTTATGGTATGAGTTTATAAATTCCTGTTCTGTGTAACTGGTGACTTCAAGTATTCTGTTTTATCTAAGCAGGGAAGTGAGGGTCATAAGCCATCTGAGCGGGCCACCTGGGCACCATAGTAAAGGCCATGGAATAAGCCATGCTAGGCACTAGGCAAACCTAGATAATGGGCATCTGGGTTGCATAGAAATGGTCATGTGTGATCCTGAGTTATGAACCTGTTCCAATGTGATTAACTGTTTTTGTCCTGCCTCTGTGTCCCTGCTTTGACACCACTGTAAGCCTTTTTCAACCTAGCCCACCTCTTTTTAGAGTGTGTATAAAAGTCAACTGCTGTCTTTGTTCTGGGCTCAGTCTTTGGATGTTAAGTCTGCTGGGTAGTCTGAGTGCACTCAATAAAGATATCCTCCTGTATACACCCCGAGGTCTCTCTCTGGTCCTCCTGATCCCACAACAAAGGTTCAAACAGTTTCAATACTTTTACTGAATCCAAAAATAAAAGATTAAAACAGAGAAAGAAATGTAAGAATATTCTGAATCCAACAAGGAAAAACTTACACAGTCTGCATTCAATCAACATTTCCTACAAGGAAACAAGAAAATATACGCTATAAGAAACAGAAAAATTAATCAATCCAAAGTGACCTTGAAATTTCACAGACAATAAACTTTGTAGGCAGGAACACACAACAGAAACTTTTTTTTTTTTTTTTGAGACCGAGTTTTACTCTTGTTGCCCAGACTGGAGTGCAAGGGCATGATCTCAGCTCACTGCAACCTCTGCCTCCCAGGTTCAAGCAATTCTCCTGCCTCAGCCTCCTGAGCAGGCACCCACCACCATGCCCAGCTAATTTTTGTATTTTTAGTAGAGACAGGATTTCACCATGTTGGCCAGGCTGCTCTTGAACTCCTGGCCTCAAGTCATCTGCCCACCTCGGCCTCCCAAAGTGCTGGGATTACAGGCAAGAGCCACCACACCCAGCAACAGAAATTCTTATAACTATGTTCTACTTCTTCATGAGGGTAGAGGATGGATTTACCAGGTTAAGTAGAGACAAAGAAGACATAAAGACCCAAGTTAAACTTTTAGAAATGATCCCTAAAATGTGTCTGACAAAAAATATACTTAATGAGCTTGATTACAGATTAGATGCTGTGAAAGAGTAGTTGAATAAACTTAATAATGTAGCAATGGAAGCCATCCCCCCAAAAAAGCACACACAAAAAAGAAAAGATATAAAAGGTAAATAGAGTATGTGTGAATATTGGACTTCATCAAATTGCCATGATACTATAATTAGAGGCATAAAAGGAGACAAGATTGTTGGGGGAAGAGAAAGGATAGAAAAACAATGTAAATCGTGACCAAAGTGTTCTAAGTTTTGTTAAAATCATAAACGCACTGTTCCAAAAACCTGAGCAGATCCCCCACACACACACAAACACACACATACACACACACAGAAAAAACACACACACACATAAAGAAAACAACACTCAACATCATCAAATTGGAAAAAAAAATATGATAAAGAAATGCTCTTCAAAGTAGCCAGAGAGAAAATACGTGTTAGATTCAGTGAACAACATAATGATAAAAGTAGATTTCTTATTAGGAGCAATGCAAGCAGGAGGCAGTAGAGCTCTATTTATAGAGTACTAAGAAAAACAAACTACAACCCAAAGCATTCTACAGACTCAATGCAATCCCTAAAAACATACTAATGACTTTCTTCACAGGAATAGAAAAAAAAAAAGTCTAAAATTTGTATGGAACCACAAAATACCCTGTATAGCCAAAAACAACAAAGCTTAAGACATCACACCACCTGATTCAAAATATACTACAAGCTACAGTAACCAAAAACAGCATAGTAATGCCATAAAATAAGACACTCCGAATAATAGAACAGAGAACCCGGAAACATAACCATGTATTGACAACCAATTGATTTTCAACAAAGATATCAAGAACATACGTTGGAGAAAGGACACCATTTCCAATAGGCAGTGCTGAGAAAAAGTGGACATCCACATGCAGAACAATGAAAGTAGAACCCATCTCTCTCCAAATAAAAAATCAGCCCAACAAGGATTACAAACCTAAGTATAAGACCTGAAGCTATAAAACAACTAGAAGGGAACATAGATAAAATTCTTCAGGACTTTGGGCTACACAAAAGTTTTATGACTAAGACTTCAAAAGAACCGACAACAAAAACAAAAATAGACAAATGGGAGTTTATTCAACTAAAATGCTTCTGCAAAGCAAATGACAGATTGAAGACAGCCCTTAGAATGGGAGAGGGTATTCATGTGAACAGGTTCTAATATCCTGTTCATCTGAAAAGGCATAATATCCAGTGTTAGAAAAGAGGACAAGGCTCTAAAACAACTCACTAGCATTAAAAAATCATTTTAAAATGGGCAAAGGACCTGAACAGACTTTTCTCTAAAGAAGACACACAAATGGCAAACAGGTATGTGTTTAAGGTGACTATTAATAATCAGGGAAATGCAAGTTAAAACCCAAATGAGATATCGTCTCACCACTGCTGGAATGGCTATCATCAAAACCTAACAAGGCCAGGTGCAGTGGCTCACGCCTGTAATGCCAGAACTTTGGGAGGCCGAGGTGGGCAGATCACAAGATCAGGAGATCGAGACCATCCTGGCTAACATGATGAAACACCGTCTCTACTAAAAATATAAAAAAATTAGCTGGGCATGGTGGCAGGCTCCTGTAGTCCCAGCTACTCAGGAGGCTGAGGCAGGAGAATGGCGTGAACCCAGGAGGCGGAGCTTGCAGTGAGTCAAGGTAGCACCACTGCACTCCAGCCTGGGTGACAGAGCAAGACTCCATCTCAAAAAAAAAAAAAAAAAAAAAAAAGGAAAAAGCCTAACAAATGCCAGTGACGATGAGGAGAAAACGAAGAAAAAAATCACATGATTGTCTCAACGGTCAGATCAAATGTTTTCTTTCAAGGAAACATTTTCTTTGGTTGTTTTTTCTAGTCTTGTTAGAGCATCACACACAATAAGATTTGGGGTACAGAAGTTACAGGGGATGTTATTCCATGCAAAGTATCTGGATATCCCACACCCAACTCTTAGGTTACTTACTGAGAAATGCTAAAAGGTTACAATTTTGTATTTTCAAATATTCTGGTGGCCAGAAACCTCTTCCTTGGCAAGTCTTGAGTACAGGTGTCTGAAAGGATGACTAGAATTTAGGCAGGTATTGTGTGAGCAGTGGGGTCACACACAGGAAACGTTTCAGTCAAAGAGAAAAACAGATGGAGGCTGAAACACAGAGATCATATGTTTGAGAAATAAGGAAATTCCATACTAATGGGAGCTGAGAGAGAACAAGATATGAACTACCCATTTCTCTCTGGACATCTCACTGAGATCTTGTCCCTTTCCCAGCACACCACTCGTATGGATTTTAAAATTGTCTGCTCTTAAAACACTTCTTGCACATCATTAGAGTCTAGCACTGGAATCAAGCTCAGTTTGATGAGACCAGGGAAGTAAAGCACCAAACCCAGGCGTTCTTAGAAGGGCTTGTAGGAGACAAGAGCACGTTGTCAAAAGCAGAGAAAGTGAGACTTTCCACTGCGGTTTAAACCACAGCTTCTGGAATTTCACTGGGCACACAAATCCCCTGAGGGTTTTGGTTAACATACAGCTGTACCCTCGGCATGTCTGGGTATGGCCCCAGATTCTCCATGTCTAGCAGCTTCCAGGTGAGGCTGATGCTGCTGGTCCTCCAAGGACATTTTGAGGGCTTAGCTCCTATTCACCCTCCTCACTCAGGCACAGGTAAGACTCACCTAAGGAAGAAACCTTCTGAGAAGCACGGGTGAACGCTCCCTCCTCTCCTGGTGTCTTCGTATCTTTTGTGTTGCTATAAACCATACCGGAAGCTGGATAGTTTGTAAAGGAAAAAAAAGGGTTTATTGGGGTCATGCTTCTGATGGCTGGAAAGATCAAGATTGGGTATCTGCATCTAGTGAGGGCCTCACACTGTCCCCACTCATGAGAGAAGGCGAAGGGAGGCTGGCCTGTGCAGAGATCATTGGGAGAGAGAAAGCAAGCTTTTTTTCTTAACAAAGCTGCAGGGATGTAATTGAATCATATTCATAAAGTGCTTAATACAGGGCGTAACACATTCAAGTGCTCCTTAGTTGACCGCAATCATTACCGACCTTGCTCATGAAAATTAGACCTCAGATGGAGGAAAGGCAGTGCCGAGGGTTTCAGATTGTTCGAAACGAAAGAGATTAAAATGATTTAAAATAGAGGCCCAGGAGCTGAGGTGAGCATCCCCAGGTGTTCTCCTGCCAACTCCCCCAATGTCTCAGAAGCTGTTTTCAGGTGAAGTCAGCCAGGGAGGAAAGTGGGGGAGTCCGCAGAACCAAGGATTGCAACTTCATCCATGAGGAGGAGGCGTAGCCAGCCAGGCGGGGAAAGGCTGCTGAGCTCATCTGAAGGGTGTTCAAGGTTTTCTGGCCCCATGGTCCTGGGCCATCCCTCCCTGCCCCGGGCCTCATTCCTCAGCTGACAGCCACAACCTTGACAGAGGCCTGTGAGTCTGATCAGAAATCCCGCCAGGGCCCTGAGCGGGCAGGCATGGGAGGGAGGTGTCTAGGGTCACAGAAGACACTATTTGCTGCCTGTGGGGTTGGGACAGGTTCCTTGAGAGGAAATTCGGGCACTGTAGGGGAGGAAAACACAGGACAGGGAGGCCCCTACCAAAAGGGTTGTGATGATGGAGACCAAAGTATCTGCAAACAGCCCAGCTCTGCAGGGGGTTCCCTGAACACAGCGTTCCTAGGGGCATCTGTGTTATTTTGCCAGGATTACCATAATAAAGTAGCACAGACTGGATGCTCAGAGAAAAGAAATGTCTTCTCCACTAATCTGTAGGTGATGTTAGAATCTGAGATCAAGGTGTTGGCAGGGTTGGTTTCTTCTGAGGCTGAACGAGGGCCTGTTCTGTGCATCTCCCTGGCTTCAGGTGCTTCTGGAAGGATGTGCTCTTCCCTGTCTTGTAGGTGAACACCCCAATCTCTGCCTCCATGTTCATATGGCATTTTCCCTATGTGTGTCTCTGACCATGTTTCCTCATTTTTTGTTGTTGTTGTTGCTTTTCTTTTTGAGATGGAGTCTTGCTCTGTCGCCCAGACTGGAGTGCAGTGGTGCAATCTCGGCTCACTGCAACCTCCGCCTCCCGGTTCAAGTGATTCTCCTGCCTCAGCCTCCTGAGTAGTGGGGATTACAGGTGCCCGCCACCACCCCCAGCTAATTTTCATATTTTTAGTAGAGATGGGGTTTCACCATGTTGGCCAGGCTGGTCTCAAACTCCTGACCTCAGGTGATCCACCCACCTCGGCCTCCGGAAGTATTGGGATTACAGGCGTGAGTCACTGCATTCGGCTGTTTCTTCCTTTTATAACAACACCAGTCCTGTTGGATTGGGAGCCCACCCCACTTCAGTATGATGTCATGTTAACCATTACATCTGTAACCACCCTATTCCCATATAAGATCCCATTTTGAGGTCCTGGGGCTGAGGACTTCAATATCAATTTGGGCGGGGGGGGGGGGGGGGGGTGGCGCTACAATGTAAATTTGTAACATTGTCTCTGTCACGGCTTGACCTTCCCCTTGGGGCTGTGCAGGTTGGATGTGCACCACCAAGTTCTCTGGTGCATTAACAGCAGCCCAGAAAGACCCGGCCATCTGAAAAATGTCTTCTCTCTCCTTCACCCTGAGGGGCAGCTTTTCATGCTGTCTTTCTTGTTCTTTTCATGCTGACATAGGAGACTTCATCCTCTGCTTTTTTTTTTTTTTTTTTTTTTTTTGAGATGGAGTCTCACTTTATCGCCCAGGCTGGAGTGCATTGGCTGGATCTCAGCTCACTGCAAGCTCCGCCTCCCGGGTTTACGCCATTCTCCTGCCTCAGCCTCCCGAGTAGCTGGGACTACAGGCGCCCGCCACCTCGCCCGGCTAGTTTTTTTTTTTGTATTTTTTTAGTAGAGACGGGGTTTCACCGTGTTAGCCAGGATGGTCTCAATCTCCTGACCTCGTGACCCGCCCGTCTCGGCCTCCCAAAGTGCTGGGATTACAGGCTTGAGCCACCGCGCCCGGCCATCCTCTGCTTTTTAAGGCAGGGCTCTTTACCCTCCCCATCATCCCGAGTAGATGCCCAGGCTGGTTCCAGAGGAAGTGAACCAAGGAGAATTATGAATGTCCTTGAACCTTCGTAATTAGCCAGCTATCAGTATTCCCTGAATATCTGATCCACCCATGCTCTCTGGCCATCACCAGAGTGAGCAAATCCCTGACACATGCATAACAGTTGCTTCCATGGGCTCCCAGCCAAGCTGGAAATTCTTGATTTATGGAATCAAGAATCTCCTTTCTCCAGTGGGTGGGGCTAAATGCAGCTGCTTCCCTGACAGTGTCTCCCTGGGACACTAGGCTTATCAGCATCTCTCCTAAAGCTGCAGGTCCTGCCTGTCCTGAGCCCCAGCTCTGCTGTGGTCTTTGCATCTTAAGATCTTATTCAACTCCCCTTTCTGCCTCAGTGGACTGACCCACAGGAAACAGTGGGAGATGCCCCTGCTCTCTTTCCCCAAGGTCTCTTCCCCTCAGTGACACAAGACCTGCTCTATCGACTGGCAGTCCCCACATGGCCATCCCAACCTCCACACTGCCCACTGTGCATGGTCACAGGTCACAAACTGATTGTTTACTTTGGGCAGATCACCTTCACAGTTTCTGCAGAACTGGGTGCTTCTTCTCACAATCAGGAATTCACAAGCCAGGTCAGTTCTAGAGATGCAACTGGGAGAGTAATGTGCATCACAGAGAATCTGGACAAGACAAAGTGGTTTTTCTGTAATTCTCCTGGAGCACATTCTGGTGATGTGTCCATCTCCCAGGACAGTCTTAGCGAGTTACATCCAAAGCTGCATCAGGACCCACAAGAAAAGGCATCAGAACTGGCCTGCATGAGTGGCCAGCACGGTCCTGGGAGGAGACCCTGAGATGCCCAGTGACAGGAGAAGTGGGTTCATACGTTGGTAAGTGTATGGAGGAACTGCAAGTGATGTGCTCCTCCAAGTACAGGAGCAGGCGTATTGGTGACCTGTGGCCTCATCTTATCTCAGTTACCTCTTTAGACCAACTCCAAGGAGTCAGCACATAGAGACTTCCGTCTGTCTCTGAGATCATCACAGGGCTTCACATGTCTTTTCTATTTATACTACACCATCATGTTGTGAGTGAATTAGTTTCATCACAGCCTCACCCATCCTAGGTCTGAAAACTAATACATATACTTAGAATATTAATTAAGGAATACTTTCTTATCAATTATGTTTATTAAACTAAAAGATCACAACCCTCTCTTTTTTAATCATGTGCATTGTCTTCCATGGATTCTGTAGACAGAGGTAGGGACACTTCCTCTGTTCCCTCCATGACAGATAACAAAGGCGCATGTGTCAGCAGTGACATTGGGACATCCAGATGTCTGCTTGGCTCCTTGTGCCAGCCATATCCCCAGAAAAATTTGGGATCAGGATTTTATTTCTAAGAAGGTCAAGGCTGTTGAATTAGGACAGCTGTAACACTAGATACTGAAGTCTTTTAATTTAATAAACATAATTGACATGTGAAGTGGAGTCAAGATTCTTCCCATGAGTCTGGGATGAGGTGGGAGGAGGAGACTCATGGGAAGAAAGGAAGCAGGGCAGGAAGAAGCTGAAGTTTAGGCTCTGCATGGAATCTCGACTCCACTCACTTCTGTCATTGTGTAACCTTTCAATGTTGGTTCTGACATCAGTAAACTTGAGGAGAGGTTATGCCGTAAGCGTAGGGCTGAGGAAGGGTTATTATAAATATCTGGTCAAGGTTGTGCCTATAAAACATTCACCAAAGACTCTGAATATATTAAGGTCTCATAAGTAGTTGTTTTGCATAATCTAGTGATACATGGTGGATGGCATTCCTCCTGTGGACAGCAGGAGGCACTGTGGGTGTATGGTTTGGGGACCCTAATAACTCCAAGTCCCCCAGTAGAGCTCACATGCAAAGGGTGTGACTGATGTTTCCTTTCAGGTCCAGTCTTTTCAGTACAATCCACTCTCCACTCCTGACACCAACCCGGCCCTTCTTGTGACCTCGAGAAATGACTACCCTGAGGCCATCAGCCCCAGAGCTCAACTATGAGCTCAGACATGCTGGGGAATAGAGAATAGATTTGGATTCAATGTTCCTCCCTTCTTGAGCTTCAAGAAGAGGATAAGATAGGAGCTGGTTGTGTCCAGGCTACACTGGGCAGCCACGGTCAGAGCTCTCAGAAGTGCCTCCCATCATGGCCTGTGTCTCCTTCTACCTCCTGCCCTTCATTTTCCCCACAGGTCGGAGCATCCAGGGAACTCAGGGAAACCCTTTCACTGTTATTTCCCCCTAGTACGGGTCCTCAGGGGCATTCTTTCCAGTTCTCCTGTGCATTCAGCATCATTCATGAACTTCTATGTTTCCAGGTCTCTGTGCTCTGTCTGTGCTGACCCAGCCCCCGTCTGCATCTGCCTTGCTGTCAGCCTCGGCCAAGCTCACCTGCACCCTCAGCAGTGAGCACAGCACCTACACCACTGAACGGTATCAACAGAGACCAGGGAGGTCCCCCTCCTCCCAGTGTATAACGAAGGTTAAGAGTGATGGCAGCCACAGCAAGGGGAACAGGATCCCCAATCACTTATTGGGCTCCAGCTCTGGGGCTGAATGCTACTTAATTATCTTCAACCTCCAATCTGAGGATGAGGCCAAATATCACTGTGGAGACAGCCACATGTTTGATGGTGAGGATGGGTGAGCCATAGTGACACAGACAAAGAAATGAGGCCAAAACATACCCCTCCCCTTCCTCCTCAAGGACTCAGAGTGAGAAGCCCTATGTCCTCTCACTGGCCCTGAGAATGTTGACTCTCCCCCTTGCAAATCTCATCATCCCACATGTCCTCCCTCAAGACACCCCTAGGCAGAGGCAGATGCAGGCCATGATTGAGGCCATTTTGATAACTCATCATTCTGTTTCAGCACTTTGGGAGACTGAGGCAGGCGTATTGATTGAGCACAGGAGTTTGAGGCTGTGAGGTATGCATGTATGTGTATATATCGAGACAGAGAGAAAGAAACTTAAAAGAAGAAATTGGTTCATAGGATTGTCATGTCTGACAAGGATAAAAATCTCTTGGGTAGGCTGAAGGCTGGAAATTCAGGTAAGAGTTGATGTTGCAGTCCTGAACCTGAATTCAGCAAGACAGGATTTAAGAAATCCTCAGTGTTTGCTCTAAACACTTTCCTTTTTTTCTTTTTTTTTTTTTTTTTTGAGACAGAGTCTCACTCTGTCATCCAGGCTGGGTCACAGCAATGAGATTTCAGCTCACTGCAATCGCTGCCTCCCAGCTTCAGGCAATTCTTGTTCCTCATCCTCCCAGGTAGCTGGGATTACAGGTGTGCGCCATCACACCCATCTAATTTTTGTATTTTTATTAGAGATCAAGTTTCTCCATGATGACCAGGCTGGTCTTGAACTCCTGGCCTCAAGTGATCCTCCTGCCTCCTTGGCCTCCCAGAGTGCTGGGATTACAGGTGTGAGCCACCAGGCCTGGCCTGCTGTATACACTTTCTACTCATGAATGAGGCCCACCACATTGTGATGAGTAATCTGCTTATACAAAATCTACTGAGTTAAATGTGAGTCACATCTGGAGAATATCTTCACATAAACTTCTATATTTGTATTGGACAAAATCAACCTGGAACCACATCCTAGTCAATGTGCCACTTAAAATTAACCATCACTTAAGCCAGCATGAAGATAGAACGGAATCATTTTTTAAAAAAATCAAAAACAGAGACAGAGAAAGGGAAAGAAAAACAAGGAACATATTCATTGATTGTATTTTTTTTGAAAAGTCATTTTTAGAAACTTTTCTTAAAAAAAAATCCAAAAAGACAAAGAAAGAATCTGTTAGTCAAAGATAGAATAAGTGACTCTCAGAGACTGGACACAGGTTGGTGGTTGGTGGAGTCCTGTCCATCTCTGGGGGCATTTTCTAGTGTGGGAATGCATGTTCCCAGAAATATTAGCAAGATACTCACAATTTTCTCAAAACGACAGACAAGGATAGTGTGGAAATCCTCCCACCACAAATTGTGAACAGTGTATGATGAAAAAAATAATAATAGTCATAGAAAAAGATGGCGATGATGATGACAATGACTTAAGTACACAACTAAGGTTTAGTGATAGAAAAATCAGGTGTTCTCAAATTCAACGCAGCTTTTCTTATAGAAAGGGGGCATCAGTCTTAGTTCCCATATATTTAGGAATTGAGGGTCCCCATGAGGGGTCACTGCATTTCTCTGGACTTTCATCTTTATCACAGAAGAGCTACAGCTTACCCTACAGTCTTCAGTCTGCAATCAAAAACCATGGACCAAAGAACATTTCAGCACAAGACTCCATTATGGGAATTGCACCTCCCCACCTTCCTGAAACCATATACACGACCTTTCTGTGCTGACCTGAGAAAACCACAGTGGATCACACTGGCTCAAAGTGAGGCTGGACTCCTTTGTCCCCACCCTCCCAGGTGGCAGGTACTGTGGGGTCACCGGGAGGAGAAAAGTTCTCCTGGGCTCGGTCTCGTCCACCAGCAGGGGGCAGCAGAGCTGCAGCCAGGAGCAGCCGGGACAGAGACTGGGGCTGCCCCAGTGGAGCTTAGGGGTAGGCAGCCCTGGGAGGTCTACAAGCGTCCAAGGTTCAGTCCCAGGACTGGAAGTCAAGACAGTCCATCCTATTGCTTCTGGCTACAGTGACTATGTTCTGAGGGTCAGACTCACACAGCATCACCCAGGACACTGACAGAAGCCAGGGCACAATGAGAGCCTCACCTGGGAAATGCAGCTGGAGGTGCCTGGGCCCAGGTGCCAGCCTGGGCAGCTCCCACAGTGCTGGGATTCCCTGGAAGATGCTCCAAGGTCGAGGTGCTCTAGGAGGGGGCCCAGCGTGAGAGAATGGGGCTCCCAGGGCTCGAGTCCTTCACCCAGGATGGCCACCTGAGCTTCCTGCCACTCTCAGGGCCTTGCCCCTCCCTCTCCAGCAGTGTCCTGGGGAGGTGAACCCTCTATCCTGGGCACTTTCGGGGACACCCGATCCCTCCTCCCTCTGCCTCTCCTTCCAGGTCCAGGCTGACTCTGACTCAGGGGGCAGCCCCTGCGCTCAGCGGAGTCTCAGGTGGGTGGGGTGGTACGCTCAGGCCCCTGGTTTCTGGATGCGGCATCCCCAGCCTCCTGGAGGAGATGCTTTCCGGAGGGAAGGGGATTCTCACCTGCCTCAGGCCACAGCTCTGACCGCGAGGCTGTCCTTGGCTCAGTGACAGAGTCTGCCGCATTGCAGAGACCAGGCACCACCCATCATCCAGAACTCACACTCTGTGCAAAGGCCATGTCCCTGGGATGTTTGCAGAGACCACTGGGCCTAAAGCTGAATTTCCCGTCAATATTTCATGTAAACTTGTAAAAAGCACCAGAAAACCACACTGGACTGAGAACCCCGATGATTTTCTGGTGCCTTTTACAAGTTTACATAAAATAATCATAGAAATAAATAAATAAATAAAAAATAAATAAATAATGGAAGAGCTGAGAATGGCAATGGCTGGTCTATGTGAGGATGGGGAATGGCCTAGAAGGAGCAGCACCTGGCTGAAATGAGAGCAGATGTGCCGATGACGCCACAGGGTGTGTGGTTGCTTAAATGACCCATCTGCTCCTACTGAAATAATTAACAAGTATCCTGATGACACAGTACGTTATTTAGATGAAATGACCAGAATGGGACTAAGCAATTGTGGTGGACCCAGAGAGGAGATGAAGGAGGGGGAATATAGTGGCTCTCTGGTCCACCTGTTGCTGAGTCAGGCATCATCAATGATCTCTCAGCAGGGCCCAACTCAGCCCCATGCCAGGTTCCTAAAAGGCCTGCAGCCCTGCTGAGCATGGCCCAGGACAGACCACAGGTCAGAGAGGTTTGGGACAGTGTCATATGGCCAGTCCCCAGGAAGGTGACTGTGATCACAGGCCTCAGAGGTTGACGATAATTTTCTGACCAAAGACCCAACTTCTTCAGTCACCTGTGCTGCCCCCACAGCTAGTTTGAGTGACATCTTTCGATGAGGAGTCCCAGAAGATAGAAATTTGCATGAACAACAAGCACTTACTGCCCCATAGGGCCTGGGAAGGAATAAGAGAAGCCTAGGGAGCCCAGCTGTGCTGTGGGCTCAGGAGGCAGAGCTCTGGGTGTCTCACCATGGCCTGGATTCCTCTCCTACTCCCCCTCCTCACTTTCTGCACAGGTGCTGCTCCTAGGCCCTGACCCAGGCTCAGTCCCCATAGACCCCAAGTTGGCCCTGCCTTGAACCCTGTGCTAAGCCCAGACACAGCCTCAGGGTGGGACCCCTGGGAATGGGCTCTTCATCTTCAAGCCCCCTCTCCTGTTTTCCTTGCAGGCTCTGCAGCCTCCTATGAGCTGACACAGCCACCCTCGGTGTCAGTGTCCCCAGGACAGACGGCCAGGATCACCTGCTCTGGAGATGCATTGCCAGAAAAATATGCTTATTGGTACCAGCAGAAGCCAGGCCAGTCCCCTGTGCTGATCATCTATGAGGACAGCAAACGGCCCTCTGGGATCCCTGAGAGATTCTCTGGCTCCAGCTCAGGGACAGTGGCCACCTTGACTATCAGTGGGGCCCAGGTGGAGGATGAAGCTATTACTGTTACTCAACAGACAGCAGTGGTAATCATAGCACAGTGACACTGGCAGATGGGGAAGTGAGACACAAACCCCTTCTTCATCTATTTTATCCTCTCCCTCCAGCCCCAGGACGGCTGTGGACCAACCCCTAAGCAGGTCTGGCAGAGTTCACCTGGTTAGGAGATCCCTAAGCTGCCTTTCCCTCCACTTCTCTGGGCAGACTTTACAGGAATGAGCCAGGAGTGGATTTGGGCCTGGCAGGGCCAGACTGTCCTGTGTTTCCTTGCCCATAGTTTGAGTTGTGAATGGCGAGTATGAGTGGAAAGGCAGACATAGCGGGACATCCATGCAGGCATGAAAACCCCATAGTGACAGGGGAAACTTTTAGCTCTCAGTTCAATGCAGTTGTTGTTTTACTCTTGGAAGAAGCATTTCTCAGTGCAACTAAGACTCTAGACTCACAGAGCCTGAGGTTGTTGGGGAGGACATTAAATTTTGCTAATGGATCACTAAGGATGTTTTTGAGTGGAGCCACTACAATTTCTTCCTTGATTCCTGGACTCATGGATCCTGACTGTGGGAGAAATAGTGCATCCTGGGCACTGCTGTACAGTGCCTGCCCCATCCCCAGACATTGCCCAACTCTACATGTTTTTGCCATCCTGCTGCCACAGTAACTTAGTCTTCAAGCAGACACTAAGCCATTCATATAAGCCAGATGCCACAGAATATTGGTGAAGATGGTAAGACACTTGAATGCCATGAGGATGGGCCCGTGGTTGCTGTTTATTTGCTGTGATTTGAGTTCCTTGGTCAAAGCCCCCTGTGGAATGCCATCATGGTGGGTGAAGCATTCTGTAATCCAGAGATAAAAGGTTTGGCAGAAGCACTGCAGTCAAAGAAACCAAATCCCTATCTATACTAAGTGTCTATTCTGGCAAGAGCAAAGAGCTATCCCTGCCATGATGGGACAGCTTTAATGAAATTAATATCAACTGGCATCCTATAGGGATCTTCCTGTTGGTCTTTGCTGTTGGCAGATGGTCACTCAGCAGTAGCTACAGCCAGGTCAGCTCTAGTGAGTGGCAGTCCACTTTGATGAGCCCATGGACAGCCTCCTTTTCTGCAACCATGGAGCATTTGTTATTGAGCCAATTGGGCAATGACAGCAGTGGTTGGGGCAGACTGCCAGGTGTCTGCAGTCACCCATCCTACCAACCTGTTTAGCAAAATCAACTCCTTCTCATGTCAGACTTTACAAAATATTCACATAGGAGATGAATATCCTTATGCTTTCTGCTTGCTCACACATCTCTCCCTCAGACATAGTTGTGATCAATATTCTGATTGTATTTCCTGTGTCCCTGAACATCTTTGATCATCTTCCAAGTCCCCGAGTCACAGCCCATGAATTAGGAACCTCTGCCCATCTCTGTTTGCAGATGACATGAACCAGGTACACTGCTCTAAGTTCTGCCTTAAGGAGAGTGTTCCTCCACCACTGCTGTTCAGGGAAGCCCAGAGGCCAGGTAGGATACCAGCACTGTCCACAGCAGGGATGGCTGTCTGTCCTGCAGAAACCTCTGTATCCTGAGCCTGAGTACCTCCTCCTAGGCAGCTGGTCCTAGGGAGCCCCTCAGGAGGCCCAGGCTGTAAGGTGAGAGGATGGCCATGGGGCAGGAGTTGAGCCATGTCTATTTGGCCACCTCTTCATGAACTTATTTGTGCCTTGATCCATCAGGTCTCAGGTACAGCCCGGCCATGTGATGGGGAGGCCACGGCAAAAGGCCACCTGGGACTGGGGGTCAGATAATACTCAGCTCATTGGCAGCGTGTGTCCTATGGTGAGCTCTGTGGCCACAGTCATGAAGAGCCCCGGCTGAGGCCCAGAAGCCCCCACAGTCTTTCTCTGATGGAGTTTTCTGCTCATTTAGAAAAATAACAATGAGGAGGTTGCTCGCCTACCTCAGGTCTAGGGACGCTAGGACCACCTAGACCACATCCATGATCTTGTCTGGTTATTCTGATTCTTTGTTGGCTCAGTTATGCATTAGTGTAACCAAGCCACCATGTCTTAGGCACTAAAATGGCACTCCTTGGACCCCGCCTACCCTGGGATCCTGTCAACCACATCTTGGTACCCAATTCAGTTTTAGCACCACTAAGAGAAATCTATTTTTATATTGAGAACAGGAAACATTAGTTATTTCCACTGTGGAAATTTTATAAGACAAGAGTGTAGAAATGTTTTAAAAGACATTTTACGAACAGTGAAAGACCTTCCATTAAACCACTCAATAAATTGCTCCGTAAATGGCCAGCCCAAAACCTGAGTTCAGACCAGGCACCGCCTCGGTGTTGGGACCTTCTGGGAATGGGTCTCTGTCATCAACCCCTCTCTAACCTCCTCTCTGCCCAGCCCTGTGCCTCCTACATGCAGGGACAGCTCCCCTCAGTGTCAGTGGCCCTGGGACAGATGACCACGATCATATGCTCTGGAGATAACCTCAGAATAAACACGCATTTTGGAAAAAGCAGAAGCCAAGCCAGGCCTCAATGATGGTCCTCTAGTATAACAGCAACCAGCCCTCAGAGACCTCTCCTTAATTTTTAGGCCACAAACTAGGGAACATGGCCACCCTATTAGCAATGCCCAGGCCGGGGACCAAGCTACTACTGTGCCTCAGATTGTGGCAGTGGGGGCAGCTGGCAGGGACTCACAGTGACACAGATGGGGACTTGTAACACAACTGTCCCACCTCGGCCTGGTTCTCATTCTCACCTGCCCTCTGAGCAGCTGTAGGTCAGGCCTCAGGGTCAGGTGTCCTCTCTGGTCCTAACCTGGCCCCTGCAGGGCTGGAGATTTGGAACAGCTTTTCCATACTCTCAGGGCCTACATGTGTTCAATAAAACCTGTACAGGTGGAAGCTCATTAAAAAGCTGCAAGGACCTTTTACAAGTTTGTAGTACACATGAGGACTTTAGGAATCCATATAGTGTCACGTGGCTCCATGTGTAATCACACATCACACAGGGAAGGAGAGAGCTGTTTCACAGGATGCAATCCTGCTGGAATTCCTCTTTTTCTTGGGTAGAAGCAGCTTAGTGGAGGCTGTGTCTCCTCTGTTTTCCTAAATGTGTTGACTCCACATTCTAATGGGGCACCTGAGGCCTAAGGAGGACAGGAGACCCAACGCCTGTGGGCCTCGAGGCCCTTCTTGTCCTGACATTTCACAGAGACTGCAGAGGAAGTGCAGACCCAACCTTGGGTCCCACCTGGGTACTGTCTTCAGGGAACACTGATCTTTCACAGTCTCCAAGTTCCCAGCACCTGCCCCCGTAGGTCTGACCTGACTGGGTGTGTCTCCAGCTCCCTAAGAGCTTGGATTTTATCTTTGGAGTCTGGGCTGCCTTCTGAGGCACTCGCTAAGAAATCCTTGGTTCCAAGTGCAGGACTTGCCCTTCTGCTCCATGTCCCAGGGCTGCAGGCACAAGGCACAGGTCCTACAGGGTGAGGCTGGCACCCTCTTTCAGGAGGGATCTCTCATCCCAGGCCCCAGGGCCAGGTTCACTGGGCTTTCTTTCCTCACTCGGAATCTCCCAGTCTTTTTGTTTCCTTCTTTAAGAGTACAACTGCTTTTTTGGTGAAATCATGTGTATACATCAAAGTTAACAGATTACTGTCACAAGCGCATATATATACAGACCCTCTCCCTAGGTGGGATAACTGTGGACAGTCTGCCATAGTCGTCTTTCTCTCTCTCTCTATCACAAGTGAGAATATTAATAGCACTCTTCTATGCAGACCATATCATATTCTCCAGCTGCACAAGAATGATTCTTATAGTTGCTTAATTTCCTGCCTTTCAGGACCCTGAAATTTCCCATGTTCACATTTGGTTGCCATTTCTCTCTGATCCAACAGCATTCCTTGGAAGTTGAGGCTTATGAAGCATTTTGCAAAAAGTTCCACAGGAAAACTCAAGTTCCTGGTGCACAGTTGGACCATGTTCATTGCGTGCAGAACCTTGTTCCAGGGGTGAGTCCATTTTATGTTTTAACCATCAAAGGGACGGGCATTATGACTTTTGGGCACTGAGTCGTTGGAGGGAAGACAGCAGCCAATGATGACCTTAGGCACTGACGTGTATGTGACCAGTGTCTATATATGGATTTGGAACTTGAAGGTGCTGTTCATTCTGCAGATGGAATTTCCAGCACCGAATCTCCACCACGCAGCCACTAGCACTTGGCAGACGCTCTGTAAGAGGAAGCCCTTCACTGCCAATCACAGCCATTACACGGGTGAAGGTGAGAGAGACTTTTAATAGCTATTACCTCTCAAAACAAACTGAGGAATAAACTCAGGTTCACAAAGTGACTTTGAGGGAACAGCCTGAGGAAGCAAGTTAATTAGCAGCAGAAGGTTTTGCCCAGAGCAGGAGGAATCGCAGAATCAGTGAGGACCTAGTGATACCATGGTGTGGAGGTGCTGTGAAGCATGGTGACATTCAAGAAAACCTGTTCTCTACAAACACCTACCTACCCACAGGCACAGCAGACACCCCAGCTATGCCAAGGGCTCTGTCTTCCTCTAGAGTAAGAGCCTGGTAGCAAGCATGTGCCTCTGAAAGCCAGGTGCCTCATCAGTCAGCTCTGCACAACTGAAACAAAAGGAAAACTACTAGAGAACTTTCCAGAAAACAATCAACCTGCTTGTGCTGGTGCATTGATGGTGACCCAGGATCAATGGAAGTAACAGAAGCTTAATTTCCCCATGGCTGCATGATGGACACCGGGAAGGAAGTGTGGAACCAGATTAACCAGCACTCTAAGTGGCTTCAGCCCCAGGTAAGCAGGAACAAGTGACGGGGCTGAGCCCACTTGTGTCTAATCAGTCCCAGCCTCAGCAGGTGCATCCTGGAGACCACCAGGGAGTGTGTGTGCTCAGCCCCTCCCAGATTGCTGAGCGTAACCAGGAAATTGCCCTCCGCACACCTGCCCGCACCACACACCTGCCCCCAGCTCCTCACTTACAAGACAATATCAAATCAGACATGGATTGGTCTGGGTCCCAGATCCCCTCAGGTTGCCACCGTCCTCTCAGATCCCCACACAGCACTCTTCCCCTCACACTCCTGTTACAGGTTACTCTTTTCCAATATGATGGGGGTTTGTTTTCACTCTTTCTGTATTTTTTGTATTTTCATGGGTAAGCTGAGCCCCTTCTACCTGGTCTTGAGTCAGGCAGGGGCCACACAGAGAAGAGGGATTCCTCCCCTGGGGCCAGCAGTCCATGGATCAAGGCATCAGGGACCTGAGCATCAGGTTCTGTTCCTATGCCTGGACCCAGGAGGCCCCTGAGCCTCCAGCAGCCAGTATGGAGCAGCCACCAGAGGGGCAGCAGAGAGTCGCCTGGGAAAGCCACCTGGGGATGGCGTGGGCCTGGGCATCAAGGAGATGCTGACGTGCAGGGAGGGTCAGCGACCATGACCTACACCTGGAGGGAAATAGGTCCTTCTTTTTCTAGAGTATCATCCTTGACACTGATGTAAAAATTCTAGAATCAAATTTTATCTTCAGCTCTTGTAGATGCTCCTATTTCCCTGACAAAGGTCCAGGCACTTGACTTCCCCACACACCCTCTCCTCACACACCCAGTTGTGCTAAAATGCTGTCCCTGTCACACACACTGTCCTTCCTGAGGTTACACATGTCCCCCTCCCTGCCCTATGCCCTGGGAGCCCCTGTCCTGTAGACATGGCAGCTTCTCCGTCCCTGGCTGCACCCCATCTCCAGTGTCCCTGGGCATTCCCATCTCTCTCCTGGGAAAGCTGCCAAGTCACAGCTCTAGATTTCCTTGTGGGGCACAAAATAGTTGCTCATTAACCTTCTGTTGACTTAATTAAGTTTTTAAGCCCTTGATTTGTTTTCCCCAGCAACTGAAGACGCCTTAGTCATAATAAACATTGACTTCCAGGCGTCTTGCAGTTTGCTGACCCCTCTCATTCTCTCATGGAGCAAACATTTTCTTGACCTCCTTATCTGTCCCTGGTCCTCACAGCACCCCGGGGACACTGGGGCACAGCATCTATGACCTGCCCTAGAGCTCACAGCCAACGCAGAAACTTGGAGCATCCCATGGATCTTCCAACACTCCGTGTGCACTTGGCAACCAAGAAATTTTCTTCTCTAGCACTGAGGAGCTGTGCCCTGGGGTGGGGCCTGTACCTATCCAAGGCAGGTGCTGTCACCTGGAGAGTGGGCACAAAGAGGGTCCTTGCATTAGGTTCTGGAAAGTGTCTTCAAAAATGGATTTAGGCCTACACCCAAAATCTCCTCACAGACACAAATTATTTATGATCAGCACACATCTAGAGGCCTAGACCAAAATTCACCACCTCCCTCCTGAGTCAGGATGGAATGGAGGAGGGGACTGGGGACCCCAGATAATTTCCCTGTCACCACTGTGACTCTATGGCCACCTCCTGCAACAGTCAGGGACAATCCCATACGAGGGGCTTCATATGTCATAGGAAAAACACCCAAAGTCACCTGTGAGCTGTACCATGACCAAGTGAGCCCAGGAGGGGGGTTGAGCACAGGGTGGTGTGGAGATATCTGCAGAGGCTGTGGAACCAGTTTGTAAAGGAGACACTGTAGGCTGAGGGTGGGAGTGCAAGGCCACTCCTCCCCTTCTCTGCATCCTTTGGGGCTGAGCCCTTCTCTGGAAACCACAGATCTCCTCCAGCAGCCGCCCTGACTCTGCTGATTTGCATCACAGGCTGCTCTCTTCAGCAAGGGAATAAGAGAGGCCTGGGAGGAACCTGCCCAGCCTGGGCCTCAGGAAGCAGCATCGGGGGTGCCTAAGCCATGGCCTGGACCACTCTCCTTCTGAGCCTCCTTGCTCACTTTACAGGTGCTGCCCTCAGTGTCCCAGGCACCTGCCCAGTCCCAAGGCTCTGGGTCCAGCCTGGCCTGACAGTTACCGCAGCAGGGCCCTGCCTGTGGTATGCAGGATGCTCATGATCCTGCTGCAGGGGGAGGGGCTGCTGGGGGTGAAATGTCCCCATACTGTTCTTCTGTGCTCATGATCCCCTGAGGACACTTTTATTCCTGAAACTCAGGCCAGGCAGGTGGGAAGGCGTTCTTGGGCTGAGCCCCTCAGTTTCAAGTCTATTCTATTCTCTCCCCTTTTCTTGCAGGCTCTGTGGCCTCCTATGAGCTGACTCAGCCACTCTCAGTGTCAGTGGCCCTGGGACAGATGGCCAGGATCACTTGTGGGGGAAACAATATTGGAAGGAAAAATGTGTACTGGTACCAGCAGAAGCCAGTGCAGGCCCCTGTGCCGGTCATCTATGAGGATAGCAAGCGGCCCTCTGGGATCCCTAAGCGATTCTCTGGCTCCAACTCGGGGAACACGGCCACCCTGACCATCGATGGAGCCCAAGCCGGGGATGAGGCTGACTATTACTGTCAGGTGTGGGACAGCAGCACTGCACACAGTGACACAGGCAGATGAGGAAGTGAGACACAAACCCTTTCCCCATCTGTGTCACCCTCTTTCTCTAATTCCAGGAGTACTATGAACAAAGCCATAAGCGGATCTGGTTCAATTTTCTTTAATCTCTGCCCCCAGCCTGTCCCTCCCTCCAGTGCTTCAGGCGGGGTCTGCAGAAAGTGCATCAGAAGTTCATTTAGGGTGATGTGATGGACTGGCGTTTTGGTGACTCAGCTGTGACTTGGGAAAATAGGGCCTGTATGGAATATCAGACTGATGTAGACATCCACAGTTGGCTCTGGATTTCTATAGGTGGTGACAGGCCAGTCCTTGCCCCAAATGTCCTAGATCAGTCCCCAGAACTGCTCAGCTCAGGCTCCCGTGGTAGCTGGGGCAGAAAACAGACTCCTCCAGGTTTATGCCCTGCCTCAGCGAGGTTAGGTTTCATGACTGCCTGAGGCCAACATCTCAAGACTCTGCCTCAATACAGGAGGACCTAAAAATCCTCCCAGTTCCACAGCTCCCTGTAGGAAACACTGAGGCCTCAATGAGAATCAGGGTCTCCTGCCCGGTGTTGCCTCCCTTACCTCCTTTCACATCCTCTGTGCATGCAATTCCCCATCTCAGAGTCTGCTTCCAGGAAACCCAAATTAAGATCACCAGCCATCCCCAATATGGGGCCATGCGGGAAACTCAGTAGGCCACAGTACACTGGAAAGCATCCTAAATTAGCATTGTAAGTATCCACATGCCCAGGGAGATCTGAGTGTTTCTTGCATTTGTATGGAATGAAAAGGGAGCCTGACTTGCCAGGTGGTCTGGGTTCTGAGGGACAATTGGAGTCAGATCTCCCCGCACAGAAACCCGGGGCATGAGGAGCAGCGTCACCCCATGCAGGGACCACAGATGCACCCACAGGGGGAGCTGCAGGATGGACACTGCCCACCTACATCCCCCACACCCTGTGCAAAAAAATCATTCTTTCCACCCCTCCTTCAGCCTATCCAAGTTGACACTTAAAAAGCCACCACAGCCCCACGCTTGTCAACAGGAAACCCATTCACATTTCCATCAGTCACACAATCTCCACAGATTCTTCAAAACATAACAGTAGCCATGCAAGGTATAAAAAATGTCTCATAAATAACTGTACTTAGATTACATATGAAAATTATACTCTTGATATACTAAGTAAATAAAATATATTATTTAAATTCATTTACTTCTTCTCTTTGTATGTCTAACGTGGTAACTAGATAGTGGGATTCCTATGAGGCTCACATCATATTGTGAATGAACAGTGCTGGTCTGCACCCCTTCAGGTTATAGGGACTGTGGAGTGACCTGGTGCAGGAAGCCCTGTCTCCATTCATAGGCCATCAGTGTGAACCCAGGGAGAGGTGCTTGTATGAGAGAGATAAGAACCCAGGGGTGAACCACCTGCTTGTGCAGGGGACTGAGCCTTCACTTTGAACCAAAGAAGTTTCCTTTCCTATCTTCAATCCTGAACAAGAGGACTTTCTAGACATCTTTTTGTTTCCAGGTTTGTGCCACTTCAGGTTTGGGGATGGCTGGATCCCAGCCAGGGGACACTGAGAAATCCAGGAGTCTCGGCCGGGCGCGGTGGCTCAAGCCTGTAATCCCAGCACTTTGGGAGGCCGAGACGGGCGGATCACGAGGTCAGGAGATCAAGACCATCCTGGCTAACACGGTGAAACCCCGTCTCTACTAAAAATACAAAAAAAAACTAGCTGGGTGAGGTGGCGGGCGCCTGTAGTCCCAGCTACTCGGGAGGCTGAGGCAGGAGAATGGCATAAACCTGGGAGACAGAGCTTGCAGTGAGCTGAGATCCAGCCACTGTACTCCAGCCTGGGTGACAGAGCGAGACTCCGTCTCAAAAAAAAAAAGAAATCCAGGAGTCTCACACTGACTGTTGTATTTCATCTGCTGGGGCCATCCCAAACCACTGTGTACCATTTCCTGTCCTGGTGCTCAAATAGCTGCTCCATGCATTTGTCATGGTTTCAGAGATGAATCCAGGTGGGAAGACAGGATAGTGTATGTTATGATATTTAAATAGAACCTGAATCCCTTAATAGTTATTTTAATATGGAACATTCAAAGAGTTGTGTCATAGGCAATGGGAAAAGATGAAGAAAATTAAAAGCACTGTGAGGAAAAAAACAGAAACGTATTTATCGAATGTGTGTGTGTCTTCAGTGTTGCAGGATTGAGAACGGTCAGCTTTAGGTTGCCCTGAGGATGTGCTTAGATGGGGGAAAGCAAGAAAGCAGGAAATACGCGTCTCTGTGACCTGACACACAAATCACAGTAATGGAAATCAACCTTTCAATAAATCAAACATTCATAATAAATATCACTCTGGTACACACAGAAAGGCCTGTCAGCAAACTTGCCCTTTGTCCTGCTGGGTCTTATCCCCATGGATGACCAGTGTGCAGAGTGGATTCTGCGGTCCCCATTTCTCAGGCTGAGAACCAGAGGGTGAGAAGAACAAGTCGCGTGCTTGTGAGTGGGAAGGACAGGATTGGGAGCAGCGGACTCAGACTCAGGACCGCAGCCCTAGTCGGTGTTTCTTGTTCCCTCTACGGGGACCCTCCCACATGTGCCCGTGTGGATGTGGGTGCACTGCCTGGGGCGGCTGATGTGCTCCAGGGATTCAATGCTGCAGATGGTTCAGCACAAAGCGTGGGGGTGGGGATGGGACAAGGCTGCAGCTGGGGAGACCAGAGACCAACACCACCCAGCAGAGGTTTCCATGGGGTGGGCAGCCCCATTTCCTGAGAATAGAGAGAACCTGGCAATGGGTGCCAGGAAGAGGGCACTTCGAGGTGTGCCCAGGCCTGGAGGGTCACAGACACAGGCACCACACAGCAGAGACACTGAGGGCCAGGAGCTCACTCAGGTGAGGGGCTTCCGCACATCTTTCTCTCCTGAGCAAATCACGTGCAAAGAAATCAACTTCCTGTCATCAGAATAGACAATCAGGGACTTTAGTCTCCTCAGCTGAGCCCCACTGTCAAGGGAAGCAGAAGTCTCTGAGCCCAGGCCCAGGTGAGGGTGGGGTGAGGAGAGGAGCTCAGGACGCAGATTTGCATGGAGGCCCCGCCCTCCTCTGAGGCAGAGGGGATAACACAGGGCTGGGGGCAGGCCCAGTGCTGGGGTCTCAGCAGGCGGCACTCTCGGGACGTCTCCACCATGGCCTGGGCTCTGCTCCTCGTCACCCTCCTCACTCAGGGCACAGGTGACGCCTCCAGGGAAGGGGCTTCAGGGACCTCTGGGCTGATTCTTGGTCTCCTGCTCCTCAGGCTCACCTGGGCCCAGCACTGACTCACTGGAATGTGTTTCTCCCTCTTTCCAGGATCCTGGGCTCAGGCTGCCCTGACTCAGCCTCACTCAGTGTCTGGGTCTCCTGGACAGTCGGTCACCATCTCCTGCACTGGAACCAGCAGTAACATTGGTGGTTATGACCGTGTCTCCTGGTACCAACAGCACCCAGGCAAAGCCCCCAAACTCATGATTTATGAGGTCAGTAAGCGGCCCTCAGGGGTCTCTGATCGCTTCTCTGGCTCCAAGTCTGGCAACACGGCCTCCCTGACCATCTCTGGGCTCCAGGCTGAGGACGAGGCTGATTATTACTGCAGCTCATATGCAGGCAGCGACACTTTCCACAGTGGTCCAAGTTCATGGGGAACTGAGACCAAAACCTGCCCTGGGCTCTCAGGTTCCCTTTTTGTTCTGAAGATGCTTCCTCAACTGGTGCAAGCGGCTTCCTGTAGCACGGCCTTGACAATTCTCAGCTCCTCTCCTTCCCCACTATGAAGTCCAAAAGAAAACTTGCGCTGTGGTTTCTCTTCTGGAACAGTTGACAGTTTCCTGATGATTGTGTGTTGTGGTCCCTGAATTGCAACTCTTCTCAGCTCTTCAAATGCAGGGGACAGTGACAAGGAGCTGTCTGATTCCCTGCTGTTTTCAGGAACATCCTCATCCTAAATGCATCCCCGCCTTCCTCGCTGTGCAGACCAATCTGGACAGAAGTCATTAGAGGGAGTTTCCAGAAATTGCATCTTACTCCACTCTGTGTCCTCCATGCTCTTATGAAGATGGCCCTCCTGGCTGGGCTATTACTTTGCACCTCTGTCCGGAGGCAGTGACCACTGAGGGAAGATCTCAAGATGTTTCTGAGAAATTAGTAACAAACAGGAAGCTGTTGTTTTTCTTATTTCTGTTCCTCCTCTTTGCCCCAGTACCTCAGGTTGCTGAGCTAGGAGATTTTGAGTGGCAGGCTCAGTGTTCTCTCAGAATCCCCCTCCCCTCACATCACTGAGCCCCTGTCTTGGAAAGGCCCCACATGTGGACGGTCTCCCCATAGAATGGGAGATTCCCATGTGGCTCTACAGGGTAGAGTTAGCCTGAGTCCATTCTTTCTTCCTCATTGACATCCAGCATTTCTAATTTGCACGGGCGTCAATACTTTTGTAACTGAAACCTTTATTAATCTACTAATGGTGATAATTTAGAAAATATTCAGACATGAGCTGGATCCAATAAATTTTCTGAGCCTGTTATTAAACATAACTATTATTATATATATTTTAGGTTTCACAAACTTCAAATAAACAGATTGTATTAAAAACAAAGTAACCATTTTACTATATGTGTATCCTATATCATCATGTTGTGTACCTGAAATATGCGCAATAAAATGTGTTTCAATGACAAAAGTGTATTCATTGCCTATTGCTGCATGAAAGTTACTCCTCATACTCAGCATGTTAAGAGCACATGTTTGTGATCGTGTCACTTTGGTGCATCTAGATTTTGAGAGCAGCTTGGTTTGCTGGTTCTGGCTCCAGATTGGTCATGAAGTTGCAGCCAATCTGTCAGGCAGGGCTGCATTCCGAGACCAGAGCAGGTGACCAGGCTCAGCCTGAAGGGGTTCCACTGTCCCTAACCTTTTTGGCAGATGTAGATCAGCTCAGGGTATAAGGAGAGAGTGATGTGTAAGGCCCCTGTCTGGTTCCTTTATGTCAAAGACCATTCCATGCATGTATAATTTTTTCTTTCCTCAGACATCCTATGCATAGAGCCTTGTCCCATTCATTCTAAGCTGCAACATATTCCAGGGCAGAGTTTAAGCCAACTATCTTCTAATGGTTATCACCATGATTTTGATCTCACAAGAAACAGGGCAGTGAACACCTCTATGCAGACTCCTTGTAGCTCACATGTGCATATGACCATAGGATAAATTTCTAGAAGTCCAATTGTTGGATCAAAAGGTTGTATGTTTGTAATTTTCACCCATTATTCTCAGATTCCTCTCCAGCGGGGTCCCACCAATTTATAATGTCAGCCATAAATATTTGATCAGAGTACACTGTTGAAACTTTACATTTTGGCCAACCCATCAGATTGAAAAATGTTATCATGCTATTGTTTTATTTTTGATTTTTCTTATTCTGTTTTGGGTTTAGCATTTTCTCAAATATTTCAGTGGTCTTTATTTTACAGAATTCAGTAAACTTTTTCTTAACTGCCCAGAGGAAAATGATTTTAGTCTTAGGGGTCACAGATAGTGGCTCACAGCTATAATCCCAGCACTTTGAAATACCAAGGTGGGCAGATAGCTTGAGCCCAGGCGTTTAAGACCAGCCTGCACAACATGGTAAAACCTCATCCATGAAACTAAATAAAATTAATTAATTTTTTAAAAAGTACTTTAGTCTTTGTTGCTCAAGAGTGACATTCGCAGATACACAACCATTTAAAACTATAGAAACGACTCTCAGCTCTAGGACCACTTTCTGAGCCTCTTGTTAAACACAGCCATTAAAAACAGGCGGCAGGTCAGGAAAGGCCCACTGGATGTAGCTTCATTGTTCCTGGTGTGTAGGGGTAGGTGAAGTTTGATAATTCCACCAGCATAAGTTCTAGGTGGAGATCTCTTGGTGATTTCACCTCCTACAGTGGCCAGGGGTGTTTCTTTGGATGAGAACATACGTGTATCTATCTATTTGATTGGATCTTGAATCTACCCAAGACAGCCCTGTGTCACAGTCTCGTAACTTTTATCTTCATCTGTTTGCTCTGAGTCATATGATAGTTTTAGCGTAACAGGAACAGACTTGCACTAGATGGAAAATCAGACGGAGAGGGAAGGACAAACGGGCAAGGAAGCTTGCACTATACATGGAATAATTCAGGGCAGGCTCAGAGAAAAAGGTCTTAAAATCAGTTGTGTACCTGAAACCAAAAACATGCAAGATTATTGAAGTTCTGGGAATTTTAAGTGAATAAGGTTTAAGTTTTCATCATATTGCAATTTTATATAAAGCATAAACACTATAAAACTCAGAATGTAACAATGGAATAAAAAAGAGTTTGGGATTTTAAGCTGTAATGACCCCAAAACAAGTTGTCAGGAAAGGAACCTTGATAGCAGAAATGTGTTATTCTACAAATCATCATTTTCTGTAAAAGTATTTTTTTCCCTTTTTCTTAGGTATAAGGAAACATTTCATGAAACATCCTTTTTTCCCACTGTGACGAGTATCATTATCCCACAAAGAACATTAAGGAGGAAACAATTGCACTTTTGTATCAATATTGAGAAGTTTCATTATTAACACATCAATATGTTCATGCTCAATGATAAAATTGGATTTAGTAATTTAATATGCTTACAATAGATTAATTTTTTTCTTTGGGCTATACCATTTTTGTCTATGATTTATCTTAGTTAACTCAGACATATTGTGTTCTAAAAACAACTCAATTTTTGATAGTTTTTGTTTTATTTTCTGTTATCAACTATGGCTCTTTTCCAAACACTGCCAGAGATATCCCATGGCTACTCATTATTTAATTCAATTTTATAGGCATTTGAATTATTTGATATTGCTCTAAATTATTTCAAGAATGCACAGATGTGACTTCCTCCACATCTTGCTCACAAACATTGCTGATGCTGACTCACTCATCTCTTTTAATCTTAATAAAGTAGTTTACTTTTCTGGACTCACAGAAGGTAACAGGAGTGAGGAGGTAGAACCTCCAAAAGCTGCTATCCTTTAAACCCTCAGGATGAATCACAACTGTAGTCTCACCCACACTTGATTTTGATGGTAGATAAATGAGAGTTAAGTCTTAGATTGGTTGTGAGTTAGTTAAGGATTCAGTTAGTTTGGGCTGTTGGGATGGGGTGAATGTATTTTACAAGTGAGAAAGAAATAAGTTTTGGAGTTCATGGGGTGGGGGGTTATTGGCTGAATCCTGTCCCTTAAAATTCATGCAATAAAGTGCTAATACACAGTGTGTGACTGAATTTGGAGAGAGAGTTTTTAGAGGAAATTAAGTGAAAATGAGGCCATGAGGGTGAATTCCAATCCAATCTGACTGGTGTCCTCCTAAGAAAAGAAAATTTGCACACACAGAAGTGAGACACCAGAGATGAGCGTGCAAAGACCATGTGAGGACACCGCAAGGAGGCAGCCACCTGCAAGCCAAGGAGAGAGGCCTCAGGGGAAACCAAACCCACCAACACTTTCACCCTGGACTTTTCAGCTTCAGCACTGAGAAAATTAAGTGTCTGTTGTTTAGGCCACCAGCTCTTTGGCATCTTATCATGGCAGCTCTAGCAAATGAAAACAAGAGGGACCCCAGAGGCCAGGGATGAGGGAGGAGGAGATGGAGCAGGGAGGAGGAGATGGAGCAGGGTGCAGGAGGCAGGACAGGGAGGAGCTGGAAGATCAGGCTCTGAGGTGCGTCCCCTGGGTGGAATCGTAACTCCGCTCAGTACTGCCTGGGGACTTGAAAAAAATGTTTAACCTTCTAATATTGATTCCCAAAAGAAGACTGGATCTTAAGAATAGGACTCATCCTCCTATTCCTATTATAAAAGTGTTCTTGAGGTCATGCTTGTAACACACTTATTCTGTGTCCCGCAGGGGGCACTGTTAGCCTTCATTTAGGGCCCTAATGACACCAAGTCCCCTAATAATGCTCAAGTGCAAAGGGCATGACTGGTGCTTCTTTTGAGGCCCCTTCTCTTGGGTAAAATGTACTCTCCACTCATGACTCCCACCTGGCCCTTCTGCAGACAAGAGCTCAGAGAAATGCTCTGGAAAATGGAGAAGAAATTTGCATCTGCTGCTCACCAGGGAGCCACCCAAAAAGGCAAAACAGGGAAGGAAGTAGATTTGCATGATGAGGTTCTGCTTCCTGTGATAAGAGATGTCTGGTGGCCTCTACCCAGCAGTGGGTCCAGAGGCAGAGCTCTGGGGCATCTCCACCATGGCCTGGACCCCTGCCCTGCTCACCATTCTCACTCTCTACACAGGTGGTGTCTCCCAGGGCTCAGCCCCCAATGAAACCAAAGTCAGCCTGGCCCTGACCTTCAGCTCAGCACAGGGAGTGATGCCCTGGGAATGAGACCTTCATCCTCAGACTCACCTCTTCTGTCTTCTTTTGTAGTTTCTGTGACCTCCTCTGAGCTAACTAAGTTACCTGCAGTGTCTGTGACCTTGAAACGGATGGCCAGGATGACCTGTCAGAGAGACAGCACAGAAGATTTTTATTCATTTGTACCAGCAGAAGCCAGGCCAGGCTCCCGTGCTGGTTATCCATGATAAAATCAACCAGCCCTCAGGGATCCCTGAGCAGTTCCCTGTATCCAGCTCAGGGGCAATGGCTGCAGTGACCATCACTGGGGCTCAGGTTGAAGACGTGGCAATTACTGCTGGTTGGTAGACTTCAGTGGTAGTTATCCCATGGTGACACAGGCAGATGGGAAAGTGAGAAACTCCTTCCCGATCTGTGTCACCTTCTTTCTCCAGCCCCAGAAGGACTGTGGACAAACCTATGAGCAGGTATGGCCCAGTTTACCTAGATCTAAGATCCCCAGGCTGCCCTTCCCTTGAACCTCCAGACAGGCTGTGCAGAAGTGGGTCAGGAGTTGATATACAGACAATTATTATAAGTTTATTCATTTTTTTCAAGAAGTAGAGGAATAACTGAACATGTTAACTAAAAACATGTTCACGTTTTTCCAAAAAAAAGGAAAAATTGGAATTGCAGAGATGAAAACCACAATATCTAAGATTTAAAAAATATACTGGGGATAAGACTGACAAGTTAGATGCTGCAAAAGAAAAGATTAACAAAATATATAAAGATAAGGAAAAAATAATGATGAAAATGAACAGAACATCAGTGAGTTGTAGGGCAACTTCAACAGCCTAATGTATGTATAATTGAAGTCTTTGCAATAGAAATGGGATTAGAATTATACTCCAGTTTTTCAAGAAGTAGAGGAATGATTGAACATATTAAGTGGAAGCACAGAATACCAAAAAAGGACTAATTGACCTTGGACTGCTAATAATTACAGTATCTGAGACATTAAAAACATATTGAATGTGATTGACAACAGATTAGATGATGCAAAACAAAAGATTAGCAAACTCAATAATGTAGCACTAGAAAATACTCAAAATGCAGCACATAAAGAAAAACTAATGATGAAAATGAAGAGAGTGTTATAGGATATTTATAGAGAAAATGAAGAGTGAGTTATAGGACAACTTCAAACAGCCTGAGGTTGGCTGGGAGTGGGAGCTCACACCTGTAATCCCAGCATTTTGGGAGGTCTCGGAGGGAGAATCCTTTGAGACCAGAAGTTCAAGACCAGACTAGCCAACATAATGAGACTTAATCTCTACAAATTTTTTTAAGAAAATTAACTAGGCATCATAGCCTGCAGTTGTAGTCCTACCTACTTAGGAGCCTGAGGCAGGAAGATTGCTTGAGCCCAGAAATTCAAGATGGCAGCAAGTGAGGTATGATCATGCCACTGCACTCTAACCTGGGCCACAAAGCAAGTTCCTGTCTCTAATATAGGTTCTCACTCTGTGGTTCAGGCTGGAGTGCCATAGTGCAATTACAGCTCACTGCAGCCTTGACTTCCCAGGCCCAAGAGATCCTCCCAGCTAAGCCTCCCAAGTTTCTAGGACTACAGGCACACATCACATGCCTGGTTAATTCTTTGTATTTTTTGTAGAGATGGGGTTCTCTCTATGTTGCCCAGGCCGGTCACAAACTCCTGGGCTTGAGCAATCCTGCCGACTCAGCCCCCCAAAGTGTTGGGATTACAAGCATAAGCCACCCCACCTGATGTGAAGAAATACTTAAATACAACAACCTGAAGTATGTATAATTGGCATCCATGGAATAGAAAAGATGTGGTGGAGGGTCAGAAGAAACTATATTTGAATAAATAATGGCCAAATATGTTCCACATTTGGTGAAAATCAAAAATTGGTATATCCAAGAAGCTCAACAAAACTCAAGCACAGGAAACATGAAGAAAATGACTCCAAAACACATCATAATCAAATTATAAAATCTAGTAATGAATAGCCACTTAAGAGTTTAATTCTAAGAGCACATCTCTCATCAGAAATAATGCAAGGCACAGTGGAAAAATATTTCAAAAATGCTGAAAGGAAAAACTTTTGAACCTTCTGTTATTTATCTAACTGAAATAACATTCAAGAGCAGAGGGTAAATAAAATGTTTTCAGACACATAAAAACTTACAAAATTGATCACTATCACTTTTGCCATTAGAAATTGTAACGGACATCCATAGACAGAAGGAAAATCATACCCAATTGAAAAGTGAATTTACACAAAGAAATGAAAACATCAGATAGGGCAATGACATAGATACCTATAGAAACCCCTGTATTATGTTAACGTCTATGAAAGATAATTAACTGTTCAAAGAAAAAGTAGTAAAAAATCACTGTGACTTATCATGAAAGCAAAATTAAATTATATGACAAACAGCACAAAAACAGAGAGGAGTGAAGAACATGTTATAATGGTCATATACTCTGTATGAATATCTAATCACACTTGAAGACAGATTTTGATAAGTTATATATGTACCATTAACCCTAAAGTAATTATTAAAATAAACTCTTTTAACAAAAAAGAATTATGACTAGTAGTAACCTATATTAGGATTCTCCATAGAAACAATATCAATCAGATATGCGTGTGTGTGTGTCTGTGTGTGTGTGTGTGTGTGTGTATGTACTGAGAGACAGAAAGAGTGAAAAAAATGTATTTTGAGGAAGTGGATCATATGATTGTAGTGGCCGACAAGGATGAAATCTGTTGGGCATGCTGAAGTCTGAAAATTCAAGTAAGAGTTAATGTTGCAGTCATGCATGCAAATTTAGCAAGCCAGCACATCAGGAACCCTCCGTATTTGTTCTAAACACCTTCAACTCACTAATGAGTCCCACCCACATTGTGCAGAGCAATCTGCTTATACAAGGTCAACTAATTAAAATGTTCATCACATCTGAAAATTTTCATGTCAACTCCTATACTGGTATTTGACAAAATCAACCTGGCCCATATCCTAGTCTATCTGACACTTAAAATTAACCATCACTTAAGCCAGAAAGAAAATTTTAAAAATAATTCTAAAAATAAATCAGAAAAAGAAACAATAGAAGGGAAAAATAATGAACATATGGGATGAATTAAAAATGAGCAAGAAGGTATATTTCAGTAGGATTATATTACTAATCACATTAATTGTAAATGGTCTAAATACCACAACTAAAATATTGTCAAATTGAAATTAACAGCAAGACTCAACTATATATGCTACCTAGAATAAACCTACTAGAAATTTTAAAGCCACAAAAAGCCAAATACAAATCAGGGACAATCTTCCCAACCCCTGGTTTGCTCCACAAAGCAGTACAAAAAGAATTCACAGGGATTAACACGTAGTTAAGACATGTTCCTCACCTCCACCAACACTCTCACCTCTCTTCAGCCTCTAATGCCTAGATCCCAGTACCAGAGTTGCAGGAAAACAGGGCACACAAATGTTAAATAAGGTTACTAAGGGTTACCCTCAAGAGGTAGGTGAAAACAGAATGAGGGAATTGAAACCACAAGGGCCCCACTTGCATGGGGCAGCTTCTGCATCAGAATGTTGATTGATACATTATTGATGAGTTTTTGTCCATGTTCATGGTGGACATAGGTCTCTAACTTTCTTTTCTTGTCATGACTTTGGCTTTGGTATTGGAGTAATGCAGGCCTCAAAGAGTAAGTAGAAAAATGTTTCCCCTGCTGTATAACCTGAAGAAGTTCTTGTAGGATTGCTATCATTTCTTATTTAAAAGTTTGATAGAAATTTACCATTTAAAACTGGGTGAGCTTTTCTTAGCAGGAAGATTTTTAATTGCCAATTCAATACCTTCAAGTACCATAGATCTATTTGGATTTTCCATTTCTTCCTGAGTCAGTTTTGATCATTTATGTCTTTTAAGGAATTTCTCCACTGAAGTTATTTATACTTTTGGCATTAATTGCTTGTAATAATTTCTCTAACCATTTTAACTTTTGTAAGGTTGGTAGTCATGGCACTCTTTTATCACGGTTTTAGTACTTTGTGTCTTCATGTTTTCCTGGTTAGTCTACTTAAAAGTAAGGTCAATAGATTGTATTTATCTTTTTGAAGAGCCAAGTTTTGTTTTCTAGAGGTTGTCTATTGCTTTTGTTTGCTATTTCATTAATATTTAGCTCTGATCTTTTTTATTATCTTTTCTTTTTTATTTTGAATTTAAATGCTCACCTTTTGCTTGAATTTATGAGGTACAAGCTTAGAGAATTCATTTTAGATCTTCTTTCCAACATTAAGCACTAAATACAAAAGATTTCTTTCAAAGCACTGATTTAGCTGCATTTCTTAAGTTTTGATATGTTGTCTTTTTGTGTTTTAAAGGTTCAGTATCTTCTAATTTATGTTGTGTTTTTACTTTGGCTCACGGATTACTTAGTTGTCTGTTCTTTCCTGTTCAAATAATTGAAGATTTCCCATAGTTCATCAGGTATTAGGTCCAATTTAATTAGTTATTTCTGCATTAAATAATACCTTCTATGATACTCATCCATTGAAATTCACTAAGATTTGATTTGTAACCTAGAACACAGATTATTTTAAAATCATTTAAAAATGTGCCAAATGTATTTAAAAGCATAATGGATATTCTGCTCTCATATTTGAAAGTGTAATGGGTATTCTGCCATTGCAGGTGTAGTTTTCTACAAATTTAATTAGGATAAATTGGCTATTTGGGAGGCCGAGGTGGGCAGATAATCTGAGGTCAGGAGTTCGAGACCAGCCTGGCCAACATGGTGAAACCCCAACTCTACTAAAAAAATACAAAAATTAGCCAGGTGTGGTGGCAGGTGCCTTAATCCCAGCTACTTGGGAGGCAGATGCAGGAGAATCATTTGAACGCAGGAGGCAGAGGTTGCAGTGAGCCAACATAAAGCCATTGCACTCAAACCTGGGGATAAGGGTGAGACTTCTCTCCAAAAAAAAAAAAAAAAAAAAAAAAAGGGGGATACATTGGCTAACCATCAAGTCTGTATCTTTATTGAACTTCTGCATAGTTGTTTTGTAGATCACTGTCAGGGAGCTACTGGAATAAGTTGACACTAATTTTAGAATTTCTGATCGATTCTTTGAGAGAGGAAATTTTCAAATCATGGGTCTAAATACTTTATTCTTCTGACAAAAGGCCTTTTATGATTTCCCAAGACTAATCTAGGAAGAAAAGGCAGAGTTCAAGCCGCAGTTGGTGACATCATGGGAGCACTGAAGAATCATGTGAGGTGCCTCCACTGGCTAGGTATATGTAAATGAAGATTCTTTAAAAAACAAATTTGGAGGCCGGGCGTGGTGGCTCATGCCTGTAATCCCAGCACTTTGGGAGGCCGAGTTGGGCAGATCACGAGGTCAGGAGATCAAGACCATCCTGGCTAACACGGTGAAACCCCGTCTCTCCTAAAAATGCACAAAAAAATTAGACAGGCACAGCGGTGGGCATCTGTAGTCCCAACTACTCAGGAGGCTGAGGCAGGAGAATGGCGTGACCCCAGGAGGCAGAGCTTGCAGTGAGCCAAGATCGTGCCACTGCACTCCAGCCTGGGCGACAGAGCGAGAGTCCATCTCAAAAAAAAATTTAAAAATTTTAAAAAAGTTTAAAAATAAGAAACAAATTTGGGCTAATATGTCCAGAAAATTTGAGAAAATGTATGTTGAATAAAGCAAGAAAATGAAAAGCAAGGTGACTGCATATGTATAACATTGCTACCACAAGGTCAACCTCATGGGAAACAAACAGAAACTGTTAGCAGTTCATTATGTTTACTCACACACTGAACACATATGAATTGAAACCAATTCAATGAACTGTCCCAGATACTGTTTTGGTACTTGGGATGCATTGGTGAACAAAAGAGACAAAGTACCTGCTCTCGCAGTCTCATTATAAAAGATGATGGAGTAGGAAATTCCAGGAAATGATCCTTTCTGTGAAATAACTACTGAAGGGTAAGAACCATCAGAATTAACCACAATAAAATGAGGAAATCCAGTCCCACATTTGTAGCATCCAAGGAAGTACTGATGAAGAAAATAACAGGCGTAAGAAAATCTCTGCCAGGTTAATTTCTGGCCATAGAAGTAACTGAACAGAAACTTCATGGATCACACTGATAACAAAGTCCTTGCAAAATTATTCTGGAAAAGTCACTACACAAATGAATAACTCCATCCTTCAGCAGCAACATCAGCCCAGGAGGAGCAGGGAGACAATCTGATTTTGAGAGTTACATCATCACACATTCAAAGTACACAGATCTCCACAAAAACTTACAGAGCAGACAAAGTTAAAAGGAAGCAGGACCCATTCACAGGAAAAAATTTTAACGAACTGAATATATTCCCAAGGAAGCAGAGGCACTGGACAAATGACACAAATACTTCAAATAACCATTTACATACGTTCAAACACTCAAGAAAACCGTGGGAGTACCACTAAAGAAAATCAGAAGAAAGATGTCAGACCAAGTGAGACATATCAATAAAGAAAAAGAAGTTACAAAAAAGAACCCAAGCAGATTTTCTAGAACTGAGAAGTTCAATAGCTAAAATCAAAATTTCACCAGAGGAGTTCAGCAGCAGTTTGAGCAGGCAGAAAAATAATTGGTCAAGTTAAAGATACGTTGTTATAATTACACAGAATGAGCATAAATTTTAAAAGAATAAATAAAATGAGCAGAGCCTAAGAGATATATGGGACATTATCAAGCATATCAATATATCATTGCGGGAGACTCAGAAGGAAGAGAAAAAAGAAAGTATAAAATACATGTAAAAATAATGGCTAGAAACTTCCAAATTGATGAAAGATATGAATCTATACTCTCTCTCTCTTTTTTTTTTTTTTTTTTTTTTTTTTGAGATGGAGTCTCACTCTGTTGCTCAGGCTAGAGTGCAGTGGCCGGATCTTGGCTCACTGCAAGCTCCACCTCCCGAGTTCACGCCGTTCTCCTGCCTCAGCCTCCTGAGTAGCTGGGACTACAGGCGCCTGCCACCTCGCCCAGCTAGTTTTTTGTATTTTTTTTTTTTTTTAGTAGAAACGGGGTTTCACCGTGTTAGCCAGGATGGTCTCGATCTCCTGACCTCGTGATCCGCCCGTCTCGGCCTCCCAAAGTGCTGGAATTACAGGCTTGAGCCACCGTGCCCGGCCGAATCTATACTTTCAAGGAGCTCAGTGGCCTTAATCAGGTTAACCTGACAGAGACTCACAGTGAGGCACGATATGCTCAAACCATCAAAAACCAAATATAAAAGAAAAATATTGAAAGCAGCAAGAGAAAGA
This sequence comes from Theropithecus gelada, assembly GCF_003255815.1. Lineage (NCBI taxonomy): Eukaryota > Metazoa > Chordata > Mammalia > Primates > Cercopithecidae > Theropithecus > Theropithecus gelada. The sequence continues at coordinate 28,670,873 of NC_037678.1, read as the reverse complement.
GACTCATCATAAACAGTAGATTCTCATGAAGATTAACATTTGGTCTTTGATCAGAAACCAAAACAGTCCAAAAGGCAGCACAGTAATCTATAAAGTGATTTATAAAAATATATTATCTACCAATTCTACATTTAGTCAAACAAATCCTCTAAAATAAAAAAATAAAATAATCACAGATAAGCAAAATTTAGTAGACCTGGTAGATCTGCCCTACAAGAAACACTACAGGAAGTCCTTAAGTCTGAGAAAAGACACTACATAATTTGAATACATGTGAAGAATTAAAGATCTCTTGTAAATATAAAGCTAGTGCTGTTGTATTGTTGATATGGAGCTGCTGTGTTTTCTATGTTATTTATGATACATATGGAAAAATATTATAATTTTATAATTATAAAACCATGTACATAGGCACAAAATGTTTAAAGATGTTATTTGTGGTATTAACAAGGTCTAGAAAGAGAGGAAATGGAGCTAGATAGGAACAGAATTCATGGATATTACTGAGACTACATTGGTAGCAATTCTAACAATTTTAAAACGTTAATTATTACTCCAATGGTAACCAGTAAAAACTAAATTGAGTATATAAAGAAAAGAAAATAAAGAAGGAATCAAAACGGACCCAGAAAAAAACAAATAGAACACATGGGAAAAAATTATTGGGGTAATTTAGGAACAACAACAACAAAAAGATAAAACACGTGTAGAAAACAAACAGCAAAATGACAGACTTTCTTCATTATCAGTAATTAGTTTAAATATAAATGGATTAGATTCACCACTTGAAGCAAAATAACAAAATGAAATTTTTAAAAGTAAAAAAAAAAAAAATAGAATCCATCATCTATCTACATGGTGTTTACGGAGAATCAGTTTAGACCTAAAGACACAAATAGATTGAGTAAATAGTAACAAAAGAAGAACTTGTGTGGCTGTTGCGACATGAGGCAATATTGACTTTAATTATGGTTTCAAGCAAGAAAAAAGTGTATTCCCTATTGATAAAATGGTCAATGAATCAAGAAGATATAATAATTATACACACATATGCACCAAGCAATAGTACTTCAAAATATGTGAAGGAAGACACACTTAAAAGAAAACCTGTAGAGATGTATAACATAAATTGCAGACTTCAGTACCCCACTTTAAAAAAGAATAGAATATCTGAACAAAACATTAATAGAAAATGCAGATATTGAACACTATAATCCAGCTAGACCTAATAGATATATAAAAAATACTGCACAAAACAAAAGCAGAATACACAACTACTCAGGTGCACATGGAACATTCTCCAGAATGGATGCTATTTTAGGCCATAAAACAATTCTCAACAGTTTTTTAAAAATTGAAGTCATATCGGGGTAACCCACCCCCAATATTCTTTCTATTTTTCCTAAGTGTCAGCCAGTCTGAGAAATAAAGAGAAAGAGTACAAAGAAAGGAATTTTACAGCTGGGATGCAGGGTGTGACATCACATATTGGTAGGCCCGTGATGCCCACCTGAGCCGCAAAACCAGCAAGTTTTTATTAGGGATTTCATAAGGGGAGGGGGGGTGTATGAACAGGGAGTAGGTCACAAAGATCACATGCTTCAAGGGGCAAAAAGAAGAACAAAGATCACATGCTTCTGAGGAAACGGGACCAGGGCAAAATCAGAAACTCCTGATAAGGGTCTATGTTCAGCGGTGCACATATTGTCTTGATAAACATCTTAACAGAAAACAGGGTTCGAAAGCAGAGAACCAGTCTGACCTCAAATTTACCAGGGCTGGGGTTTCCCAATCCTAGTAAGCCTGAGGGTACTGCAGGAGACCAGAGCGTCTCTCAGTCCTTATCTCAACCACATAGAACAGACACTCCCAGAGCGGTCATTTATAGACCTCCCCCAGGAATGCAACTCTTTTCCTAGGGTCTTATTATATTCCTTGCTAGGAAACGCATTTAGAGATATCTCTCCTATTTGCCTGTCTGTTTATAGGCTCTCTGCAAGAAGAAAAATATGGCTCTTTTTGCCTGACCTTATGGTTGTGTTCTCTTGTTCCCTAAAATTGTTGTTATTCTGTTCCTTTTCAAGGTGCACTGATTTCACATTGTTCAATTCAAACACATGTTTTACAATCAATTTGTACAGTTAATGCAATCATCACAGTGGACCTGAGATGACGTACATCCTCAGCTTATGAAGATACAGGATTAAGAAATTAAAGGCAGGCCTAAGAAATTATAAGAGTATTATTAGGGAAGTGATAAATGTCCATGAAATCTTCACAATTTATGTTTCCTCTGCCACAGCTCCAGCCGGTCCCTCCATTAGGGGTCCCTGACTTTCCACAACAAATTCATACAGGGAGTCATCTAAAACCACCATGAAATGAAGTTTGGGTAGGAGAGGAACAATATTTCCTTCTGCTCAACTTAGGTTTATTGGCCAGTGGTCCCTATCACACAAGACAGATTAAGAAACTCATCACATTTATTAAATATAATTTTTACTTGGCATGGGAGCTCTCACAAGGAAATGAAAACTCAGAAATGGTTGAATCTGAGGACTTTAAATTTAGGTTTGATAAGGAGAATACAGGTGTGGATAAGTATGACAAAGAATGAAGTAAATGCAGTAAATGGGGGAAATAGCAAGGCCTATGTTCATTCTCAGCGTGCCTTCATTTTAGATGAAACAATGCTCTCTTTTCCTCCTCTCTCTAATCAATAATCCAACTTTACAGCTCATGGAACAAGAAAGAGAAAAGAAAACTTAAACCAAAGTCCACAGAAGGAAAGAAATAAGAATCATTAGACCAGAGATTAAAGAAATAGACGAGAAAAAAAAGCTGTAAAGAATATAAATGGCATAAAAAGTTCCTACTTGGACAAGAAGAAAATTAACAAGCTGTTAGGCAATCCAACTAAAACTATAAGAGAGAAGATACAAATAATAAAAATCAGAAATTTGGGATAATACAACCAACATTATGGGAATTAAAATGATTATAAGAGAACACCATAAGCAACTGTATGTCAAATCTAGGAGAAATTGACAAATTCATAGAAAAATACAAATTACCAATCTAACTGAAAAAGAAATAAAAAATCAACACAAGAAATAGATTAAGTCAGCAATTGACAATTTCTCTAAACAAAAGCCCAGGGCCAGATATTCTCACTGGTAATTCTACTAGAGATTTAAGAAGGGAGTAATACCAATCATACTCAATCTCTTCCAAAAATAGATGAGGAGGGAACACTTCCTAGCACATTCTAGAGGCCAACATTAGCCTGATAGCAAAGACAAGGATACTATAATATAGAAAACTATTGGCTAATACTCCTGAAGAATAAGCATGTAAAAATCCTAAATGAAATAAGAGAAAACCAAGTCTAACCACACATTAAAGAGAACACATGGAATGAAAAAGTGAGATTTATCCCAGAATTGCAAGGATGGTTCCACATAAGCAAATGAATCAATGTAATAAACAGTATCAATAGAGTGACAGGAAAAAGCATATGATCATCTCAGAAGATGCAGAAAAAGCATTTTACAAAATTCATCACACTTTCAAGACAAAAACACTTAGCAAACTGGGAATAGAAGGAACGCTGCACTAACTGATTAAAGAAGGGCCTTTATCAAAATCCACAGTAAACCTCACAGTAAATGGTGAAAGAGTGAACGCCTCCACATTAAGATCAGAAGCAAACAAGGACTCCTGCTTTCACAGCTGCTATTCGACATTGTCCAGGAAGTCTTAAATTTCATTAAAACAAAAAAGGCTAGTGCTTCCCACCAGAAACATGGATCAGTGTGTTAGGAAATGAAAATAATGGTAATATAAAAAGTATAAATGACCGTGATGATGGTTTAAGTACACAACTGAGGTTTAGTGGCAGAAATCCGGTATTTCCAATTACAGTGCAGCTGTGCTTATTGGGGTGACGGAATCAATCTTGTTTTCAGAGTATTTGGGAAGCAGGAGTACATGTAGGGTACAACTGCATTTCTCCAGAACTATGTTTTTCACAGAAGAGCTACAGTTCACTCTGCACTCTCCACTCTATGATCAAAAACCATGAAACAGAGAAAAGCATTTCAACCTGAGACTCAGTTACAAGAACTGCACCTGCCCCACCCTCCTGCAACTATATATGCCACCTATCTGTGCTGAACCATGAAGGCCAGAGTGGTTCACGTGCGGCACAGACGGAGCCTGGACCCTCTTGTCCCCACCCTCCCAGACAGGTGCTCTGGGGTCACCTGGAGAAGGGAAGTGCCTGGGCTCTGTCTCCTCCACCAGCAGGGGGCAGCAGAGCTGCAGTCAGAAGAGAGGCTGGGGCTGCCAGGAGGAGCCTATGAGGGAGGCCAGCCTTTGGGGGGTCAAGAGGTGTTCAGGATCAGCCCTCACTTCGGAAGTTTGGTCCAGTCCCTCCTATCACCTGGGGCTGCAGTGTTCATGTTCTGAGGGTCAGACTCACACAGCCTCACCCATGACACTAACAGGAGTCCAGGCACAGCCATGGCCTCACCTGGGAAACACAGCTGGAGGTGCCTGGGCCCTGGTGTCAGCCTGGACAGCTCCCACAGGGCTGGGATTCCCTGAGAGACGCCCCGAGGTCAAGGTGCTCTAGACGGGGGAACAGTGTGAGGGGACAGGGCTCCCAGGGCCCAAGTCCTTCACCCAGGATGGCTGCCTGAGCTTCCTGCCATTCTGAGGCTCTCATTCCTCCCTGTCCAGCAGCGTCCTGGGAAGCTGAGCCCTCTATCTTTGGCACTTCCAGAGACACCCTACCTCCCCCTCCCTCTGCCTCTCCTTCCTGCTCCAGGCCGACTCTGACTCGGAGGCAGCTCCTATGCTCAGGGGATTCTCAGGTGGGTGGCATGGAACATTTGGGATCCTGGTCCCCAGATGGGGCATTCCCAGCCTCCTTGCAGAGATGCTCTCCAGAGGGAAAGGAATGCTTACCTGCCTCAGGCCACAGCTCTGACCATGGGATTGTCCTGGCCTCAGTGACAGGATCTGTCTGGCTGGAGGGACCAGGGATCCCCCACCCTCCAGAGCTCATGCGTGTTCAGAGACCATGACCCTGGAACCCTCACAGAGACCAAATAACCTAAAGTTAGTCTGTCAGTCAGGTCTGGGTTTCTGGTGCTTTTTACACATTTATATGAAACACTGATGAGAAAAAATAAAGAATCAAAGAGCAGAGGATGGCAATTTCTAGTCTATTAGAGGGAAGGGGGATGTCATACAACGAGCAGCTCAGGTGGGAAACAAGACTAGACTGTGTAATCAATCCACATGAGTTGTGGCTGCTCAAAGGACCAAACCGTGGTCATGGAAATCATTTACAAGTATCCTAAAGACACAGAACCACATTCTAATTAAGCTACCAGGACAGGACCAAGTGAATCTGAGGAGCCCAGAGAGGACTTGGAGGAGGAGGAAGATGATGGGTCCCTGGTCCACCTGCTGCTGAGTCAGGTGTCACTGATGATCTCTCAGCAGGGCCCAGCTCAGCCCCATGGCCAGGCTCCTGGAAGGTCCACAGCCCTGCTGAGCCTGGCCCAGAACAGAGCACAGGCCAGGATGGTATAAAACAGTGGCTGTGTGGACAGGCTGTCTTGGGGTTTTCTAACCCAGGATAAAGCTGGTGAAAGAGGGTCTGAATGAAAGGACACATAAAGCATATCTTTCATCTAGTGGTAAAGGATGTGAGTTCCGTATGATGAAGCCTGGGTCACTCCTTGGCCCAGATGTCCTAGATTAGTCCTCAGAACTTCCCTAGCACTTCAGTTCCTGAAGCTCCTGGCAGTCTTCTATTCAGAACAGTGTTAACTAGGGTGGACGCTGTGGAGTCCACCTAAATTCCACGTTAAGGTTGACCCACACACTCTCAGAGCCTACCGAGTGGGCACCCGTGCGATGGGGCACATGTCACCTGATAGAGACTGACAACCCCTGATCTCTTCTTTCTGACCATTTGGGTGTTTGGCACTGTGTCCACCATGGACACTCTATGGGCTATTAACCTATGACTCAAAATTTCTTTCGTGTGGCGCCCATGCCCAAAGACCACCCACGGGCTTCCGCCCATACCCCATTTCCCCCATTTCCACATTTTTCTCTTGCAGTCCCTGGAACACCTGCCCAAGTCATTTCCCACTGCCCTGAGCCCATCTCTACCCTAGCATCCGGCCACTCACCTTTCCTCACAAAATGAATGACCAGGCACCATAGCCTGGTGCATGGATAGATGTCCCTTCTCCATCATCTCTTAATGCCACCCCTTAGTAGACCCGTACAGTGCAGCTGTGTCTAGTTCATGGTGATCCAATTCATTCCTGGGCTACTCTGGAAATTTTTGCTCCATCAACTGAGCAGAGAGACTGCTGCCCACAGAACCTAAGTGTAAACCCAGAGAGCGGAGCTAGAGCAAGAGAGATGGAAACGTGGCTGTGGACCATTCACAGGTTACTCAGCCCTGGGGCCCTGCTCCTGCTTCCTCCTAGATGTGTCACATCTGTCTCACCAGGGATCGTTGCTGGGCCTGCCTGAGCACATGACGGGAGAATCTGGCAGTTCTGGCTTCTTGGTCACTGAATGTTCGATGCTGTCCTGTATCTACCAGGGAACAAGAGCACATGGGAAGAGTTGTTTTCAAAATGAAAATAATTCTTTATTGCAGATCACAGGGAATTGTTCCAAATCCCATTGGTCTACGTTGGGATTTTCCCGTGAGAGATGGCGTAAACATGAGTTTTCAGTTCTTGTCACAAATTCTTCAGTTCTTATCGCCAATTCCATGACTACAGTAGAGTCTGCTGGATTCTCTGGTCCCAACAGAAGGACATCCATACCCCTGCCTGAATCTGCTGCAGAGTCTCCCTGATCTGGGCACGAAAACAGTGGATGATGTTCATGCCTCCTGATATATGAGTTGGAGCCACATCCCCAAGGGTTAAATATGCTGCCTCTAGACACCAGAATGACCTTATAGCTTTGTGTTTCTTTCTTTCTGGTGGGAACTGTAAGATCTAATAACGTGCCCTTTATTTTGTGAGAGATACTAAGCTGCTGCAGAGAACTTAATCCTCAACATTTCAGCTACTACACAGGATGAATGGTCTTACGGTTTGTTTCCCACTCTCAGGAATGCATGGGTCTCACCAAAGTTTCCAATAGACAGGGCCCCTACATGCACATCTGGTCCAAATACAGAATAGAGCCCTAGGAGGTTCTCCTGGGTGTTCAGATGGTCAAGGCCCCTATGACAATATCATGAAAAAGAAGGGAGAGTTAATGAAGTTGAAAAAATCAAGTATAAACCTATACTGTTGTCTACTCCATGTAGTCACATGGTTTCTGATCCTATTCTGAGAGGAGTAGAATGAGTTTCTGCATGGATGGTGCCTGCTGTGCACCTGCAGCCAAGCATGGTGTTGTGTTCTATCAGGGTCTTCTTCTGGCACAGCAATTTCGAATGGAACTACCAGCTGACTGCGTCTGTAGAAATCCACTTCCATCTTCCAGGATCCATTCAACAACTGCAGGAATCATTTCAGTAAACTGAACACAAGGGCCTCAGCTATAACTACAAGTCCTCCAGGAGAGAAGAACGCTGTCTCAGAGGGTGCAGTCCTACTGGAATTTCTCTTCTCTTTGGGACAAACCAGGCCAGCGGAGGCACAGGGGCTGTGTGTCATCTAGTTTCCTAGATGAGGTGGTCTCCTCGCTGTCCTGAGATTTTGAAGAAACTGGGGAGATTGGTGCAGGCACCCCTTGGGTCCTTACAGGAAACTTCCTCCAGACCACACACTCCTCAATTTGTTCCCAAGCTCCAAACTTTTTTTTTTTTTTTTTTTTTTGAGACGGAGTCTCGCTCTGTCGCCCAAACTGGAGTGCAGTGGCCGGATCTCAACTCACTGCAAGCTCCACCTTTCGGGTTTACGCCATTCTCCTGCCTCAGCCTCCCGAGTAGCTGGGACTACAGGTGCCCGCCACCTCGCCCGGCTAGTTTTTTTTTATTTTTTAGTAGAGATGGGGTTTCACCGAGTTAGCCAGGATGGTCTCGATCTCCTGACCTTGTGATCCGCCCGTCTCGGCCTCCCAAAGTGCTGGGATTACAGGCTTGAGCCACCGCGCCCGGCCAAGCTCCAAACTTTCTAAAGTCACTGTCTAATGGGCCCAGAGTGTTCGTGTGGAGTGGTGGAAAATCTCTAGGGATGGATAGTGGTGGTGGCTTCAAAGCATTCTGAATGGACGTACTGTTGCTGAATGCACATTTACACATGACTGAAATGGTTTAAAAATTGATCATTTTGCCATAATAAAAATACTGCATACTTTGGAGAAAAGTAAACCTAGTTTAATTTTGAAATTATTCAATGAATACCAATAAAATAATAGTGTAGTAAGCACCATTTCCCCTTTTGCTATAGCAGCAACTGATCCCCTTGTGCTCTTTTGACCTCTCTCCCCCACTCTCTCTCAATAATGAGCAATGATCTTCTCTCCAGTCCTAGCTCACACTTCCCCAGTTGTGCAGGAACGCCTGTTGCAGCTGTTCATTTATTTCCAGGCAGAGTCCTCAAGATTTCTCTGCTCACATTTTGTTCTCAGCTGTCTGGAGCCAGCATGGCAAGTGGGCCAGAATCACTTGTCATGAGAGACTTGTGGAAAGTTTTGCAAAAAGGTCCCCAAGAAAAAGCAACGCTCATTGTTGGCAGCAGGACCATTTCCACATAGTAGGACTGTGCTAGGTGTGCAGCGGGGCTGTGCACACTGTGCCCACAGGCCGGGCTCTCTGTGCTGCTGACTCTGATCCTGTGTTTGGCAGGGCCTTGTCCGCTGCTGAGTCCACTGCAGACTCGACCCTCAATGGGAAGGTGGTTCCCAGCTGCTGGACACTGAGTCTCAGACAGGGACAGACGGTATTGAGGATGCCCAGTCCCTGATGTGCATAAGGGAACAAAGCCTGCTGATGGAGCAGAAGATGAAGGAAGCTGTGGCTCTAAAGGTGGGGTTTCCAGCCCTCAGTTTCAGTGGCCCATGGCCTCCTCATCTGTGTGCACCTTGTCAATCTGGACAATGTGAATTAGAGGTGAAGGGGATTGAAGGACTTTCCCATTTTCTCCCATTTTCTCTCCTAGTTACAGAATGCAGCCTTCCACATATACTCTATTAGAGCTTGTGCTCTACAAACACACCTGATACTAAATTAGTGACTTCTGATAGTGCAGATGGGGACAGCCACCAGTCCCTCTGGAGACATTTCCCATAACATGAACCAGTGAACCCATCTCTGAAAGCCCTCGTATTTTAAAAAATAAAAGTTTTGAATTTCAAGGAAAACTAAACCTTTGAAAAAAAACACGATTCAAAAGAGAACCATGCCACTTTCCATTTTTGCTTGGGCTGCAGTGAGGACAGATGTAGAAAGTGCTTCTGACGTCTGTGTCTGTTCCCCTGTGTGGACGCACATATCCAGGAGAGTTTAAATGAGGTAGGTGACTTTGGCAGCGTTGGCCGGGCTCTGGTTTGCTTCTGGTACTAACAGAACATAGAAGAGAGGACAAGGTAGCGTGTCCCGAAGATCAGAGATTTTCTTTTTGCAGGAAGTGCCTGGGCTCCTGGAGTGTTCTCAGGGCTTTGATCCAGCCCACTGGCTCCACAATCAACATCACTGATATTTCAGCAGGTCACTGACCTAATTCCATTTTAGCGCTATCTCAAATGGAAACATTAGTTTCTTACAACTATTCATATAGCAACATAGCACATAAATATCTAAATAACACATGCAGAAACAGTAGTATCAAATGCAAAGCTGTCACCTCCCCACACCACACACTTTCTCACCTGAGCCCCTGAGCCCACTCTTCCCTCCTCTAACCCTTGCCTAGGGCTCCCTTCTCCTGTGCCATTACAAATGTCTTCTAACAGGGACAGTGACACAAGACAGTCCCCCCACCTCCTCCAAGCACTCACACCACAGAACCTCCAGTCCATCTCCTGAGGGGACGTTTACATTTCTATTCTGACAGAGAGAAGTCACTGTGATTGGAGTCTTTACCCCAAACCCAGGAGTTTCTGAAGAACACATGGGGTCAGCCACTCTCTTGTGTCGGGAGGCTTCACCTCAGGGAGGCGCCCGGCTCTGGGCTGAGGCGGACTCAATGTGAACTAAAAGGCAGGACTAAGGAAAGTCCTGGGTCACACTGTGAGCGACGCACGCGCCCTCAGAAGGGGTCCCTGGTGCTAACCCTGACCCAATTCTAACCCCGGGCACCTTTCCTCAGATCCTCTGGCCCTGGGACACCTCCCTAACCTGCCTCCCATGAGGCTGGTCACAGCTGTTGTGAGCACTGCCTTCTCCATGTCACACTTTTTCTGTCAACATTTTGAGGAGCCAGTGGTTTTCTCCTCATCCCATGTTCCTGTCCCACCCGCCTGCTGGGGGTGGATTTATTTCATGTGTGAGATTTCCTCAGCCCTAAGCCAGAGCTGCCTCATGGACACCAACCCTGTGGGACGCTCCTCTGGGAAAAGCAAACAGGAACCAAGAGGAGCATCTGGAGCCCTGGTGTGGGAGACGCACTCCATCCTGGGGGAGGGAGCGTGGAGGGGATGAGAAGGGACCAGGGGCCTAGGATTGAGCTGGGAAGGGAACCAAAAGGCAGAAAGGGCAGAGCAGGGGCTGTCAGCTGTGACTCAGGGAAGGATCCTGGGCCTCGGGCTCCTCCTTCTGAGGCCACCAGGGGACAGCGTGGGCCTGGACCTGGGAGGTCCCTGCTGGGCTTCACGTGGGGTGACTCCTAGGAGCTCCTTCTTCCTAAGTCCCCCTAAAGAGACAGAAGCAGTCTGGGGTCCTAAATCTGTCATGCATTTCTAGAAGGGCCAATAATAAATGCATTTCTAGAAGGGCCAATAAATGAACCCCAGGTTTATCCAAACAGCAGCTTCAGGCCCCTGCAGACACAGAGGGCAGAGCAAGGTGTGAGGAACTAGCCGAACTGAGGAGCCCTAGAAGGGCTGAGGGGGACTGCGGGGTCCCTGCGGGACCCGTGGTCCCTGGGAAGGGGAACGCTGGGGTGTCTCCAAGCCACTCTGGGCCCTGCCCTCACACTGGCCCCACAAAGAAGGGAAGGGAAATCCTGGGACCCCACAGGTGTCCTGGACCACCATGAACCGCAGCACAGGAAGGACAAGGACCCCAAGGCTGGCTCCATTTCCCGGGGACTGTCATGGGCTCAGTCTCAGGAAATCCAAGTCAAGGAGTTTCAATACCCCCAGATGAGCCCTGCTGTCCAGGGAAGCAGAAATCTCTGAGCCCAGGCCCAGGTGAGGGTGGGGCGAGGACAGGAGCTCAGGACATAGATTTGCATGGAGGCCCCGCCCTCCTCTGAGGCAGTGGGGGTAAGACAGGGCTGGGGCCAGGCCCAGTGCTGGGGTCTCAGCAGCGCTCTCTGGACGTCTCCACCATGGCCTGGGCTCTGCTCCTCCTCACCCTCCTCACTCAGGGCACAGGTGACACCTCCAGGGAAGGGGCAGACCTCTGATCCTTGGTCTCCTGCTCCTCAGGCTCACCTGGGCCCAGCACTGACTCACCAGAGTGTGTTTCTCCCTTTCCAGGGTCCTGGGCTCAGTCTGCCCTGATTCAGTCTCCCTCTGTGTCTGGGTCTCTTGGACAGTCGGTCACCATCTCCTGCACTGGAACCAGCAGTGACATCGGTGGTTATAACTATGTCTCCTGGTACCGACAGCAGCCAGGCACAACCACCAAACTCATGATGTACAATGTCAATACGCGGCCCTCAGGGGTCTCTGATCGCTTCTCTGGCTCCAAGTCTGGCAACACGGCCTCCCTGACCATCTCTGGGCTCCAGGCTGAGGACGAGGCTGATTATTACTGTAGCTCATATGAGGCCAGCGACACTTTCCACAGCGGTCCAAGTTCACAGGGAACTGAGACCAAAACCTGCCCTGGGCTCTCAGACTTCCTCCTTTCTCTGAAGATGTTTCCTCACCCTGTGCAAGGGGCTCCCTGCAACACGTCCTTGAGAATTCTTCTCTCTCAGCTCCTCTCCTTTCCCGCCATGAAATCCAAAAGGAAACCTGCTCTGTGGTTTCTCATCCAGGACAGGGACAGCTTCCTTTTGCTTTAGTGTTGTTGTCCCTGAACGTGCGACTATTTATAGCTTTTTAAATTCAGGGAGAGTGACAATGAGTTGCCTGATTGGTGCAGTCCCTGCTGTTTTGAGGAACATCCTCATCCTAAATGTACTGGAATCTCCCACTGTGTGCAGACCAATCTGGACAGACACTATTAGGGGTAGTTTCCAGAAACCACATCTTACTCGACTTTGTATCCACCACACTCTGGTGAAGATGGCCCTCCTGGCTGGGTTAATCCCCTGCACCTCTGTCCCCAAGCAGTGAGCACTGTGAGGAAGATCTGAAGATGTTTCTGAGGAATTAAGAAGAAAGAGGAATCCACTTTTTTGTTTGTTTTTACTGCCCTTTCACTTTGCTCCAATACCCCAGGTTGCTGAGCTGGGAAGATTTTGAGTGATAGAATCAGTGTTCTCTCAGAATCCTCTTCCCCTCACATCAATAAGCCCCCGTCCTGGCAATGTCCCACAAGCCCCTTCAGGTAACAGGGATTGTGGAGTGACATGTTGCAGGAAGCCCCACCTCCACCTGTAGAATGAGAGTTTCCAAAATGGTTACACAGGGAAGGGTTAACCTGAATCCATCCCCCTTCCTCATTTACATCAAGCATTTCTAGTTTCCATGGAGGTCAATACTTTTGTAGTTCAAATCCCTATTAATTTACTAATAGTGATAATTAATTTAGGAACTAGACAACAGCTGGGTTCAAAATTTATATTTAATAAATATAGCTATTATTATATACAGCTTAGACTTCTTAAACTTCAATTAAACACATTATATTAAAAACCAACTATTTTACTATATGTGTATCCCAAAACATCATGTTGTCTACCTGAAATAAACACATTAAAATTTATTTCAAAAACCAAATTGTATTTATTGTCTGTTGATGCATAAAAATTACTCGTGAAACTTAGCATATTAAAAGAACACGTCTGTGATCTTGTGACTTCAGTCCATCTAGAATTGGGCGCGGCTTGGTTTGGTGGTTTTGGCTCCCAGCTGATCATGAAGTTGCAGCCAAGCTGTGAGGCTGTGAGGCTGTGAGGCTGGGCTGCATTTAGAGGCCAGAGCAGATGGCCAGGCCCAACCTGAGGAAGGCTGCCACATGTAGACCTGCTCTGTTTGGCAGATGTAAATCAGCTCAGGGTAAAAGGAGTGAAGTGAAGGCCCCTGCCCTGGTCCTCCATATCAAAGACCATTCCACGCATGCACCATTCCTCACTCTTTACTGTGACACCCTAGGCATAGAGCACTGCCCTGTCCATTCTAAGGCTGCAGAGTATTCCATGGTAGAATTTGAGCCTTGGAGCCTTTAATGGTAATCAACATGAATTTGATCTCACAAATAACATTGCAGTGAATAGCCCTATGCAGGCTCATTTGGGTTCTTGTGTGAATACGACCATAGGATACATTTCTGGAAGTGGAATTTCTGGGTTAAAAGGATGTGTGTTTATAATTTTCACCTGTTGTTCTCAGATTCCCCTCCAGACAGTCTCTACTAGTCTACAATGCTAGCCACAAATATTTAATCAGAGTACACTGATGAAAGTTTACATTGTCCCCAACCTATCAGATTTAAAAAGGTTACCTTGTTTCAGTTTGATGTTTGATTTCTCCTATTCTGCTTGAGGTTCCGCATTTACTTAAATATTTCAGTGTTCACTATTTTTTAAGATTTGGTAAACTTTTTCTTAAATGTCCAAATAAGACCTATTTTAGCCTTTGCTACACAAAAGTCAACTTCGAGAATATTATGTTGGAACTTATAGCACCATTTACTGTGTAACCATTTAAAACTATGAAAACCCCTCTCAGCTCTGGGGCCACACAAAAACAGGGGCTAGGATGGCCCACAAGATGTGCTTTAATGGTCTCTGGTTTGTAGGGTTATTGCAAGTTTGAAAATTCCACCAGCATAGGTTCTAGGTGGAGATCTCTTTGTGAGGGTCACTGTATTTCACCTCCTATAGTGGCCTGAGGTCTTTTTTTGGATAAGAACATATTTATATTACTCATTTGACTGAATCTTTGGTCTTCCCAGAACAGTCCTGTGCCAGAATCTCATAACGTTTATCTTGATCCATTTTTCTAAGTCATGGAGAAGAGCTTTAGTGTATCAAGAACAGACTCCCCCTAGGTTGAAAATTAGCGGGACGAGGAGGGCCAAAGGGGCAATGAAGCTTGCAACAAGTCAGGAATAGTCCAGTGTAGGCTCATAGAAAAAAGTCTTAAAATCAACACTGTAGATGAAACCATAAACATACAAGATTGTTGTAGTTCTTGTGATTACAAATAAATAATGAAGTGTATGTTTTAAATGTATTGAACATTTATATAAAGCATGAGGACTGTAAACCCCAGAATGTAACAATGGAATAAAGAAGAGAGCTTGATACTTTAAGCTTTAAAGGCCCAAAACAAGTTGCTAGGAAAAGAACAGGACTTTGATAATGGAAATGTGTTAATGCTGCAAATTATCATCTTCTGCAAAAGCAGAAATTATATTTTCTTAGGTATAAGGAAACATCTTATGGAACATCCTTCTTTCCCACTGTCAAGAATACGTTCACGCCATGAAAAAACTGTTAACATTAACTAGGAAACAATTGTACTTTGTATTAATAAATAACATTGAGAGGTTTCCTTATTAGCACACCAAAATGTTGATGCTCAATACTAAAATTACACTTCATAGTTTAATGCATACAACACAGTGATTTTCTTTGGACTATACCATTTTTGTTTCTGATTTATCTTAAGTCAAGTCAGACATATTCCATCCTGAAAAAAAATTCAACATTTGATACTTTTTGTTTTATTTTCTGTGTTTTCTTCCAAACACTACCAGAGATATCCCATGGCTGCTGATTATTAAATGTGATTTTATGGGCATTTCAATCATTACTTTAAATTATTACAAGAATGCACAGTTGAGATTTCCCCCACATCTAATTCACAAATATTGCTGATGCTGACTCACTCATCTCCTTCAATCTTAGCAAATGAAGTGGAGGTTTACTTTTCTGAACACTCAGATGATAACAGGAGACAGGAGGTGAAAATCCCCAAAGCTGCTGTCCTTAAACCCTCAGGATGAATAGCACCTGGAGTCTCACCCACACGTGATTTGCATCATACATAAATGAGATCTGGGTCTTAAAAGAGTTGATGCAGAGTTCTTTAAGGATTTGAGCTGTTGGATGAATGTATTTTGAATTTCAGCTCTTGGATGACTATATTTCACAAGTGAGAGAGACAAGTTCTGGAGTCCATAGGGTGCAGCACTATTGGCTGAACTGTGTCCCCTAAAAATTCAGACAATAAAGATCTAATGCACAGTTATGTGACTGAAATTGCACACAGGGTCTTTAAAGAGATGATCAAGTAAAAATGAGGTCATTACAGTGGGTCTTTATCCAATCTGCCTTATGTCTTCCTGGGAAAAGACATTTTATGTACTCAGAAATGAGACACCAGAGATGAGCGTGCAGAGGAAAGACCGTATGAGGACACTGCAAGGAGGCAGCCACCTGCAAGCCAAGGAGAGAGGCCTCAGAGGAAACCAAACCTATAAACACCTTTATCTTGGAGTTTCCAGCTTTCAAACTGTGAGAAAATGAGTTTCTGCTGGTTGGGCCACTAGTTCTTTGGTACCTTGCTATGGCAGCTCTAACAAATGAAAACGAGAGAGACCTTGGAGGTCAAGTATGAGGGGGAGGAGGAGATGGAGCAGGGTGCAGGATGCAGGGCAGGGAGGGACTGGAAGGTCGGGCCCTGAGGTGCGTCTGCTGGGTGAAATTGGGACTCCAGTCACTGCTATCCAGGGGACTTGGGGAAGTAGTTGACCTCTCCATATTGATTCCCTAGTAAAGATGGGCTGTGAGCCTAGGACTCCTAATCTTCCTATATTCCTATTTTATAATTCATATTATAAAAGTCTTCTTGAAGTCACACTTCTAAAATACTCACCAATGCATCTGGCATATATTGAGGGCTCATAAGCAGTCAAGCTGCATAAACTACTCCAACATGGAGGATGGCATTTTTCTTGGAGGAGCAGGGGTTACTGCGAGCCTTGGTTTGGGGACCCTACTGATTCCAAGTCCCCTGGTAGTGTTTAAGTACAACAGGCATGAATGATGCTTCTTTGGTGCCCATTCTATTGGGTAAAGTCCACTCTCTATTCATGACAGCCATGTGCCCCATCTTCTGAACTTGGGAAATTGCCACACCAAACCCTCAGGCTCAGGGCCCACACAGAAGCTCAGAAAGACACACTGGGAAATGGAGAAGAGATTTGCATCCATCCCTTAGTGGAGAGACACCTAACTAGACAATAAGATAAGGAAGTAGGTTTGTATAATGAGTCACCCCTTCTTATGATATGAGAGACCTAGAGACTCCCTTCTCAGGTGTGCGCTCAGAGGTAGAACTCTGAGGCATCTCCACCATGGCTTGGATCCCCTTTCCTGCTCACCCTACTCACTCTCTGCACAGGTGCTGCTTCCCAGGGTTTAACCCCCACAGGACCAGGGAACAGCCTGGCCCTGACTTTCAGCTCATCACAGGCAGTGATGCAGGGTGTGGCACTCTGAGAATGAGACCCTCATCTTCAGACTCTTCTCTCCCGTCCTTGCTTGCAGGTTTTGTGGCCTTCTCTGAGCTGACTCAGCTGCCTGAAGTGTCTGCAGCTTTGGGACAGATGGCCAGGATCACCTGCCATGGAGAGGACTTAGAAAGCTATTATGCACACTGATACCAACAGAAGTCAGTCCAAACCCCTAAGCTCATCGTATATAATGATAGAAAGCTGCGCTCAGAGATCGCTGAGCGATTCTCTGGTTCCTGATCAGGGGGAACAGTCACACTGACCATTACCGGGGCTCAGGTTGAAGACTATTATCGTTTTTCTGGAGATAAAAACACATTCATAGTGACACAGACAGATAGGGAAGTGAGACACAAACCCCATCACCATCTGTGTCACTCTCTTAAGCCCCAGGAGGACTGTGAACAAAGTCATGAGCAGGGTTAGCCCAGCTCAACTGGATCTGTGACCCCCAGGCACCTTTCCCTCTAGTCATCCAGGCAGGCTCTGCAGGGGGGGGGGCGGTTAGGAGAAAATTTGGGGATGACAAGACTAAGCTCTCCTGAGGTTGCTTAGCTGGATATGCATTGGCTTAAGATAACGTGACTGGTAGGTCAGAGCAAGATAATCATTGAGCAGTCATGTTGCCTGGATTTCATTTTGTTTAATGACCAAACCTAAGGCAGCTCTCTGATCCAAAATGCCCTGGATTAGTCCTCTGGACTCCTCATTGTTTAACTGAGACCTTTGGTCTCCAGCTGTCATGGCATCATGATACTGTAAACGGGGAAGGCCATTGTAATGGCAACTGTGACATCAGGGGTCATTTACCCACTATCTACCCAAAGCCGCAGGGAATCCTTGGCTTCTCACAGCTTTTTCTCACTGGAAAATGCCACTGAGTGCAGAGAACTGTGTCTTCCAAGGATGTGCCCCCTCCAGAATGTGGTCTGGGAGCAACGACTGCCTGATGCCTACATTCCAAAGCCAAGCTTCAATTCAGGATGACCTTGAAGTGCCTCCTGCTGAGTGCTCAATTGTAACACATTCCCAGTGGAGCCTCCCACATTTATTTTTCTGGAAATATATACCTGAACCCTACTGCATGGAATTCACCCTCTCAGAGTGAGTTTCCAAGAAATCCAAAAATTAAAAACTAAACAGCAACAAGAAAACAATACGGAGAGAAGAGTATCAAAGAAAAGCAAGTTGTACAAAGAGAGAACTCTGGAGTCTTCAAATATTAATAAGCATCAAGGAGCACACGTGTGGATGGAAACTCCATTTTCAGACAAAACCACCATCCAAAGACACTTGTGGGAACACTTCACAGAGCACTCTTTCTCTCTCTCTCTCTCTCACACACACACACACACACACACACACACACACACACACACAAAATATGAATCCTGCTTGTTCCTACAGTTACAGAGGAAAGGCCTGAGTTAAGGGGCATGAGGTTGAATCCTCAGAACAGCTTTGCTTCAGTCCTGGGGAAAATGTCAGCCTAGACAATAGGCTGGTCTGGTCTCAACTAAGCAAGTAGAAAAGCAAGTTTTAAAAAGTAGCAAGTTTCCAAATAATTATACTAAATCCAAGAATAAAAGACAAAATAGAGAAGTGCAAGTATACTCTAAATCCAACAAGGAAAAATTCACGCTATCTAGCACCTATCAAATTTCCTTGCAAGAAGCAATAAAATATATGCTATAAAAAGCAGAAAAGTTCATCAGTCCGAAGTCTCCCTGAAATTGCACAGATGATAGACTTTGTAGGAAGAATACAAAAGCGATACTTATAACTATCTTCCACTGGCTCAAGAGGGTACGGGATTGATTGAACATGTTAAGTGGAGACACGGAAGACATAAAAAGATCAAAGTTACAGAAATGGCCTCTAAAATGTCTGCGATAATTAAAAAAAATAAAAAATGAATAAGGGCCAGGCATGGTGGCGCATGCCTGTAATCTCAGTATTTTGGGAGATCATCATGGGAGGATTATTTGAGCCTAGGAGTTTGAGACCAGTCTGGGTGACACAGGGAGACCCTGTTTCTACAAAAATTAACAAAATTAGATGCATGGTGCACACCATGGTTCCAGCTACTTAGGAAGTGGTGGAAGAATTGCTTGAGCTCTGCAGGTCAGGATGGCAGTGACCTGTGATCACGCCACTGAATTTTGGCTTGGGTGATAGAATGAGACCCTGCCTCTTTTTTTGTTTGTTTGTTTTTGTTTTTGTTTTTTTTTTTGAGATGGAGTCTCACTCTGTTGCCCAGGCTGGAGTGCAGTGGTGCGATCTCAGCTCACTGCAAGCTCCGCCTCCTGGGTTTACACCATTCTCCTGCCTCAGCCTCCTGAGTAGCTGGGACTACAGGCACCCGCCACCTCGCCCGGCTAGTTTTTTGTACTTTTTAGTAGAGACGGGGTTTCACCGTGTTAGCCAGGAATGGTCTCGATCTCCTAACCTCGTGATCCACCTGTCTCGGCCTCCCAAAGTGCTGGGATTACAGGCTTGAGCCACCGCGCCCGGCCGAGACCCTGTCTCAAAAAAAAAAAAAAAAAAAAAAGTCTGAGAATAATTTTAGATTAGCTGCTGCAAAATAATAGATTACTGAACCTGAAGATATAACAATGAAGCTCTTCAAAATGAAGCACTGAAAAAGAGAAGATAAAAATTATATTGAGCATCAGTGAGTTTCATGACATCTTCAAGGAGCCTTAATGGTATAATTAAATAAACTAAAGGAGACAAGATTGGTGGAGGGAGAGGGAGGGTACAAAAACCACTTAAAGAAATAACGAACAGCATGTGGAAAATTTGGTGAAAACTATAAACTTATGATTTCACAAAGTTTAACAAAACCCAGACACCCACCCACCCACCCACCCACACACACACACACACACACACACAGACATAGACACAAAAAACACACACATAAAGAAAACATCAACACCCGCCATGATCAAATTGCAAAAAAAAAAACAAAAACAAAAAACGAACAAAAAAAACCCAAACCTGTGATGGAGAAATGCTCTTAAAAGCAGCCAGAGAGGAAAGACATGTTTGATGCAGGTGAACACCATAATGATGACAGCAGCTTTCCCATTAGAAACAATACAAGCAAGAAGGCAGTGGAGGTACATTCATAAAACTTTTTAAAGCTTACTACGCACAGCATTGTACATATTCAGGGTAATCCCTATCAAAACACCAATGTCATTATTCACAGAAACAGAAAAAAAAATCATTCCTGAAATTTGTATGGAATTGCAAAAGACCCCGAATAGCCAAAGCAATAGTGAGCAAAAAGAATAAAGCTGGAGGTGTCACACTGCTTGATTTCAAAATATACTACAAGGATATAGTAACCCAATACTGTTTTATAGTATTAAAACAGACACAGACCAATGTAACAGAATAGGGAACACAGAAATAATCCACATTATTTACAGACAACTGGTTTTTGTCAAAGGCACCAATAACATACATTGGTTAAAAGACAGCCTTCTCGGTGCTGCTGAGAAAAGTGGATATTCATAGGCACAAGAATTAAAATAGATCCCTATCTCTCACCACATACAAAAGTGAATTCCAACTGGATTAAAGACTTAAATGAAACTGGACACTATTAAACTACTAGAAGAAAACATAGGGAGCATAGGGAAAATGCTTCCAGACTTATGTGTAGACAAAGATTTTATACCTGAGCTTTCAAAAGCACAGGCAACAAAAACAAATATACAGCAGTGGGACTACATTAAACTAAAAGTTTCTGCACAGCAAAGAAAACAATAAATAAAGTGAAGAGACAACTTGTAGAATAGGAGAAAATATTTACAAATTGTTCATCTGGCAATGGATTAATATATAGAATAAGACAATAAGACAAGAAAGTAAAACAATTCAACAGCAAAAAATGCCAAATAATACCATCGAAAAGAGGTCAAAGAATTTGAATACACATCTCTCAAAAGAAACATACAAATGGCCAAATGGTGTATTTTAAAAAATGCTCAACATCACTAATCATGAGGGCAATGCAAATCAAAATCACAATAAGATATCATCTCACCCCAGCGAGAATGACTATTATCAAAAAGACAAAATATAACAAATTCTGGCAAGGATGCAGCGTTATACACTGTTGGTGAGAAGGTAAATTGTAAATTAATGCAGCCATTATGAAAAACATGATAGTGTTTCAGAAACACTAAAAATAGACTATCATCATAGAATGCAATAATCCCACTACTGGGTATTTATCACAGGAAAAAATGTCAGTATATCTAAGGAATACCTGTACTCCCACGTTTATTGCAGCACTATTCAGAATAGCCGAGCTATAGAATCAACCTGTTTTCATCAACAGATGAATGCATAAGGAAAATGTGGCATGTATACACGATGAAATATTTTCCAGTCATAAACAAAAAAATGAAATCTTATCCTTTGCAGCAACATGATGGAACTGGAGATCATTATGTTCAGTGAAATTAGCCAGGCACAGAAAAACAAATGTCACAAGTTCTCACTCATGTGGGAGCTAAAAAAAAGTCGATCTCTTGGAGATATAGTGTAGATTGATGGTTACCAGAGAGGCTGGGAAGGGTGAGAGGCTGGGGGGATGAGGAGGAGTTGGTCAATGGGAACAAACATACAGTTACATAAAAGCAATAAGGTCTAGTGTTAGATATCACACAGTAAAGTGACCACAGTTAATGTAATTTATTGTATATTTCAAAATATATAGAAGATTTGAAATATTCCCAACATATAGAAATGACAAATGTTCAAGGTGATGGACATCCTAAACACTGATTTGATCCTTACATATTGTATTCATGCATCAAAATAGCACGTGTACCCCATAAACTTGTACAATTACAATGTATCAGTAAAACATGTTCTTTAAATTAAAAAAAACCTGTCAATTCTGAATTATTGACTAGGTGAAAATATCTTTCAGAAAGAAGGCAAAATAAAATGGTTTTAACCAAAAATGTACTTGCAGTATTCATGACCCGCAGACACACACTATAGGAAATAATAAAGAATGCTTCTCAGATAGAAAGAAAATGATATTAAAGATGTGAATCTGAATAAAGAAAACAAAAACATCAGATATAGGAACTACATAAAAACATATAGAAATGGTAAATAAACATAGATATAAAAGACTTAAATTACACTACAAAACAACTAGACTTAATAGACAACAAGAGAACTGTCCATCCAACACAGCAGAATATATAATCATCTCAAGTACATTCGGAACATTCCCCAGAGTAGAACCTGCAAAAAAAATGAGTACCTTAAAAAAATAGAAAATCTATAAAGTATATTCTTTGCGTTACTTCACTCTTGTATTGCTATAAAGAAGTACCTGAGGCTGGTTAATTCATAAAGAAAAGAGGTTTAACTGTCTCATGGTTATGCAGGCTGTACAGGAAATCCGGTGCCAGCATCTGCTGCTGGTGAGAGACTCAGGAAGCTTACAATTATGGTGGAATGTGAATGAGAGCAGGCATGTCACGTGGTGAGAGCAGGAGTGAGAGAGAGAGAGGTGGAAAGTGCCACGCTCTTTTAAACAGTCTCGCGTGAACTGGGAGCAAGAACTCACTCATTGTCATGAGGACAGCACCAATTTATTCACAAAGGATCCACGTGGCCCCATGACCAAAACACCTCTCACTAGGCCCACTTCAACACTGGCAGTAACATTTCAGCATAAGATTTGGATGGGACAAATATTAAAAGTAAATAATTCCACCCCTGGCCCACCAAATCTCATGTCTTTCTCACATTGTGAAATGCAATAATCCCTCCTCAATAATCCCCCAAAGTTCTAACTTGTTTCAGCATCAAGTTTAACAACCTAAGTCTCATCTGAGACTAATCTCCTCTCATCTGCGTGTCTGTAGAATCTAAACAAGTTATTTACATTTAAGATACAGTGTGGGTACAGGCCTTGGGTTAACATTACCATTTCAAAAGACAGAAAACAGCCGAAAGAACAGACCTCACACAAGTCCTAAACCTAGTGGGGCAGTAATTAAATTTCAAACTTCCACAGATCTCTAGGTCACGAAAACAATTTAGCCAAGCTTTTTGCTAAGGCATCACAAGGGTGAACTTTGCTCTAGTTCCCAATAACTACCTCATTCCATCTGAGACCTCATCAGCCTGGACTTCACTGTCCGTATAGCTATCAGCATCTTGGTCACAATCAGCAGACCCTACTCTCCAGGAAGCTCCAAACTTTCCCTCATCTGTCTGACTTCTTCTGAGCCCTCTAAACTCTTCAAACCTACACTTTTTACCCAGTTCCAAAGCTGCTTTCACATTTGCGTTATCCTTACATCAACAACCTCCTTCTGGTACCAATTTTCTGTGTTCTTTCATTCCTGCATTTTTATAGCATCTTCATAGCATTGCTATAAAGATGTACCTGAGGGTGGGTAATTTATAAGGAAAAGAGGTTTAACTGGATCACTGTTCTGCAGGCTGTATAGGAAGTATGGTGCCAGCATCTACTTCTGGTCAGGCCCTCAGGAAGCTTACAAAAATGGTGGAAAGTAAAGTGAAACCAGGCATGTCACATGGCAAGAGAAGCAAAAAAGAAAGAAAGAGAGAAAGAAGGAAAGGAAAGGAAAAAAAGGAAAGGAAAGGAAAGGAAGACAGGGAGGGAGGGGAGAAAGAAAGAAAGAAGCAAAAAAGGGAAGGAAGGAAGGAGGGAAGCAAAAGGAAAGGAAGAGGAAGGAAGGAAGGAGAGAAAGAAAGAAAAGAAAGAAAAAGAAAGAAAGAAAGAAAGAAAGAAAGAAAGAAAGAAAGAAAGAAAAGAAAAGAAAAGAAAAAAGAAAGAGAAAAGAAAGTGAGAGAGAAGGGGAGGGGAGGGGAGAGGAGAAGAGAGGAGAGGAGATGAGAGGAGAGGAGAGGAAAGGAGAGGAACAGGGAGGGAGGGAAAGAGGGAGGCAGGGAGGGAGGCAGGGAGGGAGGGAAAGAGGGAGGCAGGGAGGGAGGCAGGGAGGGAGGCAGGGACGGAGGGAGGGACGGAGGGAGGGATGGAGGGAGGGACGGAGGGAGGAAGGGAGGAAGCAAGCAAGCAAGCAGAAAGTAAAGGAAGGAAGGAAGGAAAGAAGGAAGGAAGGAAGGAAGAGAAAGAGAGAAAGAGAGAGAGAAAGAAGAAAGAGTGGGGGCAGTGCCACACTCTTTTAAAACAACCAGATCTTGTTTAAACTAATGGTTAGGGCCGGGCACGGTGGCTCAAGCCTGTAATCCCAGCACTTTGGGAGGCTGAGACGGGCGGATCACGAGGTCAGGAGATTGAGACCATCCTAACACGGTGAAACCCCATCTCTACTAAAAAATACGAAAAACTAGCCCGGCGGGCGAGGTGGCGGGCGCCTGTAGTCCCAGCTACTCAGGAGGCTGAGGCAGGAGAATGGTGTGAACCCGGGAGGCAGAGCTTGCAGTGAGCTGAGATCCGGCCACTGCACTCCAGCCTGGGTGACGGAGCCAGACTCCATCTCAAAACAACAACAACAACAACAACAACAACAAAAAACTAATGGTTAGAATTCATTCATTATTATGAGGACAGCAGCAAGCCAATCATGAAGGGCCTGCCCTCATGACCCAAACACCTCCTGCTAGCCCCACCTCCTACAGTGGAGTTCATCTTTCAGCATGAGATATGGAAGGAATAAACAAATGCTATCATCCTCTGAACACTGATATTGAAAAATAAAATGTATTATATGAGAACACTGTGAAAAGCTGCCTGCCAAAAATAGATGAAAAGAAAAAATTCCTAAAAACATAACTACTAAACTGACTCAAGGAGGTATAGAAAGCCTGATGAATACTATAACAAGAGTTTAAACTAGTCATTGAAACCTCCCACAAAGAACAGCCCGGGCATGAAGGGATTCATTGATGAATTTTATGAACTGTTTAAGAAATTAATAATTATTATTCATAAACTCTTCCAAAAATATAAGAAAGGGCGCGGTGGCTCAAGCCTGTAATCCCAGCACTTTGGGAGGCCGAGACGGGCGGATCACGAGGTCAGGAGATCGAGACCATCCTGGCTAACACGGTGAAACCCCGTCTCTACTAAAAAATACAAAAAACTAGCCGGGCGAGGTGGCGGTGCCTGTAGTCCCAGCTACTCGGGAGGCTGAGGCCGGAGAATGGCGTGAACCCGGGAGGCAGAGCTTGCAGTGAGCTGAGAGATCCGGTCACTGCACTCCAGCCCGGGCGACAGAGCAAGACTCCGTCTCAAAAAAAAAAAAAAAGAAAGGGGAACATGAGCAGCTCATTCTATGTATGCTGATAACAAAAACAAAAGAAAGACATGAAAAGTGAACTGGAGCCCAACAGCCTCTATGAAAATAGATGCAAAACAACCACACTTCACTAAAATACTAGCAAAATATAAAAAGAATTAAACACCATAACTAACTAGTATTCATTCCCAAAATTCAAGGGATTCTTAACCTATGGAAATTAATTATTTTAATGATCCATATTAAAACAAAGGATAAAACCACATGATTATTTCAACAGTCACATCAAATGTTTTCATGTAAGCAGACATGACTTCCTGCTGTTTTCCATTCCTGTTAAAGCATCATAAAAGGCACGATTTGTAGTGCTATTGGATGGGGTGCTACTTCATGCAAACTGAGTATGTCATGTCCAACCGTGAAGATACTTAGCCATAAATGCTAAAAGATTGTAATTTTATGTCAGAGACTTGGTGGTGAGAGACCACTTCCTTGGCAAGTGATAAGTACAGATATCTGAAAGGATAATGAGGATTTAGGTAGGTATTGGATGAGGAGGTGAGTCACACACAGAAACAGTTTCACTTAAAAACTCATAGATGCTTGAACACGGAAGATGGCTCAACATGTCTGAGAAATAAACAAAGTCTGGAATAACTGGAGCTGAATGGAAACAAGGCAAATGACATGAACCATCTGTTTCTCTCTGGACAACTCACTGGGGCATCGTCTCCTCCCAACATACCACCCACGTGGACTGTAAAAACGTCTGTTCTTAAAACTTTCTTGTGCATCATGACAGCATGTAGCACCTGAATCAAGCTCAGTTAAATGAGGGCAGGACAGTTAACCACCAAACGCAGGTGGCCTAGGGAGCACATCAGGGAGATAAGATCTTGTTGTCAAAAGCAGAGGAAGTGAGATTTTCCATTGTGGCTGAGACCAGAGCACATGAAATTTCAATGGGTACACAAACCGTACAGGGTTTGGTTAAGCTGTAGATGCAGCCTTTGCAGGTTTGAGTGGAGCCCCAGGTTCTCCATGGCCAATAGCCTCCAGTTGAGGTTGATTGATGCTGGTCCTCCAAGGAACACACTTGGGGTGGCTTAGCTCCTTTGCACCCTCCTCACTCATGCACAGCAGAAACTCACCAACATAACGTACCTTCTGAGAAGCACAAGTGACTTACTTCTCCTCCACTAACGTCTCTCAGTCCCTTTTGCTAAAAAAGAAAATCTGAAGTTGGGTAATTTGTAAAGAAGCAAAGGTTTATTTGGGGCGTGCTTCTGATGTCTGTAAAGTTCAACAGTGGGCATCGGCATCCAGTGAAGACCTCGAGCTGCTTCCACTCCTGACAGAAGGTGAAGATGAGCTGGTGTGTGCAGAAATCAGTTGGAAACAGAAAGCAAGTTCTTTCCTAAAAATACTGCAGGTGTTTAATGATCATATTTACAGTGTTGTTTAACACAGAGCCTGACACACCCTAGCTGCTCATGAGTTGGCAGCAATTATTGCTGATGTCACTCAGAAATTGGACCTCAGATGGAGAAACTGCAGTGCAGAGAGTTTGAGAAGTTTAGGGACAAGAAAGACTTAAGTGACTTAAAATCGAGTTCTAGCAGCTGAGGAGAGCATCCCTGGCCATTTTACTGCAACCTTTTCCAATGTCTTGGAAACTGTTTCAATGTGACATCAACCAGAGAGGAAAGCAGAGGAGTTTGCAGAACCAGGGGCTACAACTTCATCCACGAGAGTGCGATGTAGTCACGGGGTGGGAAGGGGCAGCTGAGTTCATCTGAAGGGTGTTTAAGGTTTTCTGGCCCAGGGATCCTTGGCTGTCTCTCCCTGCCCAGGGCCTCATTCCTCCACTGACCAGCAGAAGCTGGAGAGTGGCCTGTGAGTCTGATTAGAGATTCCACCAGCACCCAGAGGGATAAGATATGGGAGGGATGGGTCTAAGGTCACTGGAGACACTGTTTGCTGCCTAGAGGGCTGGGACAGGCTCCTTGAAAAAAATAATTCAGACACTTTAGGGGAAGAAAATACAGGATTGGAAGGCTCCTCACCAGGGGACTGTGATAACAGAGACCAAAGCATCTGCGAGGAGCCCAGCCCTACAGGAGGTGCCCTGAACACAGAGATCCTAGGGATGTCTGTATTCTTTTGCCAGGGCTGCCATAGCAAAGTAGCACAGCCCTGTGGCTCAAAGAACACAAATTTATTTTCTCACTATTCTGCAGATGATGTTAGAATCTAAGATGCAATGTCTACAGGGTTGGCTCCTTCTGAGCACTGGAGAATCTGTTTCATGCCTCTCCCAGCTTCTGCTGGCTGTTGAGGTGTTTGCTGTTCCCTGGAATGGAGGTGAATTGCCCTACTCTCTGCCTCACATTCATATGGAGTATTCCTCCTGTGCAGGTCTGCATCACGGTTTCCCCTTTTCATAAGGACATTAGTCATGTTGGATTGGGTACGTACTCTACTGCAGTATGACCTCTTAACTAATTTCAACTGTAATCACCCTATTTTGATATGAAATCCCACTCTGAGGTCCTGGCAGTGAGGACTTCATTATACGAATTTGAGGGGACTGCAATTCAAATTCGTAACAGTGTGTCTGCCATGGTTCAGGCCTCTCCTTGGGGCTCTGCAGGTGGGATATGCACCACCAACCTCTTAGGTGGGGCACTACCCGACAGACCAAAAGGACCCCAGGCCCTCTGAAAAATGACTTCTCTCTCATCCATCTTGAGGGACATCTTTTCTGGTTGTCCTTCTCATCCTTTTCACGCTGACACGGGAGACATCATCCCCTGCTTTCTAAAGGACTCCTTCACCTTCCCAGTCGTCCCAAGTAGATGCCCACGCTGGATCCAGAGGAATCAAACCAGGGTGGGTAATGAGTTATATTAGCCACCAGCTGAAAATATTCCCCGAATGTCCAGGATCCACCCATGCTCTCTGACCATTACCAGAGTGAGCGAATCTCTGACATGTGGGTAAGAGTTTCTCCCATGGACTCCCAGCCAGGCTATGAGGCAAGATCCCCTTTCTTCAGTGCATGGGGCTCAGTGCAGCTGCCTCCCTGACCAAGTCTTCCTGGGACACTAAGCTTATCAGCTTCTCTCCCCCAGGGACAGTTTTTGGTTGTCCTAAGCCCAGCTCAGCTCTGCTATGGACTTGGCATCCTGAGAGCCCATTAAACGCACCCTTGTGCCTCAACAGAATAACCTGGAGTAAACAGTGTGAAGTGACCCTGCTTTCTGCCCCCAGGGCCTCTTCTCCTCCATGGCACCAGCACTGCTCTATTGGCCAGCAATCCCCATCTGCCCATTCAGGTCTCTACACCACCTACTGTGAACAGTCACAGATCATAAACTGATTGCCAAATTTGTGCAGATCATCTTGACAGTTTCTGCGGAACTGGGTGCCTTCTTATGGAACCAGGAAGTCACAAGCAAGGCCAGCTCTAGAGAAGCAACTGGGGGAGTAACATGCATCACAGCGCCTGGACACTATAAAGGGATTTTGCTGTAGTCCTACTGGGACACGTCCTGGTGAGGTCTCTGAGAAGCAGTCCTGGTCCCTGCAATTGAAAGCCCACTAAACAGGACAGTAGGCTGGGAGGCTGTGCACAATTTGTGCCATGTGTGAGCTGTGTTGATTGTGCACGTATGTGTGTACATATGTGTACATGTGCACTGAGTGTTGAAAGGAAGGGTTGTCAGTGCCAAATGTCCCAAACTCAAAACTTTTCTGTTTTCCTAAATTATCTCCTTCTATCTTTACTACCTTTGTGCTATCGTAAGAATAAGGATAATAATTAGCGCAGAAATAGTAGGAGGAGGAATAACGTTTAATTATTCATTCTTACGTGTTTCCTATCAAGCACTCTTCAAAACAATTTATATTTATTAAATCACTCAATATCAACCACTCCATGAGCCAAATATTGTCATTATCTCTCCATTTCCAGTTGGAGAATCTGTGATACAGATTTTGAGACATGGGAAAGCTAAGGCAAAGAAAGGAGAAGGAACTTGCCACATGTCAGAACTAGAAAGCGGCTGACCCAGGGGCAGAACCTGAGGTCTTCCAGTCCCAGAAACCCTGTTCTCTAACAACACCCTGTGGGCCTGTCATTGTGCTTTAAGGTAAAACACTGGCATCTTCCTAAGACTCTAGAGATTTCCCTGTACTTTTTGAAATCAAGTAACTCATATTTGCAGTGATTTGCAGTGCAGTGGGAATTCTTTGGTGCTGAGGAGTCTACAAGGAATATAATTTCAATGACTTTAAAATTTTTCAGTTGCCACATTTTAAAAGTAGTAAAGAATGGGTGGAAGTAACTTTCATATTATATTTTCTTTAACTGAGCTTATCCAAATATTATTTCAGTATGTAATCAACTTAAAAATAGTGAGACATTTTGTTATTTTCCTAAAACCTTTTTAAAATCTGGTTTGTTTTACCCCCACATCACATCTTAACTTGAATTATCCACATTTCAAGGACTCAGCAGCTCCCTGGGACTCATGATTGCTCTATTGGACAGGGCAGACCCACATGAATGATGGTCCATTTGGATCACAGTCCCTCCAGTACTTACTTAGAACCAGCTTCGGGCAATGGAGAGTCCTATGACCCAGAGGGCCTCCCTAGGGAAGAATGGCTGTTCCATTTTCCAACCAAAGTAGAAATACAGAGGGCTCTCAGAAACTAGAGGATGTTTACAATGTGTTTCACGCTTCTTCCCTTCTCAAAGACACGGACTATAACTTCCAGTTCGAAGATAAATCTGAGCCATCAAAGACATTTTTTCCTATTGGTCAGTGGAATGGATGGCAATGGTCTCTGTGAATTGTGCTCCAAGGATCCCTTTCAGTGGGAAAACTTACAAAAAAAACAACTAAAAGTAGGAAGTTATAGTTTACACGTAGATCTAGATGAAAGAGGGCTGATCATGAGGAATATAGTATCGAAGGTGAGTGTGTTGTTTTCTTCACAAAGGGCTGTTTTTGTCTAACTCACAAGCATCAATCATTTTTATGAAGGTGTATTTTCCCAGGGTGGTCTTAGCAAGTTACATCCAATCCTGTATCAGGACCCACAAGCAAGGGTGTCAGAACTGACCTGCCTGAGTGGTCAGCAGGAAACAATGTGGAGACTCTGAGGTGTCAAGTGACAGGAGGAGTGGAAGCATTGGTTGGAAAGGGCTTGGCAGAGCTGCAGTGACATGCTCAGCCAACTACAGGAGCAGGCATATTGGTGTCATGTGGCCTCATCTTATCTCAGTTCTCTCTTTACACCAAACTCCAAAGTGCAATGTGTGGAGGTGTCTGTCTGTACCCACGGACACCTTGGGCTTCATACATTATTTCTATTTCTAATGAACCAGTGTTTTGTTAATGAATTCATTTCATCACATCCTTAGTAGTTCTAGGCTGAAATGCAATACATGTCTCTAAGATATTAGGTAGGAAGTATTCTCCCACCACTCATATTTATTAAGGTTAAAACGCTTCAGTATCTAATGTGACAGTTGTCCAAATTCAATACACTTCACCGTGTTAGAAATGGAATCCTAATCCTAACTTGCCTGGAGAGGAGCCTGGCATGAGGAGCATGACCACACATCTGGATGTCCCCGATGTCACCGCTAACACACACTCCACTAGTCACTTGCCCTGAAGGGAGCAGAGGGAGCATCCACATCTGTGTCCAAAGAACTCAGAGGACAGGGCACCTGATTAATAAATGTAGGGCTGTGATAAGTGGGTCCAGGGTCCTGGATGAGGGAGGAGAAGAAGATGGGGCATGGGGTAGGAGACAGGGCAAGGAGGAGTGGAAGGTCAGGCTCTGAGGATGGATGAAATCCTGACTCCACTCAGTACTCTCTGGGAGGATTTGATAAATCTTGTAACCTCCTGATGTTGCTTCTCCCATCAGTACACTAAAGGAGAGGTTGTGTCTTAAGCCTCTGCTTGCTGTGGGGCTATTGTGAATGTGTGGTTGAGGCGGCGCCTGTAAAACACTCTCCCAAGGGCCTGGCACGTACTAATACTTCAAAGCACTCATTCTGCTTGAGCTTCTGATACATGGAGGATGGTATTCCTCCTGTGTGCACTAGAGGGCACTGTGGGCCTTGTCTTGAGGACCCTAATGACTCCCCTGGTAGGCTCAAGTGTAGAGGCCATGACTGATGCTTCCTTTGAGGCCCCTTCTATTGGGTAAAATTCATGCTCCACTCATGACACCCACCTGGCCCTTCTGACCTTGAGAAATTGCCAACATGAAGTCCTCAGACTCAGAGCTCAGACAGTAGCTCAGATATGCTGGAAAGTGGAGAGCAGATTTGCATTCAAAGCTCCTCCCTTCTTGAGCTTCAAGAAGAGGATAAGACAGGAGCTCACAGTGTCCAGGTTCCACTGGGCAGCCTCGAGCAGAGCTCCTGGAAGTCCCTCCAACCATAGCCTGGGTCTCCTTCTACCTCCTGCCCTTCATTTTCTACACAGGTCAGAACATCCCAGGGAACTCAGGGAAACCCCTTCCCTGCTATTTTCCCATTATAACTCCAGTCCTCAGGGGCATTCATTCCAGTTCTCCTGTGCATTCAGCATCATTCATGAAATTCTATGTTTTCAGGTCTCTGTGCTCTGCCTGTGCTGACTCAGCCCCCGTCTGCATCTGCCTCGTTGGGAGCCTCTGTCAAGCTCACCTGCACCCTGAGCAGTGAGCACAGCACCTACACCATTGAATGGTATCAACAGAGACAAGGGAGGTCTCCTCGGTATATAATGAAGGTTAACAGTGATGGCACCCACAGCAAGGGGGACGGGATCCCCGATCGCTTCCTGGGCTCCAGCTCTGGGGTTGACCGCTACCTCACCATCTCCAACCTCCAGTCTGACGACGAGGCTGAGTATTACTGTGGAGAGAGCCACACGATTGATGGCCAGGATGGTTAAGCCACAGTGACTCAGACGAAGGGCAAGTGAGGCCAAAACCTCCCACCTCCCCTTTCTCCTCAGGGACTCAGAGTCAGCAGCCCTGGGTTCCTCTCCAGTACCCCGAGACCTCTGACTTTCCTCCCCCAAGACACTCCTAGGCAGAGGCAGATGCAGGCCATGATGGAGGCCATTTTGAAAACTCATCTTTCTGTTTCCTCTACAACAGCCTGTGGGGCCTATGCTGGGAGAGACCAGAGCAGCCCAGGCAGGAAAAGGACCCTGACAGAGTGGCTAGGATGAGAGGACCGTGTCCCAGAGTCTCATTGTGCCCTGTGCTCCATCACCAGGCTCTGCCCCAAGAAAGGACATGGATCTTGACCTGTCACCCACCATTTATAGGAGTTCGATTTTTATATTTTTTAACGTATAAAAATAATAATCCCCAAGATGCTAGGAGCAATTTCACTGAGTCTCATCATGGAACTCTGACCTCCCCCAGCATGTCCCCTGTTTCTACTATCTCCTGTTCAAGGTCAACTCAACTCCATTACCCAGCCCAGCTGCTGGATGATCAAGACAGGGCTGTGAGAGCCAAAGAAACTTTAAGGTCCACGACGAGAACACGTCAAGAAGGATTTATGCTGGAGCTTCCTTCCTCATGGATATTCACATCAACAGAGAAGATGTCTGGGTTCTTGCCTATGCCTACGAATGCCTAAGACATGAACTGAGGTGTGTTTGTGCGAATATGGTGTGGGCAACACTTCCTCACTCAACACCAGAGGCAGTCTGAGGAAACTGGGTACAGACATGGAGTCAGGGCATATTTTTATACACTCAATTAAGCCCTTATCCTTCTCTGCTCACCAAGCAGCCTCCCAACAAGGCCACAACGGGAAGAGAAGTAGATTTCCATGAAGAGCCTTCCCTTTCCATGGTAAGAGTCCTGGAAAATCACTGTCTAGTTGTGGGATTGGAGGCAGAGTTCTGGGGCATCTCCACCATGGCCTGGACCCTCCTCTGCTCACCCTCCCCACTCTCTGCATAGATGCTTCTTCTCAGGGAATAAGCCCCATGGAACCAGGGGTCAGCCTGGCCCTGACCTTAAGTTCAGTACAGGGAGTGATGCAGGGTGTGGGGCTATGGAAATGAGACCCTCATTCTCAGTCTCACGTCTCCTGTCTCCTCTTGCAGGTTGTGTGGCCTCCTCTCAGCTGACTCAGCTGCCTGCAGTGTCTGTGGCTTTGGGACATACAGCCAGGATCATCTGCCAAGGAAATAGCATAGGAGACTCTGATACAAACTTGTACCAGTAAGCAGGTCAGGTCCCTGCTAATCTATGGTGACAGCAAGCGGCCCTCAGTGATTCCTGAGCAATTTTGCGACTCCATATCAGAGGACAAGGCCATCTTGATTATTAATGGGGCACAGGATGGAAACAAGGCTATTACTGTCACTCATGGGACAGCACTGCTTCTCATCTCACAGTGACACAGCACACAGTGAAGTGAGATGCCAACCCCTTCCCATCTGTGTCATTCTTTCCCTTCAATCTCAAGAGGACTGTGGTCACGGCCATCAGCAGGTCTGGCTCAGTTCATTCAGATTGGAGACCCCCAGGCTGCCCTTCCCTCCAGTCCTCCAGGCAGACTCATTAGATGGTAAATCACGAGTGGATACACAAACTATTATTATCACCACATTCCAATTTTTCATGAAGTAGAGGAATGACTGAACATGTTAAGTAGAAGCGTAGAATAACAAAAAAGAACTAATTGAGCTTGTACAGCTAATAACTGCAATGTCTGTCACTTTAAAAACATACAGGATATGACTGACGACAGATTAGATGACGTAAAACAAAAGACTGGCAAACTTGATAATGTAGCACCAGAAAATATTCAAAATGCAGCATATAAAGAAAAGCAATGATTAAAATGAAGAAAGCATTATTGGATATGTATAAAGAAAATAAAGGTGAGTTATAGGATGACTTCAAACAGCCTGAGGTTGACTGGCAGTAATCGTTCACACCTATAATCCCAGCACTTTGGGAGGTCTAGAGGGAGGATCTTTTGAGACTAGGAATTCAAGACCAGACTAGGCAACATAGCTCTACAATTAAAAAAAAAAAAAAAGACTTAAAAATTAACTGGGCTTCGTGGCCTGCACTTGTAGTCATACCCACTTATGAACCTGAGGCAGAAAGGTTGGTAGAGCCCAGAAATTCAAGACTGCAGTGAGTGAGCTATGATCATGCCACTGGACTCCAGCCTGGGCAACACAGCAAGTTCCTGTCTCTAATATAGGGTCTCAATCTGTCATTCAGGCTGGAGGGCAGTGGTGCAGTCATGGCTCACTGCTGCCTTGACTTCCCAGACCCAAGTGATCCTCCCAGCTCAGCCTCCCAAGTAGCTGTGAATACTGGCGTGCACCACCATGCCCAGCTAATTTTTGGGTTTTTTTTTTGTAGAGACGGGGTCTCCTTATGTTGCCTAGGCTTGTCTCAAACTCCTAGGCTCAAGCAATCCTCCAGTCTCAGCCTCCCAAAATGTTGAGATTACAGGGGTGAGCCACTGCACCTGGCCTAAAAAAAAAAATTTAAATACAACAACCTAAAGTATGTATAATTGACATCAATGGAATAGAAAAGAAATGGGTGAGTAGAAAAGAATATTTGAATAAATAATGGTCAAATGTGTTACACATTTGGTAAAACACAAAAACTGGTATATCCAGGAAGTTCAACAAAACTGAAGTGCAAGAATCATGAAGCAAACAACCCCAAATCACATAACAGTCAAATTAATAAAATTTGGTGATGAAGAACCACTTAAACATATGATTCTAAGAGTATATTTCTCCTGTACTCTTTAAATTTAGGACTTAAAATTTAGGACTTTAAATTTAGGTTTGATGAGCAGAGTAGAGGTTTGGAGAAATAAGACAAAGTATCAGGTAAGTGCAGTAAACTGGGGGAAGAGCAAGGCCTGTGTTCCATTCTTCTCAGCATGCCTTGGTTTTAGATGAAGCAATGCTCCTCCTCCTCTCTCTAATCAACAACCCAACTTTACAGCTCATGGAACAAGAAAGACAAAAGAAAACAAAACGAAGACCACAGACGGAAGCAAGTAAGAATTATTAGACCAGAGATCAAAGAAATAGAGAAGAAAAAAATATAAACAATACAAAAGGCATGAGAAACTCCTACTTGGAAAAGAACCAAAAAAAATTAACAAGCTGCTATGTAAACCAACTAAGAAGATAAGAGAGAAGACACAAATAAGAAAAATTGAAAATTTGGCACAATAAAACCAACTTTATGGGGATTAAGATAATGATACAAGAACACTGTAAGCAATTATATGCTAACTCTAGGAGAAATTGACACATTGATAGAAAAACACAAATTACCAGTCTAAAGAAGAAATAAAAAATTAAATCAAGAAATAAAGAGATTAAATCAGCAATTCACAATTTTTCTTTTTTTTTTTTTTTTTTTTTTTGAGACGGAGTCTCGCTCTGTCACCCAGGCTGGAGTGCAGTGGCCGGATCTCAGCTCACTGCAAGCTCCGCCTCCCGGGTTCACGCCATTCTCCTGCCTCAGCCTCCCGAGTAGCTGGGACTACAGGCGCCTGCCACCTCGCCCGGCTAAGTTTTTGTATTTTTAGTAGAGACGGGGTTTCACTGTGTTAGCCACGATGGTCTCCATCTCCTGACCTCGTGATCCGCCCGTCTCGGCCTCCCAAAGTGCTGGGATTACAGGCTTGAGCCACCGCGCCCGGCCCACAATTTTTCTTAAAACACAGCCCAGGGCCAGAGGCCCTCACTTCTAATTCTACTAGAGATTTAAGGAGGAAAACATACCAACCATAGTCAATCTCATCCTAAAATAGATTGGGAGGACACTTCCTAACACATTCTAGAGGCCAGCCTTAGCCTCACAGCAAAGACAAACAAGGATACTATCATACAGAAAACTATGGGCTAATATTCCTGAAGAATAAGCATGGAAAATTTCTCAACAGAACAAAAGATTACCAAATCTAACTGCACGATAAAGAGAACTCATGGCATGAAAACACCAAATTTATCTTAGGATTGCAAGAATGGTTCTACATAAGCAAATGGATCAATGTAATAAACAATATCAAGAGTGACAGGAAAAAGCATATGATCATCCCAGTAGATGCAGAAGCATTTGACAAACCTCACCACACTTTCAAGATAAAAAACACTTTAGCAAACTAGAAATGGAAGGAACGTTTCACAATATGATTAAGGCAGGGCCTTTATCAAT
Organism: Theropithecus gelada; assembly: GCF_003255815.1. Lineage (NCBI taxonomy): Eukaryota > Metazoa > Chordata > Mammalia > Primates > Cercopithecidae > Theropithecus > Theropithecus gelada. Next base: position 28,634,549 of record NC_037678.1, on the reverse strand, counting down.
ATCCACAGTGAACCTCACAGTAAATGGTGAAACAGTGAACGTCTCCCCACTAAGATCAGAAGCAAAACAAGGACTCCTGCCTTCACCGCTGTAATTCGACATTGTCCAGGAAGTCTTAAATTTCATTAAAACAAAAAACGCTAGTGCTACCTCCCATCACAAACATGGATCAGTATGTTAGGAAGTGAAAATAATAATAGAAAAAATACAATGACAACGACAGTGACGATGGTTTAAGTACACAACTGAGGTTTAGCGGCTCCCAGTTACAATGCAGCTGTTCTTATTGGGATGAGAAAATCAGTCTTGTCTTCCATGCATATGGGAAGCAGGAGTACATGTAGGGTATGACTGCATTTCTCTGGACTTAAACGTTTTTCACAGAAGATCTACAGTTTATCCTGCGCTCTCCATTCTGTGATCAAAAACCATGGAACAGAGAAGAGCATTTCTTTTTTTTTTTTTTTTTTTTTTGAGACGGAGTCTCGCTCTGTCGCCCCAGGCTGGAGTGCAGTGGCCGGATCTCAGCTCACTGCAAGCTCCGCCTCCCGGGTTTACGCCATTCTCCTGCCTCAGCCTCCCGAGTAGCTGGGACTACAGGCGCCCGCCACCTCGCCCGGCTAGTTTTTTGTATTTTTTTAGTGGAGACGGGGTTTCACCGTGTTAGCCAGGATGGTCTCGATCTCCCGACCTCGTGATCCGCCCGTCTCGGCCTCCCAAAGTGCTGGGATTACAGGCTTGAGCCACCGCGCCCGGCCGAGAAGAGCATTTCAACGTGAGACTCAGTTACAAGAAATGTACCTGCCCCACCTCCCTGTGCTGAGCCACAAGGGCCAGAGGAGTTCACATGTGGCATAGACTGAGGCTGGACCCTCCCACCTCACCCTCCCAGGTGACAGGTGTTCTGGGGTCACTTAGAGAAGGGAAGTCCTGGGCTCCATCTTTGTCACCAGCACGGGGCAGCAGAGCTGTAGCCAGAAGAGAGGCTGAGGCCGCCCAGTAGGAACCTAAGAGGGAGGCCAGCCCGGGGTCCTACATGTCTAAGGATTAGTCCTTGGTTTGGAAGTCTGGTGTAGTATACTGTCATCTGGGGCTGCAGTGTTCATGTTTTGAGGTTCAGACTCCCACAGCATCACCTACGGACACAAACAGGAGCCTGGGCACAGTGAGGACCTCACCTGGCAAATGCAGCTGCAGGCGTCTGGGCCCTGGTGTCAGCCTGGGCAGCTCCCGCAGGTCTGGGATTCCCTGGGAGATGCCCCAAGGTGGAGGTGCTCTAGGAGGGGGGCACAGTGTGAGGAGACAGGGCTCGCAGGGCCTGAGTCCTTCACCCAGGATGGCTGCCTGAGCCTCCTGCCACTCTCAGGGCCTCGTCCCTTCCTGTGCAGCAGTGTCCTATGGAGCTGAGCCCTCTGTCCTGGGTGCTTCCAGAGACACCTAGCCCCTCCTCCCTCTACCTCTCCTCCAGCTCCAGGAAGACTTTGATTCAGGGGGCAGCTCCAGGCTAAGGGAAGCCTCAGGTGGGTGTCGTGGGGCATTTGGGGCCCTGAACTGTATGGGCATCCCCAGCCTCCTTGAAGAGATGCTCTCCAGAGGGAAGCAGATTCTCACCTGCCTCAGCTCTGACCAAGGGGCTACCCTGGGCTCAGTGACAGAATACGCCTGCCTGGGGGGATCAGAAACCCCCCACCCTCCAGCGGTCATGTCCTGTGCAGAGGCCATGATCCTAAGAGCCTCACAGAGACCAAGTAACCTAAAGTTGGTTTCTCATCAGGCCTGGGTTTCTGATGCTTTCTATGTGTTTATATAAAACACTGATGAGAAAGAAAAGAAAAGTTGAGCATGTCAATTCCTAGTTTATTGCAGGGTTGGCAGATGGCATATGAAGAGCAGCACCAGATGTGAAATAGACTAGACTGTGTGATGAATCCACATGAGTTGTGGCTCCCCAAATGGCCAAACTATGGTGATGAAAATCATTCACACAATCCTAGAGGCACAGAACCACATCCTAATTAAATGACCAAGATGAGACTAAGTCAGTCTGCAGAACCCAGAGAGGAGCTGGAGGAGGAAGATGATGGGTTGGAGGTTCACCTGCTGCTGAGGTGTTATCGATGATCTCTCAGCAGGGCCCAGTCCAAATCCATGGCCAGGCTCCTGGAAGGTCCACAGCCCAGCTGAGCCTGTCCCAGGACAAAGTACAGGCGAGGATGGTATGGGACAATGGCCAAGTGGCCAAACTTGAAGAAGGTGACTGTTAACACAGGCCTTCAAAGATGGAGTCTGATCTTCTGACCAGAGAAACAGACGGAGGAAGCTGGGTACTCATTACTTCCTCCTCAGTCTGCTGTACTGTGCCCACAGATGGTTTGAGTGACATCCCTCAGTGAGGAGTCCCAGAGGATGTACATGTGCATAGACACCAGGGACAGACGGTGTTGAGGATGCCCGATCCCTGATGTGCATATGGGTCAACATCTGCTGATGGAGCAGGAAGATAAAGGAAGCTGTGGCTGTAAAGGAGGGGTCTCTAGCCCTCAGTCTCAGCTGCCTCCTCATCTGTGTGCACCTCCTCAACATAGACCACATGGTTTAGACGTGAAGAGGATTGTGGAGCTTTCCAATTTTTTCCCATGGTTACATAGCACGTCCTTCCATGTATACTTGATTAGAGCTTGTGTTCTACAAACATGCCTGATGTCTAAATTAGTGACTTTTAAAAGTGCAAATGTGGGACAGACGCAGTCCCTCTGGAGACATTACCCATCACATGAACCAGTGAACACGTCCCTGCAGGCCTCAGTTTTTAAGAGACAAGATTTTTGAATTAAGAAAAAAAAAACAAAAACAAAAACTAAATCTTTGCAGAAACCACAATTTGGAAGAGAACCTTGCTACTCTTCATTGCTGCTTGGGTTGCAGTGAGGACAGATTCACCAAGTGCTTCTGATTTTTGTGTCTGGTCCTCTGTGTAGACACACACATCCAGGAGAGTTTCAATGAGGTTGGCGACTCCAATAGCTTTGGTAGGGTCTTTGTTTTCTCCTGGTGCTAACAGAACATGGAAGAAAAGACAAGGTGGCATATCTTGAAGACCAGAGATTTCCTTTTTGCAGGGAGTGCCTGGGCTCCTGGAGTGTTCTCAGGGGAAAAGGATCCAGTCCACTGGCTCCACAGTCAATGATCACTGATATTTGAGCTGGTCACTGACCTAATTCCATTTTAGTGCTAGCTCAAATGGAAACATTATTTTCTTGCAACTATTTATTCAGCAAAATAGCACATAAATATCTAAACAACACATGCAGAAACAGTAGTCTCAAATGCAAAGCTGTCACCTCCCCACACCACATACTTTCTCACCTGAGCCCACTCTTCCCTCCTCTCACCCTTGCCCAGGGCTCCCCTCTCCTGTGCTGTTAGAAATCTCTGCTTTCTAACAGGGACAGTGACACAAAACATTTCCCACCCCCGCCGCCAGCACTCACACTGCAGAACCCAAAGTCCATCTCCTGAGAGGACGTTTACATTTCTATTCTGACAGAGAGAAGTCACCGTGATTGGAGTCTTTACCCCAAACCCAGGAGTTTCTGAGGAACACATGGGGTCAGCCGCTTTCTGTGTGGGGAGGCTTCACCTCAGGGAGGCGCCCGGCTCTGGGCTGAGGGGTACTCAATGTGCACTAAAGGGAAGGACTAAGGAAAGTCCCCGGTCACAGTTTGAGGGACGCACATGCCCTGAGGAGGGGTTCCTGGTCCTGGCCCTGACCCAATCCTAACCCCAGGCCCCTTTCCTTAGCTCCTCTGGCCTGGGACCCCCCAACCCCCACCCCAGTGCTTTTCAAGAGGTTGGTCACAGCCTTCATGAGCGCTGCCTCCTCTATGTCACGCTTTTTCTGTCAACATTTTGAGGAATCAGTTGGTTTTCTCTTCATCCCATGTTCCTGTCCCACCCGCCCGCTGGGGGTAGATTTATTTCATGTGTGAGGTTTCCTCAGCCCTGAGCCACAGCTGCCTCAAGGACACCAACTGGTGGGACAGGCCTCTGGGAAAAGCAAACAGGCACCAGGAGGAGCATCTGGAGCCCTGGTGTGGGAGACGCACTCCACCCTGGGGGAGGGAGCGTGGAGGGAATGAGAAGGGACCAGGGGCCTAGGATTGAGCTGGGAAGGGAACCAGAAGGCAGGGGGTGCAGGGCAGGGGCTGTCAGCTGTGACTCAGGAGAGCTCCTGGGCCTCGGGTTCCTCCCTCTGTGGCCACTAGGGGCAGCGCGGGCCTGGGTCCGGAAGGTCCCTGCTGGGCTTCACCCTGGGTATGCGGTCCCAGGGGCTCCTTCCTCCTGAGTCTCCCTAAAGAGACAGAGGCAGTCTTGGGTCCTAAATCTGTTGTGCCCCCATAAATGCATTTCTAGAAGGGCCAATAGGCTGGGTGCGGTGGCTCATGCCTGTAATCCCAGCACTTAGGGAGGCCAGGGTGGGCAGATTACAAGGTCAGGAGCTCGAGACCAGCCTAACCAACATGGTGAAACCCCGTCTCTACTAAAAATACAAGAATTAGCAGAGCGTGGTGGCACACGCCTGTAATCCCAGCTACTCAGGAGGCTGAGGCAGAACAATCGCTTGAACCTGGGAGGTGAAGGTTGCAGTGAGCCAAGATTGTGCCACTGCACTCCAGCCTGGGTGACAGAGCCAGACTCCATTTCAAAAAAAAAAAAGCCAATAAATCCACCCCAGGTTTATTCAAGCAGCAGCTTCAGGCCTCTGCAGACACAGATGGTAGAGCAAGGTGTGAGGACCCAGCCGACCTGAGGAGCCCTAGAAGGGCTGAGGGGGACTGAGGGGTCCCTGTGGGGCCTGTGGTCCTGGGGAAGGGGGCGCTGGGGTCTCTCCCAGCCGCTCTGGGCCCTGTCCTCACACTGGACCACACACAAGGGAAGGAAGTACTAAGCACTCTACAGCCAGAACCACTGTGAACCCCAGGACAGGAAGGAGAGGGACCCCAAGGCTGGCTCCATTTCCCCAGCACTGTCATGGGCTCAATCTCAGGAGATCCATGTCAAGAAGTTTCAATCCCCTCGGCTAAGCCCTGCTGTCCAGGGAAGCAGAAGTCTCTGAGCCCAGGCCCAGGTGAGAATGGGGTGGGGGGAGGAGCTCAGGATGCAGATTTGCATGGAAGCCCCGCCCCACTCTGAGGCAGAAGAGATAACACAGGGCTGGGGGCAGGCCCAGTGTTGGGTCTCAGGAGGCAGCGCTCTCAGGACATCACCATGGCCTGGGCTCTGCTCCTCCTCCCCCTCCTCACTCAGGACACAGGTGATGCCTCCAGGGAAGGGGCCTCAGGGACCTAATCCTTGGTCTCCTGCTCCTCAGGCTCATCTGGGCCCAGCACTGACTCACTAGTGTGTGTTTCTCCCTCTTTCCAGGGTCCTGGGCTCAGTCTGCCCTGACTCAGCCTTACTCAGTATCTGGCTCCTCTGGACAGTCGGTCACCATCTCCTGCACTGGAACCAGCAGTGATGTTGGGAGTTATAACATTGTCTCCTGGTATCAACAGCACCCAGGCACAGCCCCCCAACTCATGATTTATTGTGTCAGTTATTGGCCTTCAGGGGTCCCCGATCGTTTCTCTGGCTCCAAGTCTTGCAACACAGCCTCCATGACCATCTCTGGGTTCTAGGCTGAGGAAGAGGCTGATTATTACTGTTACACGCAACCAGCATCACTTTCCACAGTGGTCCCAAGTTGATAGAGAAATGAGACCAAAACCTGCCCTGGGCTCTCAGGCTTCTTCTTGCTCTGAAGACGCTTCCTCACCCTGTGCAAGGGGCTTCCTGCAGCACAGCCTTGAGAATTCTTCTCTCTCAGCTCCTCTCCTTTTCCACCATGAAGTCCAAAGGAAACCTGCCCTGTGGTTTCTCATCCAGCACAGGGAAAGCTTCCTATTGCTTTTGTGCTGTGGTCCCTGAATGCACAACTCTTCCTAGCTCTTCAAATGCAGGGACGGTGACAAGCAGCTTCCTGATTGCTGCAGTCCCTGCTGTTTCGAGGAACAGCCTCACTCTAACTGCACCCCCATCTCCCACGCTGTGCAGCCCAATCCGGACGGAAGCCATTACAGAAGTTTCCAGAAACCGCATCTTACTCAACTCTCTGTCCACCACACTCTAGGGAGGATGGCCCTCCTGGCTGAGCTAACTCCTGCACCTCTGTCCTGAGGCAGTGACCACTAAGATAAGATCTGAAGACGTTTCTGAGGGATTAGGAACAAAAAGGAAGCTGTTTTCTTTTTATTGCTCCTGCTCTTTGCCCCAATACCTAAGGTTGCTGAGCTGGGGAGAATTTTATCGACAGGCTCAGTGTTCACTCAGAATCCCCTTCTCCTCACATCACTGAGTCCCTGTCCTAGAAACTCCCCACAAGCAGATGGTCTCCACACAGGATGGGAGTTCCCCAGGAAAGAGTTAACCTGAGTCAGCCCCGCTTTCTCATTGACATCCAGCATTTCTAATCTTCATGGGTGTCAACACTTCTGTTGCTGAAACCTTTATTAATCTAATGGTAAGAATTTAGAAAATATTCATACAAGAGTTGGGTTCAAAATTTATATTTTCTGAGCCAGTTGTTAAGCATAGCCATTATTACATTAGATTGGCACAGAAGTTACTGCAGTTTTTCTCATTACTATCAATGGCAAAAACCACAATTACTTGTGTACCAACCTCATATATAGTTTGGTTTTTATGAACTTTTTTATTTTTTTGAGATGGAGTCTCGCTCTGTCACCCAGGCTGGTGTGCAGTGGCGCAATCTCGGCTCACTGTAACCTCCGCCTCCCGGGTTTAAGCGATTCTCCTGCCTCAGCCTCCTGAGTAGCTGGGACTACAGGTGCCTGCCACCACACCTGGCTAATTTTTATATTTTTGGTAGAGACGGGGTTTCACCATATTGACCAGGCTGATCATGAACTCCTGACCTTGTGATCCGCCCACCTCAGCCTCCCAAAGTGCTGGGATTACAGGCATGAGCCACCGCGCCTGGCCCATGAACTTCAATTACATAGATTATATTACAAAGTAACCATTTTAATATATTTGTATCCAATAACACCATGTTGTGTACCTGAAATATACACAATTAAATTTACTTTAAAACCCAAAGGGTATTGTCTATTGCTACATAAAAATCATTCCTAATATTCAGCATGTTAAGAGAACACGTTTGTGACCTTGATACTTTGATGCACCTAGAATAGCTGAGCCACTTAGTTCAGTGGTTCTGGCTGTGTGTTGGTCATAAAGTTGCAGCCAAGCTGTCGGGCTGGGATGCATCCAGAGGCCAGAGAAGGTGGCCAGGCCCAGCCGGAGGGAGGCTGCCACTGTCCCTAACCTCTTTGGCAGATGTAGAGAGCTCAGCAGAAAAGGAGAGAGTGAAGTGTGAGGCCCCTCTCCTTGTCCTCAATGTTAAAGATCATCCCATGCATGCGCTGTTTCTTCTTTCCTGAGACACCCCAGGCATAGAGCACTCCCCATTCATTCTAAGGCTACAGAGTATTCCACGGTAGAATTTTAGCCAACTCAACTCTAAGGGTTATCGCCATGATTTTCATCTCACAAATAAACACTGCAGTGAACATCCTTATGCAGACTTCTTTGGGTTCATGCGTGAATATGAACGTAGCATAAATTAAATTTCTAGAAGTTGAATTTCTGAGTCAAAAGGATGTGCACTTGTAATTTTTACTCATTGTTCTCAGATTCCTCTCCAGAGGGGTTCCACCAGTTTGTAACGCCAGCCACAAACACCTGGTCAGAGTACAGTGTCGAAAGTTTGAATTTTTGCCAATATTTCAGATTTTAAAATGTTATTTGTTACACTTTTATTTCTGATTTCACCTATTCTGCTTGAAGTGGAGCATTTTCTCAAATGTTTCAGCGCTGTGTATTTTTTAGGATTCGGTAAACTTTTTCTTAAATGTCCAGATAAGAAGGATTTTAGTCTTTGGTGCCCAAGACTCAACTCTGAGACTATTATGCAGTTACTTACGCCATTCATCATGTAACCATTTAAAACCATAAAAACCACTCTGAGTTCTGTGGCCATAGAAACACATGTGGCAGACAAGGGAAGGCCTATAGAATGTGGTCCCTGGTTTGTAGAGTCATTTGAAATTTGAAAAGTCCACCAGCATATTTTCTAGGTGGAGGTCTCTTCGAGGGCAACACTGTATTTCACCTGCTATAGTGGCCTGAGTCTTTATCTATATGTGTGTGTGTGTATATGTATGTGTGTGTATATATATGTATATATATATGAACATATGTGTGTCATCTGTTTGATTGGCTCTTAGGTCTGCCCAAGGCAGCCCTGTGTCACAATCTCATTACTTTTATTTCTATCCATTTGCTTTGAGTTTTGGGAGAGCTTTAGTATAGGAAGAATAGACTCCCCCCAGGAGGCAAAACAGAGGAAGAAGGAGGGGCAAATGGTCAAGGCAACTTGTACCAAGTCATGAATAATCCAGCGTAGGCTCAGAGAAAAAAGTCCTAAGATGAGCCTGGTATCTAAAACCAAAACATGCAAGATCATTAAAGTTCTAGGGATTATAACAGATAAGTAAATGAAGTTTTAAATGTATTGGACATTTATATAAAGCATGAAGACTGTAAAATTCAGAATGTGACAAGGAAATAAAGAATTTGAGATTTTAAGATATAAAGACCCCAAAGCAAGTTTCCAGGAAAAGTGTTTATGCCTCAAATTATTATTTTCTCTAAAAGTCTTTTTTTCCCTTTTCTTAGGTATGAGGAAACCTCTCATGGAACATTCTTTTTTTTCCACCGTCAAGAACAATGTGACCCCACAAAGGAATTCTAACATTAAGTAGAAGACAATTGCACTTTTTTGTAACCATTGAGAAGTTTCCTATTTGTACATAAAAATATTGATGCAGAAATCACCTGTCTTCTGACTTGTTAGACTGAAAACCATGAAAACCCTAGAAGAAAACCTAGGTAATACCATTCAGGACATAGGCATAAGCAAGGACTTCATGACTAAAACACCAAAAGTAATGGCAACAAAAGCCAAAATAGACAAATGGGATCTAATTAAACTAAAGAGCTTCTTCACAGCAAAAGAAACTACCATCAGAGTGAACAGGCAACCAACAGAATGGGAGAAAATTTTTGCAATCTACTCATCTGATAAAGGGATAATATCCAGAATCTACAAAGAACTTCAACAAATTTATAAGAAAAAATTAACCCCATCCAAAAGTGGGCGAAGGATATGAACAGACTCTTCTCAAAAGCAGACATTTATGCAGCCAACAGACACATGAAAAAATGCTCATCATCACTGGTCATCAGACAAATGCAAATCAAAACCACAATGAGATACCATCTCACACCAGCTAGAACGGTGATCATTAAAAAGTGAGGAAACAACAGGTGCTGGAGAGGATGTGGAGAAACAGGAACACTTTTACATTGTTGGTGTGAGCATAAACTAGTTCAACCATTGTGGAAGACAGTGTGGCAATTCCTCAAGGATCTAGAATTAGAAATACAATTTGACCCAGCCATCCTATTACTGGGTATATACCCAAAGGATTATAAATCATGTACTATAAAGACACAGGCATATGTATGTTTATTGCGGCACTATTCACAATAGCAAAGTCTTGGAACCAACCCAAATGTCCATCAATGATAGACTGGATTAAGAATATGTGGCACATATACACCATGGAATACTAGGCAGCCATAAAAAAGGATAAGCTCATGTCCTTTGTAGGGACATGGATGAAGCTGGAAACCATCATTCTGAGCAAACTATCCCAAGGACAGAAAACCAAACACTGCATGTTCTCACTCAGAGGTGGGAATTGAACAATGAGAACACTTGGACACGGGGCAGGGAACATCACACACCAGGGCCTGTCATGGGGCTGGTGGGGAGAGGGGAGGGATAGCATTAAGAGAAATACCTAATGCAAATGACGAGTTAATGGGTGCAGCACACCAACATGGCACATGTATACACATGTAACAAACCTGTACATTGTACACACGTACCCTAGAACTTAAAGAATAAAAAATAGATAAAAAATAAAAATTAAACATATATATATTGAGGCTTAATGCTAAAAATGGAATTAGTAGTTTCATCTCTATACAAGTGATTAATTTTCTTTGGACTAAGCCATTTCTGTTCATGATTCATCATCGTTAACTTGGATGTATTCTACTCTGAAAACAATTCAACTTTTGGTATATTTTGTTTTGTTTTCTGTATCAACTATAGCTCTTTTCTAAACACTGACAGAGATATTCCATACCTGATTATTAAATTTAATTTCATGGGCATTTGGATTATTAAATTATTTCAAGAATGCACAGACGGGACTTCCCCCGCATTGAACTCACAAATGTTGCTGATGCTGACTCACGCTTTTCTTTCAATCTTGGCAAATAAAGTAGGCATTTTATTTTCTAGATACCCAGATGATAGCAACAGAGAGAAGGAGAAACTCCCCAAAGCTGTTATCCTTTAAATCCTCAGGATGAATCACACCTGGAGAATCACTCACACTTGATTTACATTTTATACAAATGAGAGTTGGGTCTTAGAGCTGATGCCGAGTTAGTGAAGGACTTGGGCTGTTGGGATGGGGTGAATGTGTTTTACAAGCGAGGAAGACATGAATTTTTGGAGTCTATAGGGTAGGGGATTATCGACTAAATTGTGTCCCCAAAATTTGTACAATGAAACTCTAACATACAGTGTGTGACTGAGTTTGGGGATAGGATCTTTAAAGAGAGGAGTGAAATTGAGGTCATGAGAGTGGCTTGTTATCAAATCTGGCTGGTTTCCTCCTAAGAAAAGGAATTTGCACACACAGAAATGAGACAACAGAGACAAGCGTGCAGAGGGAAGATCACGTGAGGACACAGCAAGGAGGTAGTGACCTGCAAGCCAAGGAGAGAGGCCTCAGGGAAAACCAAACCCACCAACACCTTTATCTTGACTCCCCAGCTTCAGAACTGTGAGAAAAGATGTGTCTACTCTTTAGGCCAGCAGGTCTTTGGTATCTCATTAAGGAAGCACTAGCAAATGAAAACAAAACGGACCCCAAAGACCTTGGAAGGAGGAGGAGATGGAGCAGGGTGCAGGAAGCAGGGCAGGGAGGGGCTGGAAGTTTAGGCTCTGATGTGCATCTCCTGGATGGAATCTGGACTCCACTCAGCACTGTTTGGGAAAACATTTAACCTCCCAATACTGATTTCCTAATAAACACTGGGCCTTGAGCATAGGGCTTGGCATCATCCTATTCCATGTTATGAAAGTCTTCTTGAGGTAATGTTTGTAAAACAATCACCAAGGCATCTGGCATATATTAAGGGTTCATACATAGTCATTGTGATTTAGTTATAGAAAATTGCATTCATTCTATGGGCACCAGGGGGCACCGTGAACCTTGGTCTGGGGACCCTAATGAGTCCAAGTTCCCCTGCGGTTCTCAAGTGCACAGGGCCTAACTGTTGCTTCCTTTGAAACTCCTTCTATTGGGTAAAATTCTGAAACCCACCTGGCCCTTCTGATCTTGAGAAATTACCCAGAGAAGGCCCTCAGGCTCAGGGCTCAGAGGAGAACTGGGGCAAATATTTTAGGGAATGGAGAACAGCTTTGCATCCACTACTCACCAGAGCCACCTAACAAAGACACAATGGTAACGGAAGTAAATTTGCATGAAGAGACTCCTCTTCCTACAATAAGAGAAACCTGGGGGTCCCTCCCCAGCTGTGGGCACAGAGGCAGACCTCTGGGGCATCTCCACCATGGTCTGGACCCCTCCCCTGCTCACCCTCCTTACTCTCTGCACACGTGCTGCCTCCCAGGGCTCAGCCCCTATGGAACCAGGGATCAGCCTAGCCCTGAGCTTCAGCTCAGCATAGGGAGTGAAGCAGAGTGTGGGGCTCTAGGAAGAAGATTGTCATCCTCAGACACCTCTCCTGTCCTCTCTTGCAGGCTCTGTGGTTTCCTCTCAGCTGACTCAGGAGCCTGCAGTGTCTGTGGCCTTGGGACAGATGGCCAGAATCACCTGCCAGGGAGATGGCATAGGAACCTAGTATGCAAACTGGTATGAGCAGAAGCCTCGGTACCAGAAGCCCTGTGCTGATCATCTGTGGTAACAACAACCAGCCCTCAGAATCCCAGACTGATTCTCTGGCTCCAAATCAGGGAACACAGCCACTCTGATCATCTCCGGGACTCAGACTGAAGACAAGGCTGACTGTTACTGACAATCACCAGACAGCAGTGGTACTCATCCCACAGTGACACAGGCAGATGAGGAAATGAGACAACTACCCTTTTTCTGTCTGTGTCACCCTCTTACTCCAGCCCCAGCAGGATTGTGGACACAGCCGTGAGCAGGTCTGTCCCAGTTCACCTGCATCTGAGCCCTCCAGGAAGGCTCTGCAGAGGGTAGGTCAGGAGAGGACTTGGGGCTGGCAGGATCAGGTTGTCCTGGTGGTGTCTTGGGAATGGGAGTGTCTTGACTCAAGATGACCTGAGTGGAAGGACAGGAAGAGACAGCCATTGAGTGGTCATGGTCCCCGGATTTCCTCATATGTGGTGACTGAACCTAAGTCAGTGCCTCTACTCTGTGGCCCAAATGCCCTGATTATTTTTCTGAACTGCCTGTGTTTCACTGAGACCCTCAAGCGCCAGCTTCACAGCATCCTGATGTTCTGAACAGGGAAGCCTTTCACAGTGAGCACTGAGAATCCCTTAGATCCCCTTTTCAGGGCTCACCCACCCTCTATCCACCCAAGGCTGCAGGGAGGCCCTGGATTCCACAGCTGTTTCCCCACTGGAAAATGCCATTGAGTTCAAAGAATGGCTTCATACAAGAATGTGCCCCCTTCAGAATACAGTTCAGCGGCAATGACTGCCTGATGCCTCGATCCCAAAATCATGTCTTAACTTAGGATGTCCTTGAAGTGCCTTCTAGCTTAGCACTCAATTGTCACACATTCTCTCATTCCTCCCACACGTCTTTCCTGGGAGTATATCATGAACCCCTACTGCACGGAATTCTCCCTCTCAGAGTGGGATTCCAGGGAACTCAAAAACTAAAAAACAAACCAAACCAGTCTAGAGGTAAGAGTATTGAAGAAGAGAGAATTATACAGAGAGAGAGAGCTCTGAAGTCTGCAAATATTCATGCACTGATTTGCGCTTGTGTGTGAAGAAACTCCCTTTGAAAGAGAAAAAAACACCCAAAGACACTTGAGGGAACACTCTTCAGAGGACACACACACACACACACACACACTCTACAGTCAAAGAAAGAGAAAAGGCCCCAGCAAAGGGGCATCAAGTTGACTCATCACAAGAGCTTTGCCTCAGTACTGGGGAAAATGTCACATAAGACTGCGCGGTTCTCTACTAAGACAGTGTAAAAGCAAGGTAAGGTCAAACAGTTTTCAAATATTTTTTACTGGATCCAAAAAAATAGAGAAAGAAATGCAAAATATATTCTGAATCCAACAAGGACAAAAGTACACAGTCGGCATCCCATCAACATTTTCTGCAAAGAAATAAACAAAAAAAAAATAAGCTATAAGAAACAAAAAGAAATCAATCCAAAGTGGCCTTCAAATTTGACAGATGATAAACTTTACAGGCAGGAGCACAAGAGCAATTCTTGTAACTATATTCTACTTGATTATGAGGGTAGAGGATGGATTTACCAGGTTAAGCAGAGATATAAGACATAAAGACCCAAGTTAAACTTTAAGAAATGATGCCTAAAATGTCCCTGATAAAAAACACACTGAATGAGCTTGATTACAGAGTAGATGCTATGAACGAATAGATGAGTGAACTTAATGATGTAGCGATGGAAGCTATCCCCGAAAAATTACCAAAAAAGGAAAAGACGACAAAAGTAAACGGAGTATGTGTGAGTTTTTGGACATTATCAAATTGGCATAATGGTATAATTAGAGGCATAAAAGGAGATAAGATCGGTGTGGTGAGAGGGAGGGCAGAAAAACAATTTAAATAGTGATCCGAGTGTTCCAAGTTTGGTTAAAAATACAAACCCACTATCCAAGAAGCTGAACAAATCCCAAACAGACACACACATACACACACACACACACAGAAAAAAACACACGTAAAGCAACACTCACCGTATTCAAATTGGGAAAAAAAAAATCTGTGATGATGAAATACTCTTAAAATTAGCCAGAGAGAAAACACGTGTTAGATTCAGGTGAACAGCATAATGATAAATGCAGATTTCGTATTAGAAGCAATGCGGCCGGGCGCCGTGGCTCATGCCTGTAATCCCAGCAGTTTGGGAGCCCCAGGTGGGCGGATCACGAAGTCAGGAGATCGAGATCATCCAGGTGAACACAGTGAAACTGTCTCTACTAAAAATACGAAAAATTAGCCGGGCGTGGTGGCGAGCGCCTGTAGTCTCAGCTACTAGTAAGGCTGAAGCAGGAGAATGGCGTGAACCCGGGAGGCAGTGCTTGCAGTGAGCCGAGATCGCGCCACTGTACCCCAGCCTGGGCGACAGAGTGAGACCATCTCTCAAAAAAAAAAAAAAAAAAAAAAAGAAGCAATGCAAACAGGAGGCAGTGGAGCTATATTTATACAACACTAAGAGAAACAACTTTTTATTCAAAAATCTTGAATAGAAAAGCTGGAGGCATGACACTACCTGATTTCAAAATATACTACAAAATATACCATAAATCCATAGTAACTGCAAATCTATAGTATAATATCAAAACAGCATAGCACTGTCAAAAAAAAAAAGGGGCAGGGGAGAGACAGAAACAGACAAATGACAGACAGACATAAACAAATCAAACAGAATAGAGAACTCAGAAATAATTTCATGCATTTACAGTCAACTCATTTTTAACTAGGCATCAAGAATACATCTTCCGGAAGGACAAGCTCTTCAATAAACTGTGCTAGGAAACACCCAACACCCACATGTAGAAGAATAAATCTAGACCGTTATCTTATCATATACAAAAATCAACTCAAAATAAAGATTTAAATGTAGGACTTGAAACTATGAAACTACTAGAGAAAAAAACATAGGATAAATACTTAATGAAATTGGCTAGGACAAGGAATTTTCAAATAGACATCAAAAGTGCAAGCAACAAAAGCAAAAACAGACAAATATGATTACATTAAGCTTAAAAGCTTCTGCAAAGCAGAAGCAGCAATCAGCAGAACGAAGAAACAATCCAGAGAGTGGAAGAAAATATTAGCAAACTATACATCAGGCAAGCGGTTAATACACAAAATACAGAAAACAAGACTACTCAAAAGCAAAAACACAAATAATCTAATTTAAAAATCAGAAAAAGATCTACCCAAAACCTTTGTCCCCCACCATTATTTCCCCCACTTTCTTTTCCCACTGCCTTCCCCTCCCTGTGACCACTCTTTTTTTTCTTTCACCATCTACCCTAACACTTTTTTCCCACCACTTCTCCCCCAGCACCTTTTCACAAAGCCCTTCTCTACTCCCACTCATCATCCTTTTCCCCACCATCTTTTCCCCTCTCCCTGGCCACCCTCTTTCCCCTCTCGCGCTCTCATCACCCTCTTTTGCTCCTCTATCTACCCCAAAACATTTTCCCCTGTCTTTTCCCAAAGCCTTCTCCCCACTCCTGCTCCTCACCACCCTCTTTTCCCCCGCTCCGTCTACCCAAATACTTATTTTCCCACCATCTTATCCCCACCCTGTCTACAACGCGTTCTCCTGCTTGTCATCCTTTTTTCTCTTTAGTACTCACCACCCTCTTTACCCTTCCATCTACCCCAAAACTATTTTCTCTCCTACCACTTCAGCTGTGCTGCCGTCTCCGTGGCCTCCACCAACCGCAGGGAGGAGAGGTGCGCTGTCACAGGCCCCAGCCTCCAACGTGGGGCACTTAGCTGTCCCATCTCCTCTTCTAGCCAGACAGGAGCAGCTCCCGCTGCCGGCGGCCCCCCAGCGCTCCCACAAGGCTGCGGTCTCGGTCACCTCCACCTACCACAGCGAGGCGAGGCAAGAGGACAGCCACAGTGCTACTGGCTCCAGCCTCCAGCGTGTAGTAAGTGGCTTCCTAAGCTAGCACGGAACAGCTCAGGACATACACACAGAAAATCCTCGACTGACCTGACTGCCCGTCTCAGCATGCCTTATATACTGAGGTTAGGCAATGTGGGTTCCTGGACTACATGTTCTGATTGGATGAGAGAAAACCTGTGGGCCTACTCTGATTGGACTTTATTGTGATGTTCTGATTGGATGAGAGCAAGTATTAAAACAACCAATCAGAGCATGAAAATAAAGTCCAATCAGAGTAGGCTTAGAGGTTTTCTCTCATCCAATCAGAACACGTAGTCCAGGACCCCACCTTGCCTAACCTCAGTATATAAGGCATGCTGAGACGGGCAGTCAGGTCAGTCGAGGATTTTCTGTGTGTATCTCCTGAGTTGTTCCGTGCTAGCTTAGGAAGCCACTTACTACACGCTGGAGGCTGGNCTTTCCAGGATTTTCTGTTGGTGTGGACTGCGGTGTTCCGTTCTGGCTTAGAAAGCCACGTACTACAGGCCGGAGCTCACGGCCTTGTGGCTCTTTTCTCGCCTCGCTGTGGTAGATGGTGGAGACTGAGACCGCAGCCCCGCAAGAGCGGTAGGAGGGCCGCCGGCAGCGGGAGCTGCTCCTGTCCGGCTAGAGGTCGAGAAGATGAGAGAGTTACGTGCCCCACGTTGGAGGCTGGGGCCTGTGACATCGCACCTCTCCTCGTTGTGGTTGGTGGCGGCCACGGAGATGGCAGCAGCAGCTGAAGTGGTAGGAGGGGAGAAAATAGTTTTGGGGTAGATGGAGGGGTAAAGAGGGTGGTGAGTGCCAAATGGAAAAAGGATGGCAAGCAGGAGAAGGTGTTGCAGACAGAGTGGGGAAAAGATGGTGGGAAAATAAGTCTTCGGGTAGATGGGGGGGAAAAAGTGGGTGGTGAGCAGCAGGAGTGGTGGGGAGAAGGCGTTGGGAAACGCGGGGGAAAATGTTTTTGGGTAGATGGAGGAGCAAAACGGGAATGAGAACACATAGGGTGAAAGAAGGTGGCCGCGGAGAGGGGAAAAGATGGTGGGGAAAAGGGTGTTGAGCGGGAGAGTAGAGAGGGCTTTGCGGAAAAGTGGTGGGGAAACAGTTTGGGGGTAGATGGAGAAAGAAAAAGGGGTGGCAAGAGGGAGGGGGCCGAAGGCAATTGGGAAAAGAAGTTGGGGAAATGGGGGGGGACACAGGTTTTTGGTAGATTTTTTCTGATTTTTAAATTAGATTATTTGTATTTTTGTTTTTAAGTAGTGTTTCTGTATTTTGTTTATTAACCGCTTGCCTGTTGCATAGTTTGCAAGTACTTTCTTCCATTATCTGGATTGTTTCTGCATTGTACTGACTGCTTTCTCTGCTTTGCAGAAGCTTTTAAGCTTAATGTAATTACATTTGTCTATTTTTGCTTTTGTTGCTTGTAGTTTTGATGTCTGTTTGAAAATTCCTTGTCCTCACCAATTTCATTAAGCATTTATCCTATATTTTCTTCTCTGGTAGTGTCATACAGTTTTAGGTCATACATTTAAATCTTTATTTTGAGTTGATTTTTGTGTATGATAATTGTCTAGATTTATTTTACATGTGGGTGTTGAGTGTTTCCTAGCACAGTTTATTGAAGAGATTGTTCTTCCGGAAGGTGTTGTTGATGTGTAGGTTAAAAATAAGTTGACTGTAAATGCGTGAATTTATTTGAGTTCTTTATTCTGTTTGATTTATGTCTGCCGTTTGTCTCTGTCTCTCCCCTGCCCCTTTTTTTGACAGTGCCATGATGTTTTGATATTATACTATAGATTTGCAGTTATTATGAATTTATAGTATGTCTTGTAGCATATTTTGAAATCAGGTAGTGTGATGCCTCCAGCTTTTTTTATTCAAGATTATTTTTGTATCTGAGGTGTTTTGCATTACCATGTGAATTTTACAATAGTTTTTTTTTTATTTCTATGAACAAAGTCTTCGTAATTTAACGTGAATTGCATTGATTCTGTAGCTCACATTGAGTATTGATAGAGGTATTTTAACACTATTCTTCTAGTGTATGGACGTGGGATATTTTTCCGTTTACTTGTGTCTACTTTAATGTCTTTGATCTATGGTTTTTTTGTTTTTGTTTTGAGACGGAGTCTCCTCAGTCGCCCAGGCTAGAGTGCAGTGGCCCGATCTCGGCTCACTGTAAGCTCCGCTTCCCGGGTTCACGCCATTCTCCTGCCTCAGCCTCCCGAGTAGCTGGGACTACAGGCGCCTGCCGCCACGCCAGGCTAATTTTTTGTATTTTTAGTAGAGATTCGGTTTCACCGTGTTAGCCAGGATGGTCTCGATCTCCTGACCTCATGATCCGCCCTTCGCGGTCTCCCAAAGTGCTGGGATTACAGGCGTGAGCCACCGTGCCCGGCCTGATCTATGTTTTATAAAAAGTTGTCATTGTAGGAGCTTTCACCTTTTTGGTTAAGTTTATCCCTAGGTATCAGTGGTTTTTTTTGTTTTGTTTTTTGGTTTTGGGTTTTTTTTTTTTTTTTGGGAGGGGGTGGGTAGTTACTGTAATGAAACAGCTTTCTTGATTTCTTTCGTATGTGTTTCACTATTGCTGTGTGTGCTACTCATTTTTGTATATTGATGTTGTATCTTACAGCTTTACTGAATTTATTTCTCGTAGGTTTTTTTGTGGAATCTTTAGGGTTCTCTATGTGTATATGATCATGTAACCTGCAAACATAGACAATTTGACTTTTTTTCCCAATTTGGATGGGTTTTATTGCATTCTCCTGTGTAATTGCTCTAGCTGGGGCTCCCAGTACCATGATGAATCAAAGTGGTGAAAGTAGCCACACTTGTTCAAGATCTTAGAGGAAGGGCTTTTAACTTTTCCCCCTTGATTACGATGTTAGTTCTGAGTTTGCCATATATGGCCTTTATTGTGCTATGTTCCTTTTGTACTCATTTTGAGTTTTTATCATGAAGGAATGTTGAATTTTATTTTTTTCAGCATCTACTGACATGATTATTATTTTTCTTGATTCGCTGAATGTGATGTGTGACATTTATTTATTTGTGTTTGTTGAATCATTCTCATATTCCTCCGATGAATCCCCAGGTATTTGGTTGAGGATTTTTTGAATCTGTGCTCACCAGAGATATTTGCCTGCGGTTTTCTTTCTGTGTCGTGTCCTGGTCTGGTTTTTGTAGCAGGGTAATGCTGACCTCATAGAACAAGTTTAGAATTACTCCTTCCTCTTCATTTTTTGGGGAATATTTTGAGTAAAATTGGCATTACGTTTTTAAAAAATGTTTGGTAGAATTCAGTAAAACCATAATTCTTGTGTTTTTCTTTGATGGGAGATTTTTATTACTGCTTTAATTGCATTACTTTTTTAGTCTGTTGAGGTTTTTTGTTATTCCAGCTTGTGAAATTGCTATTTTCAGAAATGTATTCATTATCTCCTAGGTTTTTCAATTCGTTTGTATATAGGTGTTTTTAGTAATCTCTTACGATCCTTTGTGTTTCTGTGTAATCAATTGTAATGTCTCCTTTTTCATCTATGATTTTACTGCAGTTTTTTTTCTCTTTTTCCTAGGCTCATTATACCTTGTCAATTTTGATTTTTTTTTTTTTTCAAAAAAAACCGCAGCTCTTTGTTCCGTCTTTTTGTAATTTTTTAGTTTCTATTTTTAAAATTTCTTCTCTAATCTTTGATTTGTTTCTCTCTACTAATTTTAGCATTTGATTTTTCTTGCTTTTCTCATTACTTGAAGTGTACTATCAGGTTGGCTATTTGAGATCTTTCTACTTTTCTGATTAGGCATTTATAGCTATGCACTTTGTCTCTTACAACTGCTTTTGCCGCATCTGACAGGTTTTACGTTGTGTTTCTATTGTTTCAATTAATTTTTAATTTCCCTTACTCGTTTCAATGAATTTTTAATTTTTTCATTTATTGTTCATGAGCAAGTATATTAATTTTCATGTATTTGTACAGTTTTTAAAGTTATTGCTGTTACAGATTTCTAGTAGTATTCCACTGTGGTCAAAAAAGATACTTGATATGATTTGAGTTTTTAAAAATGTGCCGTTACTTGCTTTTTGTCCTAACACACAGCCTATCCTGGAGAATAATCTATGTGCTACTGAGTGGAATGTGCATTGTGAAGTCGTGGCGTCATGCAAACCTGTGTAAATTTCTGTTAGCTCTATTCGATATAGAGTACAGCTTATCTGATGATTTTTTGTTGTCTGGATGATCTGTCCATTGACTATAGTGGTGTGTTGATCACAGTGGGGTATTAAGGTAGGTCTTCCATTATTATTAGTATTATTTTGTTTCTATTTTTTATTTTTTGAAATGGAGTTTCACTCTTGTTGCCCAGTCTGGAGTGCAGTGGCGCGATCGCAGCTCGCTGCAATGTTCGCCTCCCGGGTTCAAGCGATTCTCCTGCCTTAGCCTCCGCAGTAACTGGTATTACAGGCATGTTCCACCATGCCCTGCTAATTTTTTGTATTTTTAAGATACTGGGTTTCTCCGTGTTGGTCAGGCTGGCCTCGAACTCCTGACCTCAGGTGATGCACCCGCCTCGACCTCCCAAAATGCTGGAATTACAGGTGTGAGCCACCGCGCCCGGCCAGAGTCTTAAAAAGTTTAATACATGGAAGCAGGGTAGTAGAATGGTGGTTACCAGAGACAGGGAGGTGGGAGAAAAGGAGATCTGTAGGTCAAAAGTACAAAGTTGCAGTTATGTGATTATAGTTAATAATACTGTATACTGGAAATTTGCAAAGTGAGTATATTTCAGATGCTGTTGTCTATATGAGAAGATAGATGAGTTCATTAGTTTGACTGTAGTAATTATTTGTGTATATATGTATACATACAAATACATATGAAGGTTTTAATATATATGAATCAAAACAGGCTGCTCACTTAAATATATTCGATTTTATTTTAAAAATAAAAATATGAAAGAAAAAAAAGCATGCATATAGTCTTAAGCTCAATTACCGATATAAATAACTGCACTGCTAATCAGAACAGTGAATTAAATGTGAGTTATGTTTGTTTATATTGTAACCTTTCCTTTTATTTTCATACGTTTTCTTTTTACAATTTTGCAAATATTTAATGAGTTCACAGTGCAACTATGTATTAAACATGCTCAACATATTTTAGAAGTGGTGAATGTCACAAGTTTTAGGTCATAGTCACTGTAAGAATGTTCCCTTGGGAAGTGTTATTTTCTGTTGGTTTGTATTTTAAAACATTCACCACCACCAAGAGATAGCCTGGGTTTTTCTCATCTTCACCCACCATAAATAATGTTATAATGAGTGCCTTTGAGCATATATCACTATGGGCAATTAAGCATACTTCTGACAGCTTCTGAGATTTGGAATTGCTGATCCAAAATCAATGAGCATGTTAAAATATGACTTTTTTTTTTCTTTTTTTTTTTTTGAGATGGAGTCTCACTCTGTCATCCAAGCTGAAGTGCAGTGGTGCAATCTTGGCTCACTGCAACTTCCGCCTCCCAGGCTCAAGCGGTTCTCCTGCCTCAGCTTCCCAAGTAGCTAGGATTATAGGCATGTGCCACCACGCCCAGCTAATTTTTATATTTTTAGTAGAGAGAGGGTTTCACCATGTTGGCCAGGCTGGTGTCGAACTACTGACCTGGGGTGATCCACCCGCCTCGGCCTCCCAAAGTGCTGGGATTACAGGCGTGAGCCACTGCGCCCGGCAAAAATCTTATTTTTATTAATTTTATGTAATAGTACTAGTACCAGTTTTCCCACACTTCACACTACAATTAGATACTATAAATTTCATTAGTTCTTGTCTATATATACAGGCCATAAAATCATCTCATTGCTCTTTCAATTTGAAGTTTCTGATTACTGTAATTCCAAATTTACCGTGTCACGTTTATTATATAGTTTATATTACATTTGGTGAACGCTATTTTCAGTCTCCTTTAGTATGAGTAAATGGAATATGTGTGGAAACAAATTCGGTTTTATATAAGAGTATCTTTCCTTGTACAAGATCTGTTTGAATTAGGCAAGAAAAATACCACGTTCACCCAAACTGTACAATGTCTGTGTCCGTTTCACCCTAGCAATGCAATGTGAATAGAATCACACTCATATCTGTCATGACAAACTAATGCCTTATGTACAACAATCATTCATTTTGCATTGAAAAATCATTTTTTATTTTTTCAGCTACATGTGGTCAATTACTCTTTTTATGTTGCATACCTTCCTATTGCATCGAGGACTCTTTTATTTTTCAATAGTTTTGGGATACAGGTGGTTTTTGGTTACATGAGTAAGTTCTGTAGTGGTGGTTGCTGAGATTTTAGTGCACCTGTTCCTGACTGGTGTACACAGCACTCACAATATGTACTCTTTTATTCCTCACCCCCTCCCACCCTTCCCTCCGGGTTCTCAAAGTCCATTACATCATTCTAAGTCTTTGCATCCTCACAGCTTAGCTTCCACTTACAAGTGAGAACATATGATACTTGCTTTTCCACTCCTGAGTTTACTTCACTTAGAATAATGGCCTCCGGCTGCCGCCAGCAAATTGCTACAAAGGCTGTTTCATTCCATTTTATGGCTGACTGGTATTCCACGGTGTATATATACCATATTTTCTTCATCTACTCATTGGTTGATGGGCATTTTTAATTGATAGGCATATGGTTGATGGGTTTTATATTTTTGCAATTGTGAGTTGTGCTGCTATAAACATGCATATGCATCTGTCTTTTCCATGTAATGACCTCTTTTCCTCTGGGTAGATACCCAGTAGTGTCATTGCTGGATCGAGTGGTAGTTCTACTTTGAGTTACATAAGAAATCTAGAAGTTATTTTAATACAGATAATTGCAGTTAATTCTCCATCCAGTTTTCCACATTGGTTACTTACTACCACCGATTTGAGGCCATTTTTCATTTATATTACCCGATCATTTTATTCACTGTCACATTTCTACCAGTATATGCTGCTTCCAAAGCATATCATGTGAACAGTTTAAAATTCTGAAACTATAATTCTTTGTTGAAGCATTTGTAAGTTTTACACAAGCCCTTATATGATCTGTTTTGATTTTTAAATCATTTCTTCTATTTTACTTATATTTACGTTTCTTCTTAAGATTTAATCTTATACAAACTTTATAGATAGAAAGATGTTGGGAAGCTGTCACATGGTCTGTTATGTTTATTGTGTTGTTTTAATAGACCAAACTCATTGATGAAAGAAAAGAGAAATCTTGATAGTTTTTTAATTATATAGGACACTTGACATAGAAAATTGAATGTTGAAAGTACTGCATCGTTGCATGTAGAGTGGTATGGATTCAACTTTATATGCGTGAATTATATTTGTAATGTTTGAATAGTGGATTACAGTTTTAACATGCTTTCACTTCATTTGGTCCTGTTAGGTAAGCAAGGGACCTTGTGTGTTGGAAAAAGAATTACTTCGGTGCAGCCGCCCTAGAGGAGCTGGGGGAGGGCGCTGGCCCACGAGGCTCATCGCAGACAACGTGGCGGCAATGTCCGCGAGCCAGGCCAGTCCCGCGTCCACAGCTACGGTGTCTTGCCCGCAGCAGGGCGGCCTGGGCTTGGCCTGCCTCCGGTTTTCTAGAAGCAGGCCCGCGGCCGGGGCAGCTGCAGAGGCTCCAATGCGTCTCTTTCTTCCCCAGTCAGCCTGAGCCAGGGGAGGCCAGGCAGCCCGAGTGTCTGGAGCGGGGGTCTGCTGCCCGAGAATGAGAATTTTCTTCACCAGAACATGGAGACTGTTCAATCACCAGGAGCACAAAGTTTTCATTGTTGGGCTGGATAATGCAGGGAAAACTACCATTCTCTACCAGTTTTCTTTGAATGAAGTTGTACATATATCTCCTACGAGAGAGTGATTAATGATACACGTTTCCTAACGTGGGATATTGGTGGCCAAGAATCTCTTTATTCTTCCTGGAACACCTACTATACTAACATAGCGTTTGTAATAGTGTGGGAAGTACAGAGAGGATTTCTGTAACTAGAGAAGAACTCTAAAATGTTAGTGCTTGAGGACCTAAGAAAAGCCTGATTGCTGAGTTTAGCTAATAAACAAGATGTTAAAGAATGCATGACTGTAGCAGAAATCGGACAGTTTTTGAAGCTACCTTCTGTTAAAGATCACCAGTGGCATATCCAGGCATGATGTGCTCTAACTCGCGAGGGATTGTGCCGAAGACTTGAATGGATGATGTCTTGACTTAAGATTAGATGATCTCTACTGACCTCTTCTCATTGACTTTGTATAAATGAAGTGCTGGACTTGACCTGAAAGCTACAAAAATTAATGGTTTCGATACATTTATAATAAGCTGATTTAAACTTTTTCTGTAGGAGGACAAATTAAGACCACTTATTTGAAACGAAAGATGGAGAGGGAGGAGGAAGAAGAGAAAACAGCCGGGTGGCAGCGGCTCTCTCCCTGGCGGAGGATGGACAGGAAGGTGGTGGTGTGCGACAATGGCACCGGGTTTGTGAAGTGTGGATATGCAGGCCCTAACTTTGCAGAACACATCTTCCCAGCTTTGGTTAGAAGAACTGTTACCAGATCAACCACCAAAGTGGGAAACATTGAACAAGGATTTTTTTTTTTTTTTTTTGAGACGAAGTCTCGCTCTGTCGCCCAGGCTGGAGTGCAGTGGCCGGATCTCGGCTCACTGCAAGCTCCGCCTCCCGGGTTTACGGCATTCTTCTGCCTCAGCCTCCCGAGTAGCTGGGACTACAGGTGCCTGCCACCTCACTCTGCTAGTTTTTTTGTATTTTCTAATAGAGATGGGGTTTCACCATGTTAGCCAGGATGGTCTCGATCTCCTGACCTCGTGATCCGCCCGTCTCAGCCTCCCAAAGTGCTGGGATTACAGGCTTGAGCCACTGCGCCCGGCCCTGAACAAGGATCTTATGGTTGATGATGAGGCAAGTGAATTACGACTAATGTTAGAAGTTAACTACCCTGTGGGAAATGGCATAGTACGAAATTGGAATGACATGAAACACCTGTGGAACTACACGTTTGGACCAGAGAAACTTAATACGGATACCAGAAATTGTAAAATGTCACTCACAGAACCTGCTATGGACCCAACCAAAACAGAAGACTGTAGAGGTAATGTTTGAAACTTAGCAGTTTTCCAGTGTGTATGTAGCCATCCAGACAGTTCTGACTCTACGCTCAAGGTTTACTGACCGATGTAGCTGTAGACTCTGGAGATGGTGTGACTCACATGCCCAATAGATGAAGGTTTTTCTCTCCCTCATCTTACCAGGAGACCGGATATTGCTGGGAGAGGGATATAAATAGAAGCAGGTTGCTTCTATTGCGAGGGTACGCCTTCAACCACCCTGCAGATTTTGAAACGGTTCACATGATTAAAGAAAAACTGTTACATTGGATATAATATTGAGCAAGAGCAGAAACTGGCCTTAGAAACCACAGTATTGGTTGAATGTTACACACTCCCAGAAGGTCATGTCATCAGAATCGGCAGAGATTTGAAGCACCAGAAGTTTTATTTCAGCCTCACTTGATCAATGTTGAAGGAGCTGGTGTTGCTGAATTGCTTTTTAACGCAATTCAGGCAGCTGACACTGATACCAAATCTGAATCCTACAAATACATTGTGCTTTCTGGAGGGTCTGCTATGTATCGTGGCCTGCCTTTACCGTTGGAACGAGAACTTAAACAGCTTTACTTAGAAGGAGTTTTAAAGGGTGTTGTGGAAAAACTTTCTAAATTTGAGATCAGCATTGGAGACCCACCCCGCAGAAAGCACATGGTATTCCTGGGTGGTGCAGTTCTAGCAGATACCATGAAAGACAAAGACAACTTTTGGATGACCCAACAAGAGTACCAGGAAAAGGGTGCCCGTGTGCTGGAGAAACTTGGTGTGACCGTTAGAAAACTCCAAAGCTTGTTCCCAACATACCCATAATGCTTTCTTTTTTCCTTTATTGCCAATCTTTGAACTCATTCAACTTCAGGACATGGTAGAGGCCTCTCTGTGCCTTTTAGACTGGAAAGGTCAAGTTTTATTCTGGTGTCTTGGGGAAGCTTTGTTAAATTTTTGTTAATGTGGGTAAATCTGAGTTTCATTCTACTGCTTCCCTACATAGACAAGAGGGCTAGGATCCTGTCCTTGTTTCTTTTAAGTAGGCATTTAGATCATTCCTGTAGGCTTCCTATTTTCACTTTACTGCTCTAATGTTGCTAGTTGTAATCTTTAGCACACTAGGTAGTATGCCTTTATTACCATAAGAAAAAATCTTTTAACAGGAGCTTTTACTACATATTACTGGGATGGGGGGCGGTTCGGGATGGGTGGGCAGCTGCTGAACCCTTTAGGGCATTTCCTCTGTAGTGTGGCGCTTTCAACTGTACTGCTGCGGCTTTAAGTACCTTAAAGCTTCTCCTGTGAACATCTTAGGGAAATTTTAGGTTCAAAGCTAAAGTGTTTTGGGGTGATTTTTTGTTGGGGATGGGTGACAGTGGATGGTCTTCTGATTTTTGAGGTTTTCTCACTGGAGTACATAGAGGAACTTTATTTACTGTACTTTGACAGGTTTTCTTCTTGTGCTCCGCCTGAAGCTGTTTCCATATGATATAAAAAGCACAAGTGTAGTATTCCATTACTATGTGGCTTAGGGATTTGTATTTTAAAATCAACCATGTTAGCTGGGACTAGACTCCCTACAATCTACTAATGGAAAAGTAACACTTAAAAATCCTTTTGGCAATTCAAATTACAGGTTTAAAAGTGCTTAAGATCTGGTGTTTTGTTAATGCTTCTGTTTATTCCATAAGCATTAAGGTAACCCATTGCCAGGTATCATCCTTGCAAATTATTCTTTTATGTAACTGACCAGTGCTTAATAAAAGAAGCAGGTACTTTCAAGTAGTTACTGGCAGTAGGTTATAATTGGTTTAAAAATAACATTGGAATACGGGACTTGTTGCTAGTTGAGTAATTTTCATTAGTTTTTTTGTTTGTTTTGATTTGAAACCTGAAGTAGAATGAAATTTAAAATGTTGGCCCAAAAAAAAATCAAGATTTAAATTTTTTTTATTTTTTTATTTTTTTATTTTTTATTTTTTTGAGACGGAGTCTCGCTCTGTCACCCAGGCTGGAGTGCAGTGGCCGGATCTCAGCTCACTGCAAGCTCCGCCTCCCAGGTTCACGCCATTCTCCTGCCTCAGCCTCCCGAGTAGCTGGGACTACAGGCGCCCGCCACCTCGCCCGGCTAGTTTTTTGTATTTTTTTTTAGTAGAGACGGAGTTTCACCGTGTCAGCCAGGATGGTCTCGATCTCCTGCCCTCGTGATCCGCCCGTCTCGGCCTCCCAAAGTGCTGGGATTACAGGCTTGAGCCACCGCGCCCGGCCAAGATTTAAATTTTTAATTTGTACTGAAAAACTAATCATAACTGTTAATTCTCAGACATCTTTGAAGTTTGAAAGAGGAGTCTTCGGTATTTTGTAAATGTTAGCAGACCTTCCTGCCAGTGTCAGAAAATCCTATTTATGAATTCTGTTGGTATTTCTTGGTATCTGAAAAAAATATCAAATAGTACCCATACATGAGTTATTTCTAAGTTTGAAAAATAAAAATAAATTGCATCACACTAATTACAAAATACAGGTTCCGAAAAAAATATTTTTTTTCTTTTAAAGAAATGTTTTTAAACTAATAATGGCTTTGAAAGAAGAGGCTTAATTTGGGGGTGACTAAAATCAAATTATTGACCTGACGATCTCTGTTTTGTAAGAATACGTAGTTAGCTTAAATAAGCAGTAAAAGATTAGTTTTAATTCTGTAGCTTCTGTTAATATTGTGTTTTTTTGTCTGTTTTACCTCAATATGAACAGATAAGTTTGCCTGCATGTTGGAGATGTCTCAGAACACACGAATAGCCCACACTAGATCTTGGGAATGTGGATTTTAGAGTCAATTTGGAATAAGTTCTTATATAAATACCCCCAGCCTTTTGAGAACGGGGCTTGTTAAAAGGATGCGTATGTAGGGTCAGTACCTACTGGCAGTTGGGTTCAGGGAAATGGGATTGACTTGGCCTTTGGTCCTTTGGTCATAATTTAACAATGTGGGAGTAGAAGACAACAAAGGATGGAATGGACTCTTAAAGAGCATTTATCATTTGTCTCTTGAATGTAGAATTTGTTTTTGATTTCAAAATTCTGCCTGTAAACATGACAGTTAAAATGGTGTGTTATATATATATGTTATAATTTATAAATTCCATTTTATAATGTTACTATTCCAAGGTGAAATAATGCATTTGAATTTGGTATTTGGGTGGAGTATTAGGTTTAACTGGAGTTGTTGTCAAGTATGAATCACTCAGGAAAAAAAAAAATTCTGTTTTCAAAAGCAATCTGATTCTTTGCCCTTGAAACTATTGTTACTTAAATTTCCAATAATTGAAAATTCTAAATTTTTAAATTAGAATTGCCAATATTTTGACCTTTGAGAAGGGTTTCTTAGAAATATATTTAGTAATGTCCCCAAGACATTAGTCTTAACATTTAAACTTTTTTCTTTCAAACATGGTATTGGTTGTTCACTTTTATACAGTTCTGAGTACTCTTAATATCTGGAAAGTATCTTGAGAATAGTGGAAAGCTAAACAGTCTAAATTTAACATGAAATACTTCTTTTTGATTCAGAAAAAATCAGGTTTTTTCAAAATCAAAAAAAAAAAAAAAGCAAAGATGAAGTCTCACCTTCCAGTTTGCTTTCTCATTAGTTTTTCCAAAGTAAGTTATTAAAGCCGTGATATTTTTCTCATAACGAATCCTCTCAGGGCGTTGTGTAGCCTGTGGTAAGTACAAAGGGAGAGGAAGACATTTTGAATTTTCAGAGCTTTATTATCAGTATAACCCTCCCTAGTTGAATGTTGTTTTCTTGTTCCATTAAGTCAAAATACAAATCAGCACAGATACTCAGTTTTCAGTCTTTTAAAATGTAGTGTTACTTATGAAAAGTATTTTGGTTAAGGTTGTGTGTGTATTTTGTATACACCTCAAGTTAATGGCGTTGATTTATGTTCTAAAGAAAAGCAAATTAGACAAATAATAATATCCTTTGTTATAACCATAATGTGATAAGTATTGGCATTGGTGTTCAGTGCCATTTTATACTTTCTCCCTATGTTCTCTATATTGTACTAACCAACCTCCCAAATCATTGAGCTGCTTGTTTAAAAAAAAAAAAAAAAGAAAAGAAAAGGAAAAAGCATGACATTGTGTATCGATTTTTTGTTGTTGACCAAAATCACACACATGGAAATGTGTCATTTGACAGAGTGGAATAGCAATCAGATTCTCGGCTTAGTATTACTAATGGATAGGGTTGTACAATGAGCAACTATCAGATTATTCCTTTCACTGATTCTCTTATGGCATCTAAATTAGTGAATAAATTATGAATCCATTAATCATGGAGTCAAATTATGATTAAAATTATTAAATGAATGCTCAGCATTAATTGAAAATTGTTGTGTGAAACATGTCTACCCAGAAAAGTAACATTCTACAAATACTATTAAACAACTTAGCTGTATTATTTTTAAGTATTATATGTGAAGCAGTTAAAGTGAATTTCAGAGTAAAAGTAAGGCATGTTTCTGAGGAACGTGGATAATACCTTAATTTGCAAATTTCTCTTTTATTTTGGTATTTGGAATATAGTGTGAAATTTTTTATTTCTAAATGTTGTATCTTCTATTATATAAATGCATTGTTTGGCAATTATAAAATTGTTTCTCAAATTAATGTAAGAATTTGGCTTAAAAATTGATTGATACTTCTTAGATTGTAACATGACCCAGAACACTCCGTGTTTGCTTAGGGTATTTTTCTTCAGTGCCTGAAAGTCAAAGGTATTCCTGTCACAACTGGAAACAAACTGATCCTAAATGTGTTATAACATATTCTTGGGTACTCTATTTGTGTATCTTTCATGCCTTGAAAATCTAAAGGTTAATCCAAACTCACATGTTTTAGCATATTTGAGGGGGAAAAAAAAAACTACTTTTAATAGCAGCCTTTTAAATTTCATGAAGAATTTGGTGAGGAATAATAGTATACACTTAAGTATTGACAAATCTTTGAAAGTTTTTTTCTATAAAATGGGAAATACTCAATATCTAAACCCAGGTCAGGCAGGGAGATCAGTATTTAACATTGTATGTTTTATATTTATAACGTTCAAAATGCAAGCGTAACATTTAATCTTTGTCCACGTGGTTTTACAAAAGTAAATCTGAAATTACCAAGCTTTTCTCATGTGTTCTCATACTTTCTCAAATCACTGTGAAGAATTACTTGTTATCTATTAAAAATCCCCTTCACTCAAATCTGTATTATGGTTTCACCAGACAAATATTCTGTGATGTAGCCCAGAAAATCCACACTTTTTGTCCTTTTTATTTTTTTAATTTGAATAATCATGTGCTTAGTCCCTTGGATTGCTGCCACATCAGTTTAACATGGTATCAGCACATTCCCATGTCATCAAGATGTTGGCTCGGATTTATTCTTAATTGGATGTTTGAAGCATGCACTACCTTGTTACAGTTGGTTTAGTGTCTGGATGGTTGACATGACACCATGAGATGATGTGGAGTTTTATACCACATTTATAAAACATGATTTTGTTTTCTGTCCTTCAAGGTAAGCATGAAAAATAAGGTAGTATCTGTGTACTTGTACATAAATCCAAAATTATAGTTGGGAAAAAATAAATTTATATGTGGAAATGTCAAAAAGAAAATTACTTTGGGTCAAGAAAGGTTAATTGATTATTATGACTTTTGATAAGTTAGCAAATTGGTCAAATCTTAGATTCAATTTTGGGCTAACAATAGTTCTATTTTAAGGTTTCAATGAGGACTAAATGAGAGAACTTAATAAAAATAAATTACATTCTATATATGTTTATTATGTCATTATCTCCTGACTCCCTTTGTAGGGTTTATGAATCAAGTCTCATAGAAGTTTAAATCACTTGTTAAATGTCACTTATTTCAGAATCAACAAGGACTTACGGTTTTTTATTTTAAAAACTGCTCTGTAAAATGTGGAGTAAATGACCAGTGCCATTATCCAGTTCAATGTGTTTATTTTACGTCAGAGAAATCTGAGTCACAGAAGGCTTACTGTGTCAGCCCATGGCCAGGCCATTAGGTTTTGAGGAGGTCGGAAATTGTGTTGATACCTTCTTTTGTATTTTGAGATGTATTGATATTGTGAGTACAAAAATGATGATTTGGTAACAGCATAAGTGTGGTAATCCAGCAAAATACATTATATTTTGAAACAGGAATATGACTGATTTTGAGTTTTTGTTTTGTTTTAATCTATGAGAAATACTGCATCTCACATTTGCCATGTTTAAAAATGTATGCATATATACTCAAACATTTATTTTTTCTCCTCCGAATAGCATCAGGTGCTGTTCGGAGGAGAAAAAAATAAATGAGAGAGTGAATATTTTTACAGGATTAATATTTCAATGTAATTTCTGAAATTAAAATGGTGTTACATAGTTTAGTTTAATCCATGCTTTTCATAAGAATTAACCTATGTGATTACGTTTCAAAACAAATAACCAAAACAAGATGAAAACTGTTTATTCTTGCAGTGTGTGACTGATCAATCTAAGTGCTAGATGAATTTTCTAGCATTCATTAACCTTACTCTCTCATAAAAATTCCTGTGGGATGAACTGATAATTTGGAGCCTATTACTTGCACAAAAGCGACACCACTTGCCCTGTTGGAAGAACTAGACATGCAGTTATGTGAGAAGTAAAATAATGCAATACGTCTTTACAGAAAATGTATTCTGAGAAGAAATAATGTTTTAAATTAAAAGTAAATTATTAAAGTATTCACCAACTGCTTTTCAATGTTTTATATAAACAAATTAGAATTGTTTTTATAATACAAATTTACAAATAATCGTGGGAAGATTTACAGAAAGCACCTTGATTAAATAGACCAACAATTATAAAGTGATACGAGAAGTATTTTACAATATATATTTACTAGTCAAAATACTGCCTTATAACTTATTCCAAACATAATTTGATGCAATAGAGCAAATTTAGAGGAAAGCTTTATTCATATAAGAGTTCTCAAAGGAATTTTTATAGAATCATTGGGGATTACTTTTGAAATTTTTTAAAAAATACTAATGTGTTAAAATACTCATAAAAGGAAATTTATCATCTTAACAATGTTTAAGCGCACCGTTCAGTACTGTTAAGCATATTAATGTCACTGTACACCGTCTCCAGAACTCTTTTCATCTTGCAAAACAGACTCTGCGCTCATTATGCAACTGTTCATTCCTTTCCCACTCTCAGCTCCTGGCAATCACCCTTCTTTCTGTCTCTAACTTTAGGTACCCCATATAAGTGGAATTATACAGTATGTGTCTTTTTGTGACTGGTTTAACATAGCATAATGTATTTTATGTTGTATGTGTCAGAATTTCTGTCCTTTGTGAGGCTGAATAACATGCCATTGTATATCTGTACTACGTTTTGTTTCTCCATTCATCCGTTGGTGGTTACTTAATTGCTTCCACTTCCCTGCCATTGTGAAGTGAACACTATTGCTATTAGCATGGAGGTACAAATATTCTGAGACTCTGCTTTCAACACTTCTGGATAGATTCCCAGAAGTAGAACTGCTGGGTCATATGTTGGTTCTATATTTAGTTTTTGGAGAAACTGCCGGTTTTTTTCTTTTTCTTTTTCTTTTCTTTTCTTTTCTTTTCTTTTTTTTTTTTGAGACAGAGTCTTGTTCTTGTTGTTGCCCAGGCTGGAATGCAATGGCAGTCACGATCTCAGCCTCACCACAATCTCCGCCTCCTGGGTTCAAGTGATTCTCCTGCCTCAGCCTCCCAAGTAGCTGGGACTATAGGCACCTGCCACCGCCCAGCTAATTTTGTATTTTTAGTAATGACAGGGTTTCTCCATGCTGGTCAGGCTGGTCTCTAACTCCTGACCTCAGGTGATCTGCCCGCCTCAGCCTCCTAAATTGGTGGGATTACAGGTGTGAACCACCATGCCCGGCCACCATCTTTTCTTTATAAATTACCCAGCCTTCCGTATTCCTTTCTAGCAATGCAGCAAATTAATACAGACACCAGCCCCACCATCCTTCTTCAGGACTGTCCTGGGCAGGACCTGTGGTCATCTCCGCTGGCCTCTGTCATTGGCACCTGCACGGTGGGTCCTGGATTGACATCACTCACTCCGTTTAGTTTCCCCTGTTGGAAGGAAAGGCACCAAGGGCCTGCCCTACTCTCTGCTCAGTATCCTCCAGATAACTGGCCTTCAGCCTGCTTACTCTGGGCTGATCTCCAGTCCCCTGGGGCCCTGCTGTGCCCCCAGGCTCCTCCTCTGAGATCAGATGGTTTTCACTTCTCTGGCCTGAGTCAGGGATGGTGGGTGGGGGCAGTGACTCTTTACTGGGTTCATTTGTGTAAATGCAGGGTGGTCCTCCAAAAGGAGGGGCAACAAAGATGGGCACACAGCAAAGCTATGGGCATGTGTGCCACAGGCCAGTGTCCCTGGATGCCTTGTTTTGGGGAGGCCGGGGCTGAGGCAGGCAGCCTGACAGGCCAGAATGCCTGAGGCCCTGACTCTGAGCTTGTGTCCCAAGGGATGCAGTGAGCACAGACCTCCCTAGAATGGGGCCTGGCCCACCAGAAACCCAGCCCTGGCCCCTGCTACCAGCTTGTCCTTTCTCAGCCTGTAGCTCCAGCCAGATCTCTGGAGATGAGCGACCCTGATGACCAGCAAGGCCAGCCCAGCCCTCCTTCATCTTCCTCCTCTTGCCCCGTGCAGCCTGGAAAAGGAGTGTGGTGTGAGGGTAGCCATGAACAGTCAGCTCCCCTGGGCCGAAGCCCCAGAAACGCTGCTCCAGGGCCCAGGCAGTTCCAGGGGCACAGCCCTCAGCACAGAAGGGCCCAGGCTGTGGATGTGGCCTGCGGCGGAGGGTGGAGGCCTGGAAAGGGCTTGGGTGATCCAGGGGATGTGTGGAGGCCTGTTCAGAGCCAGCTGGTGACCACCTGCTCCCAATCTAGCCATCAGGCCCTGCCCTGCAGTGGGTTCAGCTGCCCTGTGTTTGCCTTCCGGGCCCCAGCCCAGGTGAGAGGATCCTGGCACACCTGCTGGCCGCAGGCTGCCCTTCCTCCTCAGGCAGAGGAGATGCCCACTATGCGCTGTGCAGCCAGGAGCCAGGGTGAGCTGAGCCTCTACCTGCTGCCCCAGGGGAACCCTGCCACATTTCTCTTAGCCTAACTTAGCTGTGCATTAACCTTCCACCTGTGCATTAACCTTCCACCTACCCTGCACTAGGCTCACTGGGGCCCCCTTGTGGCTGCTCACGGCCTTGGCCCCTCAAGTGGGGCCCTGATGTCTACTCCGCCTGCATTTGTCCTCTGTGGACTTTTGTCCTCTGTGCCACCTCCTTGGGTGGCACCCACCACTTGCTGTGCTGAGCTGCTTCTAAACCCCACAGTGGGCTGGGTGCAGTGGCTCACACCTGTAATCCCAGCACTTTGGGAGGCTGAGGTGGACAGATCACCTGAGGTCAGGAGTTCAAGACCAGCCTGGCCATCATAGTGAAACCCCATCTCCACTAAAAATACAAAAAATTAACCGGGGGTGGTGGCGGGCACCTGTAATCTGTAATCGCAGCTACTCAGGAGGCTGAGGCAGGATCACTTGAACCTGGGAGGCGGAGGTTGCAGTGAGCCAAGATTGCGCCACTGCACTCCAGCGTGGGTGAGAGAGCGAGACTCCGTATCAAAAAAAAAAACAAACTAAACCCCATGGGGGAAGATTGCCTGTTTTTATTTATAGGGTCTTCCTGTTTCACGTGAGGAGCATCGCAGGATGCATCTGTTATGACATGAAAGGCCCCAGGTCACTGGAGGCAAGAAGAGGGATCTTGAGAGGCCGCCTGGGAAAGAGAACCGAAAGACAGTGACAGCAGTGACAATGATGACAGCGGTGATAATGACGGCTCACACCTGCTGTGTGCTGGACACCGTTCTGGACACTTTATACAAACCAGTGAAGAGAGTGGCTGTCAGCATGAGCAGAGCTCTGGGGACACGGGAATGTCTTACAATGGGGCTCCTTCCTCCACCTCCCCAGAAAGCCTTTGGTAGACCCCACAGCTTCAGGTACTTTCGGGTGAGTTTGCGTGGGAGTAGAGTGTGAGGCATGCAGGCCTGAGAGCAGGGGGCAAAGCCTGTCCTTTTGGGGTCACTTCACCCTCACAGGGACACTGGGGCAGTCTTGGGATCCCCCATTACATTGAGGGAATGACCAGGGACCCCCAGAGCTGGAGCACGGTGCCCAGGCCATGGCCGCAGCATGACCTGGGCCATCTGGGGGTGCTGCTCCACCTGCCATAGCCCTCCCAGCACCCCTTGCTTTCCAAGTCCCACCCAAAGCCCCAGACCCCTCAGGTCTCCTATATCCCCTGTCCCCCTAAAGTCCTAAAGACTTCCCAAGGTCCTTTAGGCGTCTGGAGATTCCCCAAAGCTCCCCAGGCCCCCAAGGCCCAAAAGATCCTCCAGAGACCCCCCTCAAGGCCTTCCCAGGTCCCTCAAAGATTCCCAAGGCCCCCCAGGCCCTTTAGGCCATCCTAAGGTCTCCTAGGCTCTCTAGATTCTCAAGACTCCCCAAGGCTCTATGTGGCCCCCAAGACCTCCAGGCGTCCCTGCATCTTCTAAACCTCCAGGAGACACCATCAGCTGCTGCCTCTTCTGGGATGTCCATGCTGATAGTCCTTAGGGGTGAATCCACCTGTTCAGCTCCTTGCTTCCTGCCACCAGCTATTGGTTCTGTGCTGACCTATGTTGTGGTGTCTTAGGGTCACCTGACCACTAGGTATAGTCACATGGTGTCAAACGTGGCTGCCTACAGTACCACCATAGGAGAGATGGAAGTGAGTTCTGCAGCACCCCAGAGCTGGTCTGCAGGCAGGGAGGCCTCTCCAGAAGTGCCCACGAAGCTGCCTGGCAACCTGGGTGTCCCCAGCATGGGCCCCTTTAAGCCTGCTCTGGGAGAACAGTTTGTACAACACAGAGGGCTGAGGCTGAGTGTGATCTTTGTGTGTGTGTGTGCGTGTGTGTGTGTGAGAGTCACTGTCGCCTAGGCTGGAGTGCAGTGGCGCAATCTCACTTCACTGCCTCCTGGGTTCAAGCATTTCTCCTGCCTCAGCCTCCCTAGTAGCTGGAATTACAGGCGTGTACCGCCACACCTGGCTAATTCTTGTATTTTTAGTAGAGATGGGGTTTCTCCATGTTGGCCAGGCTGGTGTGAACTCCTGACCTCGGGTGATCTGCCCACCTTGGCCTACCAAAGTTCTGGGACTATAGGTATGAGCCACTGCTCCCAGCGCGTTCTCAATCTTTAACAGCTCCCCTCCGCTCCTGGAGACCCATCCACAGCCAGCCCTTGCTCAGCAGCCAGGGGAACCAGCAGTCCCTACCTCACCGCTACATGCCCCTCCTGGGGATTGGGGTCTCTTTTAGCAATACGAGTGCCAGGACGCTTCCCTCGTCCTCTCTTCCTGTTTCCCTCATCTGGAGGCCTAGGCCGGTCATCCAGCCAGCTTCCACCCAGCTCTTCTCTCTGCACACAAAGACTGACCCCATCAAGCTGTGCTCCCTGAAACACACCCACAAACCACAAACTCACCTCCTCGTTGCCCACAGGATGCCCACGGGCAAAACTGTCACCAAGAGAAAGGAGGAGGGGCCCAAACTGGCCCTGTCTGCGTGGAGAAAGAGCCTGCCTGGGGCTGAACCCTGGTTGTGTGGCCTCAGGTGTGAGTCCCTTCCCCGTCTCCCCTCATTGCACACCTAGGGTGATGACGTGTCATGGCCCGGGGTTAAGAGGGACTCTCTGGGCTTGACTTCTGGCTCTGCTGCACACTGGCTGTGTGACTCTGAACAAGTAACCCTAGCCTCTTTGTGCCCGAGTTTCCTTGTATGTTAATAGGGATTAAACAGAGCATACCACCAAGGTCGTTAAGAAGAGTGAGTAAGTTTATGTTTATAAAGGTTTTTTTTAATTTTATTTATGTTTTTAGACAGTCTCACTTATCACCCAGGCTGGAGTACTGCGGCGCAATCTCGGCTCACTGCAACCTCTGCCTTCCAGATTCAAGTGAGTCTCATGCCTCAGTCTACTGAGTAGCTGGGATTACAGGTACCTGCCACCACACCCAGGTAATTTTGTATAGTTTTGGTAGAGACGGGGTTTCACCACGTTGGCCAGGCTGATCTTGAACTCTTCTGACCGTAAGTCACCCGCATGCTTCAGCCTTCCAAAGTGCTGGGATTACAGGTGTGAGCCACTGCACCCGTCCAGGATTCTTTGTTTTATTCTTGCTGATTTGAGTTCCTTGTAGATTCTGAATATTAGTCCTTTGTCAGATGCATAGTTTACAAACATTTTCTCCCATTCTGTAAGTTGTGTGTTTACTTTCGTGATTATTTCTGCTATGTAGAAGCTTTCTAGTTTAATTAGGTCCTGATTATTTTTTTGTTGCATTTTCTTTGGAGCCTTCGTCATAAATTCTTAGTCTAGGCCAATGTCAGTAAGAGTTTTTCGTAGGGTTCCTTCTAAAACGTTTATGAGTTCAGTACTTAGATTTTTTTTTTTTTTTTTTTTTTTTTTT